>NC_084731.1:28311011-28418511 GCF_033978785.1 Entelurus aequoreus | reverse complement strand
CTAGGGCCCGATTCAATCACTGTACATTTTAAAAGTTAACCTGTTTTACCAAATCTAAACCAGCTGCAAAATAGGCGCGCGCACTGTGCACACTCAGGTTTTATCCGCAGACAATGACACACCACGGATCATTTAATAATACCTACGTGCTCATAAAAATACACAATGCAGTCCAAGGGAGAGGCCAGATTAAACTTGCCAACATTCTGAATTAAAAATAAGGGTCTTGGTTTTTTGACGTTGTATTTAAAAGCTACCACAATGCATTTGCAATAACACCATGTGATTGAAGTTTTGACTTTCACAAAAACATGGCATTTACTTTGTAGGAATTACAGCAATTTTTAAGTCGCATACTTTTGTTAGGGGGCTTTTTTAGTATTCTAACCTACTGTATGACCTGTCAAAGTCAAGGTCAAGGTACAAAACCCCAAACCAGTGAAGTTGGCACGTTGCGTAATTCGTAAATAAAAACAGTATACAATGATTTGCAAATCCTTTTCAACTTATATTCAATTGAATTGACTGCAAAAACAAGATATTTAATGTTCGAACTGAGAAACTTTTTTTTTTTTTTGCAAATAATCATTAACTTAGAATTTAATGGCAGCAACACATTGCAAGAAAGTTGGCACAGGGGCATTTTTACCACTGTGTTACATGGCCTTTCCTTTTAACAACACTCAGTAAACATTTGGGAACTGAGGAGACACATTTCTGAAGCTTTTCAGGTGGAATTATTTCCCATTCTTGCTTGATGTACAGCTTAAGTTGTTCAACTGTTGTGGTATTTTAGGCTTCATAATGAGCCACACATTTTCAATGGGAGACAGGTCTGGACTACAGGCCGGTCAGTCTAGTACCTGCACTCTTTTACTATGAAGCCACGCTGGCTTGGCATTGTCTTGCTGAAATAAGCAGGGGCGTCCATGGTAACGTTGCTTGGATGGCTACATACGTTGCTCCAAAACCTGTATGTACCTTTCAGCATTAATGGTGCCTTCACAGATGTGTAAGTTACCCATGCCTTGGGCACTAATACACCCCCATACCATCACAGATGCTGGCTTTTCAACTTTGCGCCTAGAACAATCCGGATGGTTCTTTTCCTCTTTGTTCCGGAGAACACGACGTCCACAGTTTCCAAAAACAATTTGAAATGTGGACTCGTCAGACCACAGAACACTTTTACACTTTGCATCAGTCCATCTTAGATGAGCTCGGGCCCAGCGCAAGCCGGCTGCGTTTTTGGGTGTTGTTGATAAATGGCTTCCGCTTTGCATAGTAGAGTTTTAACCTGCACTTACAGATGGTGACCCTCGCCCCATCCTTGTTGGTGAATGACTGAGCATTTCATGGGAGCTGCTTTTATACCCAATCATGGCACCCACCTGTTCCCAATTAGCCTGTTCATCTGTGGGATGTTCCAAATAAGTGTTTGATGAGCATTCCTCAACTTTCTCAGTCTTTTTTTGCCACTTGTGCCAGCTTTTTTGAAATATGTTGCAGGCATCAAATTCCAAATGAGCTAATATTGGCAAAAAATTACAACGTTTTTCAGTTCGAATGTTAAATATCTTGTCTTTGCAGTCTATTCAATTGAATATAAGTTGAAAATGATTTGCAAATCATTGTATTCTCTTTGTATTTATTTATTTATTTTGAAGATTTATTTATATAGCACATTTCTAAAACAGACCATTGCCCCAAAGGGCTGTACAGATTAAAACAGAAAGGTAGAATATTAAGAATAATTATCAAAATCACAATAAGCACAAAACATTATATATATAAAACACAGGTAAAATGCATAAAAATTGTCCAAAAAAAAACCCCCAAAAGGTAAAAGATTAAAAATAAGAACAATCACAATAAATGCAAAACAACCTATAAAACACAGTAAAAAATTTATAAAAAGAAAAAGAAAAAAATGTCCATACATATGTCCGGCTTGTGTTAAACGCCAGCGCAAATAAGTGAGTTTTTAAAGAATATTTAAAAGTATCAAGAGACGTTGCCGTTTTGAGATTCAGAGGGAGAGCGTTCCAAAGTTTAAGGTCTGCTACTGCAAAAAACCCTGTCTCCTCTGCTCTTCAGTCTCGACCTTGGGCATTCTAAAAAGCACTGGTCAGAAGACCTTAGAGCTCTGACAGTGGTGTGCAGAATAAGCAGGTCACATATGTATGGTGGAACCAGCCTATGGAGGGATTTAAAAACAAATAATAACATCTTGAGTGGAGAGAAACCACTACTGAACCTACCACGGTCGTGCATATCAGAAGTTGGTGTGAACACAGGATGCAGAGAAGGGTATAGCGACGTGCAGGTAAAACTATTTTATTAAGAACATAACCAAAACAAAATAAGGTATGTAGCAGAAAAAAATCACTCCCAGCATGTACAAACAAGGATAGACGCTGACAGGTCTGTAGTCGCCATCTGACGTTACTCCATCATGGCACGTTTGGTTGGCATCAAAATAACTCCATCATAAATGCACACCCACCTAATATGCTAATTGATTGTATTGATTCATTATAGTCGTTATAATGTATCTGGTAAGATCACATGAATGCCATCCATAAGTATTATTTCCAGAAGAGTGTAATTGTAATTAATAGAAGCGCAGTAATGGATCTGTGTGGTCTTTACAAGATGATGACATAACAACTGCATTGCACCTTGCAATGCATTATTTAGGACCTAAAAAGCCGGTGTTAATAAAATAATTCCCTGCTGTGATATGTTACATGATGTTGGTGGTATACAAACTCTTGCGCTAATAAAAAAAGCAAATAAAAAATGCATTTTTACATCTTTAATAACACGTATTACAGTACCGATGAATACTGTTATTGATAAGAAATATCGGTAATGGTATTGGTATCGATAAAACCAAAAAAATATATATTCCTACTTACAACAAAAGTAAAGTCACCGCTTAACATGCCAACGAAGGGGGGGTCGCAGCTTGCTGCGAGGTTTGTTCCCCCGGGATGCAAACGGATCACTCCGGACAGGACTTGCAGGTAGGAACATATTTTAATCTTGGAACTCAAAAGGGTACAATAACGGAAAAAACAAGGCGAAGGCACAACGCGCTGATCGCACTTGAAACAAAAGCTGACACTTAGCGTAGACTAATGACATAGAGAACTTACGTGACAGGTGCATGTAGCAATTACTTAGCATGAAACCAGACATGAAGCGAACAACGACGCCAGACTGAGCGTGGAGAGCAAGGTGACTAAGTAGCTCTCTGATTAGTGGTTGACAGCAGCTGAGCGTGGGACCACTAACCTGAGGCAGGTGAAAATAATAAGTAGCTATGGTAACAAACTCAGGAGGTGCACAAACAAAAATAAAGGAGTCCAAAAACAAACAGAAAACACAAAACATGATCCGGATCACGGATCATGACAGTGGAACTAAGAAAATAAGAGCACAAACAGGAAATTATACACAACAGAGGACATTAATGAACAAAGTCAAATCTGTAAACAATAACCATTACTTTATTAGTGATTTGAGTATTCATTTTAATTCCACATTTTAAATTCATTGTTTAATTTAATATAATATAATATCCTTTGCAGCTAATGGTCACCCCTATTCCAGTGGCAATAGAGCATGTTATTCACCAAGGACAAAATTGAAGGCACTAGGACAGTGGTTCTCAAACCTTTTTCAACAACTTGGCTCTCCAAGTACCACCATAATGACCAATGTTAAAACACAGTAGCGTAGTAGGCCTAAATATTCTTTAGAACAACTCAGAAGTTTTATTTAACAAATACTGTATATTTCATTGTTTTGCCCACTGTAACATTACACACAATTTGAACAGTAACACTATGTTTGGATATTTAATTAAGTCAGTATGTGCCCATGCACTACATTAGATTAGATTTCTCAAATAGTTTGCTTCTAAATAAGCATTTACAACCCATAGAAAACACCTTAATCCGATCGTGTTCGGTTTTTAAAAAGTCAGACTAACACACCTGGATTATGTAATTGGAAACCAGATCTCTCAAGGGGGTGTGTGCGCCCTTCTACAGTGTACCTACAGTGTCACATACAGTATATCTGGTGCAACTGTCTTTTTGTCTGGGTGGAAATGAAATTACAAACCTAATAAATCTGAAGAAAACGTTACCTCCTAAAACTCGGGAGAAATACGGTTGAAATGTGACACCTGGGGAAAGCTGGGAGAGCACAGTCTTGCAGGAAAATCAGGAAAGTTGGGGCGTTCGAGCCACACTCTTAGTCAATACAAAGAAGTATCAAATAATTATAGTTGTTAATTATAGTCTCCAAGGCAGAACTGTATTAGAATGTATCCAGGAACAAACGTGTCCGCATCATTCAACTTACTGTGTCATGAGCTTGACTTAATTATACATTGTGGCACTGAACAAATTACCATTGTACTTGATTAAAGACAACATAAGTCCATTCCAGATGGTTAACAATAAACAATTTGAGTTGAGTTGAGTTGAGTTTGTGTTTATTTGGAACATGCATGCATACAACATTATACATCACAATTTCCAGTTTCTCTATTCAACATGTTCGAAAAGGAGTAGGAAGAAGCAGAGTTTATTTATTCCTACCCCTTTTCTGTTCTCAATTTATTCACAATATACTCCATAAGTAATAACAATAAAAATAAATAAATAACAATTAGGGAAGTACCGTAATTTCCGGACTATAAGCCGCTACTTTTTCCCCTCGTTCTGGTCCTCGCGGCTTATACAAGGGTGCGGCTTATTTACGGCCTGTTCTTCTCTGACACCGACGAACAGGATTTCGGTGGTTTTAGTACGCAGGAGGAAGACGATGACACAATGATTAAAGACTGACTTTTCATATACTGGTAGGCTGGTTATTTTGATAACGTACAGGCGAGCACTTTGTATTACTTTGCACCGTTGTACTATTTGTACTCTGCACGAATGCTGTTCGCCATGTCAAAGATGTGAAAGTTTGATTGAACGATTGAAAGATTTATTGTTAATAAATGGGACGCTTTGCGTTCCCAAACAGTCATCTCTGTCCCGACAATCCCCTCCGTGGTAGCAGGAACCCCTATATACTACGGTACTTACACATCAAAACCCTGCGGCTTACAGTCGGGTGCGGCTTATATATGGAGCATTCTGTATTTTCCCCTAAATTTAGCTGGTGCGGCTTATAGTCAGGTGCGGCTTATAGTCCGGAAATTACGGTAAATCATATTTCATATGGTGAGATAAGTAAGATTACCTAGAAAAAGGGACAAGTGGTAGAAAATGGATGAATGGATGAATGGATGGATGAAATAAATTCATAATGTTTATTATGGTTCTTCTTCTTTGTACTTTGTAAACACTTTAAGTTTGAAGAGTTTCTCGAAGGGGATCATATTAGTACATTGTTTGATTTCTTTGCTTAATCCATTCCATAATTTAATTCCACATACTGATATACTGAAGGTCTTAAGTGTTGTACGTGCATACAAATGTTTTAAATTACATTGTTCTCTAAGATTATATTTCTCCTCTTTTGTTGAGAAGAATTGTTGTATATTATTGGGTAGCAGATTGTAGTTTGCTTTGTGTATAATTTTAGTTGTTTGCAAATTCACTATGTCGTGGAATTTCAGTATTTTCGATTAAATAAATAAAGGGTTTGTATGTTCTCTATATCCAACACAATGTATTATTCTAACTGATCTTTTTTGTAACACCGTTAATGAATGAAGTGTACTTTTGTAGTTATTTCCCCATATTTCTGCACAATAACTCAGATATTGTAACAATAGTGAGCAGTAGAGAATATGAAGTGGTCAAGAACATGTTTTGCCTTATTCATTATTGACGTGTTTCTTGCTACATTATGTTGTATATTTTTTACATGATATTTCCAGTTAATTTTACCATCAAACATTATACCTAGAAATTTGGTTTCATTTACTCTTTCAATTTCTATTCCGTCTATTTGTAATTGTGTTTGACTTTCCCTTCTACGGTTACCAAATAGCATTATTTTATTTTAGGTTACTGTTTTTCATACCTAAAATTTGTGCCTGAGTAATTTCACTTGATCAAGCCTTTTCTAACATCACTACAAAAAAAATTGATTATAAATTATATCATATTGGGTCACTATCGGTATCGATCAATACAACCGTACAAGTGAAGTTTAACACTTTTGATTATTAAGACCTACAAAAACGACAAAAAAAAGAAGATAGGGCCTTGCAGAGGTCAGTGTTCTCCGAGAGCTTTTCTAGTTCATGCTGCATCTTTTTCAGTAGTTGGAATTGGCTTGAATACTGCTTGAACATTTTTTTGCTTCAGCTTCTGCTTTTTACCTACAGTGCAGTATATCTGGTCCAACTGTATTGTTGTCTGGGTGAAAATTATATTACAAACCTAATATATCTGGAAAAATGTCACCTCCAAAAATCTTGAGAAAAACGGTTGAATTGTGACACTGGGAGACAGAGCACAGTCTTGCAGGAAAATCAGGAGGGTTGGGAAGTTAGGCCCTCGTGTCCATCGGTGCGGTTAATAGATATCCAGTTATTTTAATTAAATGTCATTTTCAACCTATGGCCTATGGCTTAATTGAACTGAAACTGGTGACCTAAACTAATTTAACTGATTAATTAAACCATTCAGTAGACGTGCTGTGTGTAAGTAACCATGAAATATGAGGTGAGAGGGAAGTCATACTTTGTACAGTATGTTATTCAGTATTTTTTTTAAACCTTTATTTAACCAGGAAAAAGTCCCATTGAGATTAAAAACCTCTTTTTCAAGGCAGTCCTGGCCAAGAGGCAGCAAATTTACACATAAAATCATATTCACTAGAGATGTCCGATAATACCGGGCTGCCGATATTATCGGCCAATAAATGCTTTAAAATGTGATATCGGAAATTATCGGCATTGGTTTCAAAAAGTAAAATTTATGACTTTTTAAAACGCCGCTGCATGGAGTAGTACACGGACGTAGGGAGAAGTACAGAGCGCCAATAAACCTTAAAGGCTCTGCCTTTGCGTGCCGGCCCAATCACATAATACCTACGGCTTTTCACACATACAAGTGAATGCAATGCATACTTGGTCAACAGCCATACAGGTCACACTGAGGGTGACCGTATAAACAACTTTAACACTGTTACAAATATGTGCAACACTGTGAACCCACACCAAACAAGAATGACAAACACATTTCGGGAGAACATCCGCACCGTAACACAACATAAACACAACAGAACAAATACCCAGAACCCCTTGCAGCCTTAACTCTTCCGGGATGCTACAATATACACCCCCCCCTACCCCCTACCCCCCTCCCCCCCCCACCTCAACCCCGCCCACCTCAACCTCCTCATGCTCTCTCAGGGAGAGCATGTCCCAAATTCCAAGCTGCTGTTTTGAGGCACGTTAAAAAAAATAATGCACTTTGTGACTTCAATAATAAATATGGCAGTGCCATGTCTGCATTTTTTTCCATAACTTGAGTTGAATTACTTTGGAAAACCTTGCTACATTGTTTAATGCAGTGGTTCTCAAATGGGGGTACGCGTACCCCTGGGGGTACTTGAAGGTATGCCAAGGGGTACGTGAGATTTTTTTTAAATGTCTGTCAAAAAGAACTGTGAAAATAAATGCAACAATGCAATATTCAGTGTTGACAGCTAGATTTTTTGTGGACATGTTCCATAAATATTGATGTTAAAGATTTCTTTTTTTAAATTAAGTTCATGAATTCAGATGGATCTCTATTACAATCCCCAAAGAGGGCACTTTAATTTGATGATTACTTCTATGTGTAGAAATATTTATTTATAATTAAATCACTTGTTTATTTTTCAACAAGTTTTTAGTTATTTTTACATGTTTTTTTCCAAATAGTTCAAGAAATACCACAACAAATGAGCAATATTTTGCACTGTTATACAATTTAATAAATCAGAAACTGATGACATAGTGCTGTATTTTACTTCTTTATCTCTCTTTTTCCACCAATAATGCTTTGCTCTGATTAGGGGGTACTTGAATTAAAAAAATGTTCACAGGGGGTACATCACTGAAAAAAGGTTGAGAACCACTGGTTTAATGCATCCAGCGGGGCATCACAACAAAATTAGGCATAATAATCTGTTAATTCCACGACTGTATATATCGGTATCGGTTGATATCGGAATCTGTAATTAAGAGTTGGACAATATTGGAATATCGGATATCGGCAAAAAAGCCATTATCGGACATCTCTAATATTCACATTACACATTAAAATGACAGGATGGACATCAAGTAAAATAGTTACAGACAACTGAGGCTCCTTCAAATGTCAGTTTAGATTTCAAACGCCGGCCTTCAGAATAAAACACGATCGAGTGATTTGTCATTTAATCATCAACAAAAGCCCTACGCCAGCGAGTGTGGGACCAAGATGGGATGCCTTGGTTGCTGAAGCACGGATGCATTTGCAGTAAAAACAGAGAAACAAAGCGTGCTGGCAGACACAGACGTACAACACACAGGTCACCTTTCAAAGGGTGAAACAAGCACATTCCTTTCCTTGCATGGAACAAAAACAGTTCCAGGCCATCGATTCTTTTATGAAATATTCTATTGACAAGGCTTATTAAAACAAATACACAAGGGTTGCCCATCCCCGCACAGCCTTTGCCGGTGTCGACACAAGTAAACACCCGCTGACAAGACATGGAAATGAATCGCCATTTTGGTCATACCTTCAACAATGCATACCTGACTTTGTGGCTTAAACTGTTAGCATAACAGACCGGGGCGAGCGCCTCTAGCCCCGTCCTCCACGTGATAGAACAGGTCAGGTTGGGGATGTGGAATGAATGGCGTGTCTCTCATCACTTGCTACCAGGCCACCAAGATACGAGTCTGACTAGTGACAGAATCTTGGCACAGAAGGCTTCTCCTCGTTAGACCGACACTGAGACGAAGGTCACGAGTGAGACGGAAAAATGATACTGACAGAAGTCCGCACCTGCGGTGTTTGGACACCTGCACATGAGGTGTCAAACTGACACAACAGTTCTTTATACCGGGCACCTTTTTGTGTTCTCAACTCTTCAAATATTCCATTCACTTCCTGGATCCTGGATTAGTGTCACCAAGGAATACTGCCTGTGGTTATGTGGTATCACTGTGGATGAAATTAGGACTTTTGACATTTTTGGAACTCTGCCTATCGTTCACAATCATTATGAAAGACATGAGGACAGATGTTTTTTTTGTTGTTTTTTTACATTCCAAATAGTAAATCAATTCGATCAAAATGCAGGTTATAATTAGAGATGTCCAATGAATGCTTTAAAATGTAATATCGGAAATTATCGGTATCGGTTTCAAAAAGTAAAATGTATGACTTTTTAAAACGCCGCTGTACGTAGTGGTACACGGACGTAGGGAGAAGTACAGAGCGCCAATCAACCTTAAAGGCTCTGCCAATCACATAATATCTACAGCTTTTCACACACACACAAGTGAATGTCATGTATACTTGGTCAACAGCCATACAGGTCACACTGAGGGTGGCCGTATAAACAACTTTAACACTGTTACAAATATGCATCACACTGTGAACCCACACCAAACAAAAATGACAAACACATTTCGGGAGAACATCCGCACCGTAACACAACATAAACACAACAGAACAAATACCCAGAACCCCTTGCAGCACTAACTCTTCCGGGACGCTACAATATACACACCCCGCTACCCCCTACGCCCCCCCCCCCCACCTCAACCCCGCCCACCTCAACCTCCTCATGCTCTCTCAGGGAGAGCATGTCCCAAATTCCAAGCTGCTGTTTTGAGGCACGTTAAAAAAAATAATGCACTTTGTGACTTCAATAATAAATATGGCAGTGCCATGTTGGCATTTTTTTCCATAACTTGAGTTGATTTATTTTGGAAAACCTTGTTACATTGTTTAATGCATCCAGCGGAGGATCACAACAAAATAAGGCATAATAATGTGTTAATTCCACGACTGTATATATCGGTATCGGTTGATATCGGAATCGGTAATTAAGAGTTGGACAATATCGGAATATCGGAATATCGGATATCGGCAAAAAAGCCATTATCGGACATCTCTAGTTATAATGGAACCAATTGGAGCTGCTCTATTCCGACTATAAAGCCCTTAAAAAACATCCAAACACCTCCATTAGGGTTTTATATACAGTACAGGCCAACATTCTTGGACACACCTTCTCATTCAATGCATTTTCTTTATTTTCATGACTATTTACATTGTAGATTGTCACTGAAGGCATCAAAACTATGAATGAACACATGTGGAGTTATGTACTTAACAAAAAAAAAGTGAAATAACTGAAAACATGTTTTATATTCTCGTTTCTTCAAAATAGCCGCCCTTTGCTCTGATTACTTTTTTGCACACTCTTGGCATTGTCTCGATGAGCTTCAAGAGACAGTCACCTGAAATGGTTTTCACTTCACAGGTGTGCTTGAAGCTCATCGAGAGAATGCCAAGAGTGTGCAAAGCAGTAATCAGAGCAAAGGGTGGCTATGTTGAAGAAACTAGAATATAAAACATGTTTTCAGTTATTTCACCTTTTTTTGTTAAGTACATAACTCCACATGTGTTCATTCATAGTTTTGATGCCTTCAGTGACAATCTACAATGTAAATAGTCATGAAAATAAAGAAAACACATTGAATGAGAAGGTGTGTCCAAATTTTTGGCCTGTACTGTACATCCATCCATCCATCCATCCATTTACTACCGCTTGTCCCTTTTGGGAGCCTATCTCAGCTGCATTCGGGCGGAAGGCGGTGTACACCCTGGACAAGTCGCCCCCTCATAACAGGGCCAACACAGATAGACAGACAACATTCACACTCACATTCACACACTAGGGCCAATTTAGTGTTGCCAATCAACCTATCCCCAGGTGCAATGTTTTTGGAGGTGGGAGGAAGCCGGAGTACCCGGAGGGAACCCACGCAGTCACGGGGAGAACATGCAAACTCCACACGGAAACATCCCGAACACAGGACCTTCGTATTGTGAGGCACATGCACTAACCCCTGTTCCACCGTGCTGCCCCTTACTGTACATGATGTAAGTATATATGTAATGTACTAACGGGCACATGTATAATAACATTTCATATTTACGTATTTTGATCATTTTAAAAATGTTTGCTTTTTTTTTTTTCATCAATGATTACTGCTCAATGCCGTTTTCATGAGAACCAAGAAACATAATAAAACATTTCTTACTGTACAAGATCTGCTGTCATTAGAATGCCGACTGCTCGGACCTTCATATATTCCCATTTAGATGAAGAATGACTCAGAATCCTGAAGAAGGAAGTGCGGGAGGACCAAGCGTTTTTTCTGTATCATTCTCGTCATTTCCGGGCCCTAAATGGCTGTCAAAGTGTACCAACTTGTCGGATTACCTACTCAGACTTCTTCTGTCCAGGTGAGAGGCATAATTTATGATCTAGAATAAACTTCCAGGGAGCAAGGACGCGAGGAAACAACAGACCACTATGTAAACATAGCGACACACAGTAGTGATCACAGCGCCACTGTAAATAGTCCGTCTGCGTTAGCGTTTTTAATAACAATATCACTAATGCTTGGTTAATATTGAAGTCACCAAATGTAAATGGAGTATTGTTGGCGTTTTTGAAATTTTTATAGGCGTAATAGAGGACCTCTCAATGGCTCCGCTTTTATTTATGTTTATTTACAAGTTAGAATGCATTTTAAAGATCCATTCGTCGTCATGTCTTTCCTAATGATTGTGAACGATAGGCAACATTCCAAAATAAGTGCAGTTCCCCTTTAAAATACAGTGAAACCTCAGAGGTTTGACATAATCCATTCGGGGTCTGTTTTTTAGAAACCATTGTTTTTAAAATATCCCATTCCAGCGTCAAGCTGTGCCCATTTTGAAACCACACACTGGGGTTGTCCCAATCACATATTGATACCAGACATCGGTCTGACATCAGCAAAAATAAAACAAGTGCAGCCGTCCTGCAGTACGTTTACTTGGGAAAAGCTGGACAGCCAGTTACCATCTAAATGTCCTCCAAAACGCACACAAAGTTGGTCTTTTCTTTTATATTAGTAAGGCATTTACAATAGGTAAACTTGATAGGCTTTAATCTACTAGTGAAGTGTGTGACTTATATCTTAGCGACTCAAAGACTTTACATAATGAAACCCAGTATCTACATTTTTAAGCGACATTCAAACCATTAATTGATTGATTGAAACTTGTATTAGTAGATTGCAGAGTACAGTACATATTCCGTACAATTGACCACTAAATGGTAACACCCGAATACAATTTTTCAACTTGTTTAAGTCGGGGTCCACGTTAATCAATTCATGGTAAGTGTGGATAGCACTGAGAGCAGGTGGGTAAAGTGTCTTGCCCAAGGACACAACGGCAGTGACTGGGATCGAAACTGGAACCCTCAAATTGCTGTCACGGTCGCTCTACCAACAGAGCCATCTGTTGGTAGAGCACCAACAGATCCAGTGCTCTGCCGATGAGAGGGTCTAGTCAGGTCTATTTTCATACATAAGGCACACCGGATTATAAGGCGCATTAAAGGACTCATAATATGATTTTTTTTTTCTAAATGTAAAACCCTTCCTTGTGGTCTACATAACATGTAATGGTGGTTCTTTGGTCAAAATGTTGCATAGATTATGTTTTACAGATCATCTTCAAGCCGCTTTCTGACAGTTGCTTCAGGATGCGCCGTTTTGTGGGCGGTCTTATTTACGTGGCTCACCTTCGGCAGTGTCTTTTCCTCGTCATCTTTGTTGTAGCAGTGTAGCGTGCAAGGATGGGAGTGGAAGAAGTGTCATAAGATGGAGCTAACTGTTTTAATGACATTCAGACTTTACTTAAATCAATAACGGAGCAGCATCTCCTCATCCGGAAACAACAACAAGGCCCGTGAAAACCTGTCCGACCGGAATTCTCTAATATCTAAAGTTCCTTGGGTGAATAATGTACACTCACTACACCGGTATGTTTTAGCGCTTTCATGGCGAGTTTACTGACAGGTATAAGTAAGAACTTCACACTACTTTATATTAGAAATGGCAACAGCGGAGGATGAATGTCCCATAACAAGAAGATAGAGGAAAAAAAAGAAGCTTATCGACTACGATTTAGACACGGACTACAAAGGCGGACGCGCGCAAATTTTCAGGACTCATGCAGATCCCAAATACAGATCAGCAGGTACGAGAAGGTAAGAAAAAGTTGCTTTTGCATAATATTGCAAAACAAAACGCCAGATAATATGTCTTACCTTATACACACACCATAATAATACTCGTATGATGAAGCACAGTACAATCCATCAAGCGGTGTGGCTTCATAGCTTACCAAAGTCGTACTAAAACATGTTGATAGATTTTTGAGCGCCGTGTGTAATGTTCTATATTTTCAATGGAACATATAACATTTTGGTGTTGTTTACTCGAGTCACATTGCAGCCTACACGTATCTCTTATGTGTGACTGCCATCTACTGGTCACACTTATTAATTTCACCATGGAACAGATAAAATAGCGTCGAGGTCGGTAAGCACAGCCAAAATTATTCCATACATTAGGCGCACCGGGTTATAAGGTGCACTGTTGAGTTTTGAGAAAATTAAAGGATTTTAAGTGCGCTTTATAGTCCGAAAAATACGGTATGTATGATTCCTGCTGATATCATATTGGGTAAATATTGTTATCGACCAATACAACCATACAAGTAAAGTGAAATACCTTTGATTATTAAGACCTAAAAAACAACAACAAGAAAACTCTCACCTTTAATGGCAAATTAATAAAATAAACCTAAACTAATAAAAACTGCCATCCTATACATGGCAGTGCTTCAACCTCAGAAGTAGAGGTTTCACTTGCTTTTATTCAATTAAAAAAATGTCCTTTAATCCAACTAGAGATTTGTCATAGTCTAATTTGTATTCAGTCATGTCAGGTCAGGTCAGTTTTATTCATAGAGCGCCAGTTCACAATAGAAGTTGTCGCCAGGCACTTTACACATGATCTACAAGCGCACTCCCCACACATACATGAGCAGGCACTTGGCGACAGAGGCAAGGAAAACCGTCCTCCAGAGAAGAAACCTCAAACAGAGCCCATGCACTATGGGGCCCCCCCATCTGTCCCAAATGGTTGGGTTGAAAAGAATGTATGCACGTGTTCAGGTCTGACACATGAACAAGGCAGCAATGGGACAAAAAATACATTTGACAGCTAAAGTAGAGTAGTTACGCCGTGCCGTGTGTGCAAATGTTTCTGCATATTGGTCGTATTTCCTCCCTTTACACGTGCTGCCAGTTGCCCTGCTGTCATCTTTTGAAAGGCGCCGTCTGTAATAAAGTCCTTTGCTGCAGAGGGAAAACTGTTTGCAAAACTGGCAATTGATGCCAAGGATTCAAAACACCACAGTAATAACAGTACAGTCGTGTATTCACCTGCATCTAGTGACAGTTTGAACAAGGGATTAATCCAAAATATAAATGTTTTTACTAGAGGTATCCGATAATGGCTTTTTTGCCGATATCCGATATTGTCCAACTCTTAATTATTGATTCCGATATCAACCGATACCGATATATACAGTCGTGGAATTAACACATTATTATGCCTAATTTTGTTGTGATGCCCCGCTGGATGCATTAAACGATGCAACAAGGTTTTCCAAAATAAATCAACTCAAGTTATGGAAAAAAATGTCAACATGGCGCTGCCATATTTATTATTGAAGTCACAAAGTGCTTTTTTTTTTTTTTTAACATGCCTCAAAACAGCAGCTTAGAATTTGGGACATGCTCTCCCTGAGAGAGCATGAGGAGGTTGAGGTGGGCGGGGTTGGGGTGGGGGGGTCTGGGTATTTGGTCTGTTGTGTTTATGTTGTGTTACGGTGCGGATGTTCTCCCGAAATGTGTTTGTCATTCTTGTTTGGTGTGGGTTCACAGTGTGGCGCATATTTGTAACAGTGTTAAAGTTATTTATACTGCCACCCTTAGTGTGACCTGTATGGCTGTTGACCAAGTATGCATGGCATTCACTTGTGTGTGTGAAAAGCTGTAGATATTATGTGATTGGGACGGCACGCAAAGGCATTGCCTTTAAGGTTTATTGCCGATCTGTACTTCTTCCTACGTCCGTGTACACAGCGGCGTTTTTAAAAGTCATAAATTTTATTTTTTTGAAACCGATAACGATAATTTTGAAACCGATACCGAAAATTTCCGATATTACATTTTAAAGCATTTATCGTCCGATAATATCGGCAGTCCGATATTATCGGACATCCCTAGTTTTTACACAATATTTGTTACATGTTAACATTGTGATGTTTTGGCATGGGTGACGTTCATTTGAGATACAAGTGTTTTGAGTTAAGAGCTCAGTCACAGAACCAATTACCTTATTTTCCAAACCACAGGACGCACCGGATTATAAGGTGCACTGCCGATGAATGGTCTATTTTCGATAATTTTTCATACATAGGGTGCATTAAAGAAGTCATACATATATATATTTTTTCCAAATAGAAAACACTTCCTTGTGGTCTACATAACATGTAATGATGGTTCTTTGGTCAAAATGTTGCATAGATTATGTTTTACAGATCATCTTCAAGCCGCTTTCTGACAGTCACTTCCGGTGTGTCGTTTTGTAGGCGGTCTTACTTATGTGGCTGACCTTTGGCAGCGTTTTCTCCCCGCCATCTTTGTTGTAGCGGTGTAGCCTGCAAGGACGGGAGTGGAAGAAGTGTCAAAAGATGGAGCTAACTGTTTTAATGACATTCAGACTTAAATCAATAACGGAGCAGTATCTCCTCATCCGGAAACAACAACAAGGCCGGAAATGTGTCCTGTGAAAAACCGTCCGACCGGAACTCTCTAATACCTAAAGTTCCTTGGGTGAATAATGTTAACTCACGACACCGGTATGTTTTAACGCTTTCATGGCAAGTTTACTGACAGATATAAGTAAGAACATTACACTACTTTTTATTAGAAATGGCAACAGCGGAGGATGGATGTCCCACAACAAGAAGATAGAGAAAAAGAAGAAGCTTATCAACTATGGTGTCGGCACGGACTACAAAGGCGGACGCGCATATTTTTTCAGGATTTATGCAGATCCCAAATACGGATCAGCAGGTACCAGAAGGTAAGAAAAGTTGCTTTTGCATAATTTTGCGAAAAAAAACGCCAGATAATATGTCTTACCTTATACACACACCATAATAATACTCGTATGTTTAATGCGCCTACAATCCATCAAGCGGTGCGGCTTCATAGCTTACCAAAGTCGTACTAAAATATTTTCATAGATTTTTGAGCGCCGTGTGTAATGCTCTATATTTTCAATGGAAAATATAAAATGTTGGTGTTGTTTACTCGAGTCATATTGCCATCATATTGCAGTCTACGCGTATCTCTTATGTTTGACTGCCATCTACTGGTCATACTTATCACTACATCATTTACCAAATAAAATAGCTTCGAGGTCAGTAAGCAAAACCAGAATTATTCCATACAAGGCGCACTGTCGAGTTTTGAGAAGAAAAAAAAAGGATTTTAAGTGCGCCTTATAGCCTGGAAAATACGGTAAACTCGTAAGTTGAGGTATTACAGTATTATGACACCTCTCCATATGATGTGGGGTACTTCTATACCACTGCAAACTACAACCAGTTTGTGACATAGTCCATTTGTGCCGCATGCACACACCATTTGTACAAATCGTATCTTTCTATTTCTATCATGGTTGTCTTATCATCCATTTTTACTAGGGATGTCCGATAATGTTTTTTTTTGCAGATATCCGATATTCCGATATTGTCCAACTCTTAATTACCGATCCCGATATACTGTACACAGTCGTGGAATTAACACATTATTATGCCTAATTTTGTTGTGATGCCTCGCTGGATGCATTAAACAATGTAACAAGGTTTTCCAAAATAAATCAACTCAAGTTATGGAAAAAAATGCCAACATGGCACTGCCATATTTATTATTGAAGTCACAAAGTGCTTTTTTTTTTTTTAACATGCCTCAAAACAGCAGCTTGGAATTTGGGACATGCAGACATGTTGAGGTGGGCGGGGTTGGGGGGCGGGGTTGAGGTGGGGGAGGAGGGATAGGGGGTAGCGGGGGGTGTTTATTGTAGCGTCCCGGAAGAGTTAGTGCTGCAAGGGGTTCTGGGTATTTGTTCTGTTGTGTTCATGTTGTGTTACGGTGTGGATGTTCTCCTGAAATGTGTTTGTCATTCTTGTTTGGTGTGGGTTCACAGTGTGGCGCATATTTGTAACAGTGTTAAAGTTGTTTATACGGCCACCCTCAGTGTGACCTGTATGGCTGTTGACCAAGTATGTTTTGCATTCACTTGTGTGTGTGAAAAGCCGTAGATATAATATATGATTGGGCCGGCACGCAAAGGCAGTGCCTTTAAGGTTTATTGGCGCTCTGTACTTCTCCCTACGTCCATTTACACAGCGGCGTTTTAAAAGTCATAAATTTTACTTTTTGAAACCGATACCGATAATTTTGAGACCGATACTACATTTTAAAGCATTTATCGGCCGAAAATATCGGCAGTCCGATATTATCTGACATCCCTAATTTTTACCTTACGCCATGCATCTGTCTTGCAGCTTATTAACAGTGTTTCTGCTTCCTATGGGCGAAGCATCTCCACGCTCCAGCAACACCCGTTAGCCATCCAGCCCCAGTACGGCCAGTTGGCCGGCTTTCACGCCTCTCTGTTTTATAGTTGATGAATGGCCGCAGCAGATGGTTTGTTATCTTTGAAGATTCCAGAAAGACAAGCATGGTGAATCCACCTCAGGGCACGCACATCCATCATCCATCTACTTGACATCATGATGTCTCTTGAGCTTCCCTCCAAAAAAAAAAAAGACAAAGAGCAAATGTGTATTGGATTTTTTCAGCACACCTGAGTGGCATTCACCTTTCTTTATGATAGCTTTGTACTGTGGACTAGCTTGTGTTCACCAAGTTTAGTCCAGCTGTGAAAACACCAATATGGTTGGTGTCAAAAAAAGTTCTATAAAGCCCAGGGACAAGGACTCATCTGGTGTGGTCATTAACATTCTTACAAGACGCTCTCATGGACGAAGAGGACACATGTCCACTTTTCTCAGCAGTCCCAATTCCACAGCACAACACACAAGCCACTGGAGTCCGTGAGTGGAGTGGAACGTGTCATGGTAGCAGACTCTGTTAATGCATTCCTTTCCATGACAATTCTTTGCAGCACTCATGCGCACCAGGTTGTAAATCCATGGAAGGATCATCTCAAGATGGTGCCGTGTGAAACGTCTGAGGCGAATAAGTCACAGTTTGAGAAAAAAGGTCGCACAATGCGATGGGTTTAAGGGAGTATTCTCTCTTACGATGGCACCCCAGCCGGTGCACGGATCAGAATTTTTAACCTAGCGGCTTTTTACATTAGTTTAGTTATTCGTGTGCCGAGACAGTCGAAGCGGGTCATCCACCGAATAAATCACACTGCCAGTCCCCTTAAAATAGATCCCTCAAAGCGCCTGATCCATCTGCTGAAGGAGCGTCAAAATACTGCGTCAAGCATGCTCTGGAGACCTCTTCTCATGTTGCTTGTAAATAGTGTAGTGCAAATGTGAATAAGGGAAGACCAGAAATAATCCTCTCGAGAACCGGCGTCCTCTGCAGTGGACATTTATTTTTGGTCTATTTCTTGTCAGAATTGAGTTTGAGTTTGTGTTTATTTCAAAACATGCATGCATACAACATGATACATCACAATTTCCAGTTTCCCTATTCAACATGTTCGAAACGGAGTAGGAAGAAGCTGAGCTTATTTAATCCTACCCCTTTTCCTTCAAATAGCAGTTGCGAAAACTTTGGTTCACTTACTGTTCTCAATTTATTCACAATATACTCCATTAGCAATAACATTACAAATAAATACATAATAATTAGTGAAGTAAGAAAATGAATGGATGAATGAAATAAATTCAAAATGTTCATCATGGTTCTTCTTCTTTGTACTTTGTGAACGCTTTAAGTTTGAAGAGTTTGTTGAAGTGGATTATTTTAGTACCTTGTTTGATTTCTTTGCTTAATCCATTCCATAATTTAATTCCACACACTGATATACTGAAGGTCTTAAAGGCCTACTGAAACCCACTACTACCGACCATGCAGTCTGATAGTTTATATATCAATGATGAAATCTTAACATTGCAACACATGCCAATATGGCCGGGTTAACTTATAAAGTGCAATTTTAAATTTCCCGCTAAACTTCCGGTTGAAAACGTCTATGTATGATGACGTATGCGCGTGACGTCAATCGTTGAAACAGAAGTATTCGGACACCATTGAATCCAATACAAAAAGCTTTGTTTTCATCTCAAAATTCCACAGTATTCTGGACATCTGTGTTGGTGAATCTTTTGCAATTTGTTGAATGAACAATGAAAACTGCAAAGAAGAAAGTTGTAGGTGGGATCGGTGTATTAGCGGCTGGCTGCAGCAACACAAGCAGGAGGACTTTGACTTGGATTGCAGACGCGCTATCCGACGCTAGCCGCCGACCGCACGGATGATCGGGTGAAGTCCTTCGTCGCTTCGTCGATCGCTGGAACGCAGGTGAGCACAGGTGTTGATGAGCAGATGAGGGCTGGCTGGCATAGGTGGATAGCTAATGTTTTTAGTATAGCTCTGTGAGGTCCCGTTGCCAAGTTAGCTTCAATGGCGTCGTTAGCAACAGCATTGTTAACCTTCGCCAAGCTGGAAAGCATTAACCATGTATTTACAGGTCCATGGTTTAATAGTATTGTTGATTTTCTGTCCATCCTTCCAGTCAGGGGTTTATTTCTTTTGTTTCTATATGGAGTTAAGCACGATGCTATCACGTTAGCTCTGTAGCTAAAGTGTTTCGCCGATGTATTGTCGTGGAGATAAAAGTCACTGTGAATGTCCGAGGTGGTTTAAAATACAAATCCGTGATCCACAAAGAAAAAGGAGAGAGTGTGGAATCCAATGAGCCAGCTTGTACCTAAGTTACGGTCAGAGCGAAAAAAGATGCGTCCTGCACTGCACTCTAGTCCTTCACTCTCACATTCCTCATCCACAAATCTTTCATCCTGGCTCAAATTAATGGGGTAATCGTCGCTTTCTCTGTCTGAAACGCTCTCGCTGCTGGTTTAAACAATGTGCAGATGTGAGGAGCTCTTCAACCTGTGACGTCACGCTACTTCCGGTACAGGCAAGGCTTTTTTATCAGCGACCAAAAGTTGCGAACTTTATCGTCGATGTTCTCTACTAAATCCTTTCAGCAAAAATATGGCAATGATCAAATATGACACATAAAATGGATCTGCTATCCCCGTTTAAATAAGAAAATCTAATTTCAGTAGGCCTTTAAGTGTTGTATGTGCATACAAATGTTTTAAATTAAATTTTTCTCTAAAATTATACTTCTTTTTTTAAAATGCCTTTTTATGCAAAACACAAATGTCCACTACACAGGATGCAAACTCTCCCACTGAATTCGAAAATTAAAATCATCATAAACCGAGCGTGTCGCCAATTTGTCAAAGCAATTCAATCTTATCACTGCTAATCTGCAACATATTCCAGCAGAATGAGTCTAATGCCAACCAAGAACTTTAAAATAATACCGTAGAAGTCCACTCTCCCAGGTGGATAGGAATTGATAAGATTTGTCAGGTTCCAATTCAATTTTGATTATGCTGAAGGATTTAGTTATTTTTCGGTTCTCTTGTCGATTGTTATTTGGAAAAAAAGATAACATATAGATGGATTAGCATCAATGTTGTTTAGTTTAGACCTAACATGGTCTCACAATGCCGAATATGAGGCCTTAAGAGGCATATAGCATTAAAAAAAACTTTAGGAAACACATTTTTAAAAACAATTTCTGTAAAATTTAACAAAAGAAAACAAACTTGGAAATTACACAAGGATGTAACATTTTGTAACATTTTTTAAACTTTTAAGAATCTTTGTCATCTGCCGAGAAAATATACGGTGTCATGAACAGTGAAAAGGTTTTTTTGGATTTACAAGGTAAAACTACTCTAATGACATAGACCAGGGGTCGGCAATCCAAAATGTTCAAAGAGCCATATTGGACCAAAATAACAAAAAAACTAATCTGTCAGAAACCGCAAAAAAATAAAAGCCTTATATACGGTAAGTCTTATAATGAAAGCAACACATGATGTAAGCGTCTATATTAGCTATATTACACTGCAAGCTCTTATATGCGAGGCGTGTGCTGTTTTTGGATTTGATGTTGTTCATGTTTGACACTATCTGCTTGCACAGGTATTTGTTTTCTTTGCAACAGCCACCTGACTGACACAACGCCGTGCTGAAAGAAAAGTGTGTCGCACGCTCACCCAAATCTTCGTTGACAGAAATGTTGAAATCAATCAATCAATCAATGTTTATTTATATAGCCCTAAATCACAAGTGTCTCAAAGGGCTGCACAAGCCACAACGACATCCTCGGTACAGAGCCCACATACGGGCAAGGAAAAACTCACCCCAGTGGGACGTCGATGTGAATGACTATGAGAAACCTTGGAAAGGACCGCATATGTGGGTAACCCCCCCCCCCCCCCCCAAATGTAATATTTATTCTACACATTTTTTACAACATTGGAAAACAGACTTTCTGTGGCAGCATCGGAGAAAGTTATACATGTAAACCAGGGGTGCCCACACTTTTTCAGCAGGCGTGCTACTTATCAAATGACCAAGTTGATGTAATCCACCTCATATATATATATATGTGTGTGTATATATATATATATAAGGAACCATTTGAAAAAATGGCAAACGACTCCAAGGAATTTATACACTGGGAACCGGTTCTAAAGAAGAACCGTTTTTTTGATTACCATCCCTTGTAAATACTGTACATTATTATAACATTACTTTATAAAACTACTGTCCTTGTTCGTATCCATCCATCTATTTTCTACCGCTTGTCTCTTCCAGGGTCGTGGGAGTGGCTGGAGACCAACTCATTCACACTCACATTCACACACTTAGTGGTTAGTGTTGCCAATCAACCTATCCCCAGGTGCATGTCTTTGGAGGTGGGAGGAAGCCGGAGTACCCGGAGGGAACCCACGCATTCCCGGGGAGAACATGCAAACTCCATACAGAAAGACCCGAGCCCGGAGATCGAACTCAGGATATTCTATTGTATTGTTTTTTATGCAAAATTTCTTACCTAAAAGTTTTTTTATTTTTTATAAGCATGTTACATGTTAAAAGTATGCTGGGGTTTTTTTTATGTTTTTTTGGGGGGGGAGTAGGTGGGCAAAGCACCGATTAAATTGATTTTAATTTGTTTCAATGGAGACGTTGATTTGAGATACAAGTGTTTTGAGTTAAGAACTACAACTCAGAACCAATTAAGCTTTGAAGTTTGAATGATCCCTTCCTTCCAAATAATATCATAATTCACTTGATTGTCTGGTTGACTTTCTTATCTTATACATCTAATAGGGCTGTGAACGTTTGGGCACCACGCGATTCGATTTGATTCGATTCTTGGGGGTAACGATTCCAATTTAGAATTGATTCTTGATTCAAAACGATTCTCGATTTAAAATCCATACTTTTTAATAACATTGAGTGCCAATTCTATGATTAACTACATCTCTCCGTAAAATAGTTAAACAGCTGTGATACATTTCTAGATTACTTAAAGGCCTACTGATACCCACTACTACCGACCACGCAGTCTGATAGTTTATATATCAATGATGAAATCTTAACATTGCAACACATGCCAATACAGCCGGGTTAACTTATAAAGTGCAATTTTAAATTTCCCGCTAAACTTCCGGTTGAAAACGTCTATGTATGATGACGTATGCGCGTGACGTCAATCGTTGAACCGGAAGTATTGGTACACCATTGAATCCAATACAAAAAGCTCTGTTTTCATCTCAAAATTCCACAGTATTCTGGACATCTGTGTTGGTGAATCTTTTGCAATTTGTTTAATGAACAATGAAGACTGCAAAAAAGAAAGTCGTAGGTGGGATCGGTGTATTGGCGGCGGACTACAGCAACACAACCAGGAGGACTTTGAGATGGATAGCAGACGCGCTATCCGCCGACCTCACCTTGACTTCCTCCGTCTCCGGGCCGCCGACCGCATCTATGATCGTCGATCGCTGGAACGCAGGTGAGCATGGGTGTTGATGAGCAGATGAGGGCTGGCGTAGGTGGATAGCTAATGTTTTTAGCATAGCTCTGTGAGGTCCCGTTGCTAAATTAGCTTCAATGGCGTCGTTAGCAACAGCATTGTTAAGCTTCGCCAGCCTGGAAAGCATTAACCGTGTTTTTACATGTCCATGGTTTAATAGTATTGTTGATTTTCTGTCTATCCTTCCAGTCAGGGGTTTATTTCTTTTGTTTCTATCTGCATTTAAGCCCGATGTGCTATCACGTTAGCTCCGTAGCTAAAGAGCTTCACCGATGTATTGTCGTGGAGATAAAAGTCACTGTGAATGTCCATTTCGCGTTCTCGACTCTCATTTTCAAGGGGATATAGTATCCGAGGTGGTTTAAAATACAAATCCGTGATCCACAATAGAAAAAGGAGAAAGTGTGGAATCCAATGAACCCTTATACCTAAGTTACGGTCAGAGCGAAAAAAGATACTTCCTGCACTACACTCTAGTCCTTCACTCTCACGTTCCTCATCCACGAATCTTTCATCCTCGCTCAAATTAATGGGGTAATCGTCGCTTTCTCGGTCCGAATCTCTCTCGCCGCATTGTAAACAATGGGGAAATGTGAGAAGCCCTTCAACCTGCGACGTCACGCTACTTCCGGTACAGGCAAGGCTTTTTTCATCAGCGACCAAAAGTTGCGAACTTTATCGTCGATGTTCTCTACTAAATCCTTTCAGCAAAAATATGGAAATATCGCGAAATGATCAAGTATGACACATAGAATGGATCTGCTATCCCTGTTTAAATAAAAAAAAATTCATTTCAGTAGGCCTTTAAAAGAAAACTGTTTTTGTTTAATACAAACATTTAATAAAGTCAAATACAAATAAGGCAACAAGGGATGTATCCAACATTTATCTTTTCTAAATGTATTTATTTTAAATACATTTTTGACTTTTTTTTAATTAACCGATTAAGAATCGTTACAAATAAGGATCACGATTCATTCGAAAATCGATTTTTTTACACCCTTAATAACTAACAGTCACAACATTCCAAACCTATCTAATGAAAAACATATTTCAGTTTGACGCAGTGATAAAACAAGGTTTCATTTAAAACAAATCATTATTGATAAACCTTTTGTAAATAGAATATAAGATGTAAGAAGGTTAATAGCAACACATTTTACGTGCACAAAACGCAACAATCATAAAATCAACATCAAATCTGGACAAACTGCACAAATATACAAAAGCGTCGGATAGTTTTCTCGCTCTTGAGGGAGAGCAGGTTCACCTGTGAGCCATAAGGCATTCGCACAATGCAATGTGAAGCCTTTGCGTATTGTTTGAAAAAGGAACGGAGAACTTTGCCACTAAACTGCCTGCAGTGCTGCAGGTGTGAATATCTTTGTCCTTGCATGCGTGATTAATAGCAATGAAATGTGGGACTCCTCCCAACACCGAACTATCACACAGGCTCTTATGAAAGTCAATCAATACAACCTGTCAGTGACTGGAAAACATGTTTAAAAAAAGGATTTGCAGGGCCAGTGGGCTAAAAGGAACACTGATTTATTGCAGATGTGCATTACTGGGGTGACGTTGACCATTTTAGTGCTTTTTATGTGGCCATTGAAGGATGAGCTAAAAAAAAAGGAGGAGGAAGTAGTTCAAGTATATATTATTCCATCTAACTTCCTGATTCTTGACAATGCAAGGTGATGAGCATTGTCCCTGCTGTATGGATAACTGGCATTTAGAACCGGATCAACAGCCTGTGCTTTCACAGCACACTTGCAAAAAAAACATTTCTTCTAGACCTTTTTCAGGTTGGTTGAGCTCCAGATTGTGCTGCCTTTTCAGCCTCCTGTTGATTTGCTGGTTTGTTGCACTTTTGTTGGATTAGGTTGACAACCATAATAACATCTGCAGTCAAAATTCAGCCAGGTGAACTGACATGCTGTCATGAAATATTTTTATTGTTATTGTGCTGGATTGTCATCCGCATTACTGGTTCATTCACTATGAGTAAGTATTTAAAGCAGGGGTCCCCAAACTTTTTGACTCGGGGGCCGCATTGGGTTAAAAAAATGTGTCCGGGGGCCGGGCTGTACATATACATATATATATATACATATATATATATATATATATATATATATATATATATATATATATATATATATATATATATATGTATATATATATATATATATATATATATATATATATATATATATATATATACATTGTCTTTATATTCCAGCGAGTTAATCCGTTTTGTCATTTAACATCAATTAACATTGATATTCATCAACATTTAACATTGTCACGTTATCGATGGAAAAATTTATTTTTAGACAATATGATTTGCCTGAGCGGCTAGGAGACACAGAGAGTAACAAACAGTTGTAAATGGATTAGAAATGAAAGATTTTTTTTTTAAAATAAATAAATAAATAAAATAAAAATAAAAATAAAAAATAAAAAAATTTAACTTGGGACTTCCCGTGGGCCGGATTTTCGATGCTGGGGGGCCGGATCCGGCCCGCGGGCCGTAGTTTGGGGACCCCTGATTTAAAGGATGTGTTTACATGTCACAAAAAAGGTGGTGTAAAGCAGTGGTCCCCAACCTTTTTGTAGCTGCGGACCGGTCAACGCTTGAAAATTTGTCCCACGGACCGGGGGTTTTTTTGTTTTTTTCATAAAGAAATACAATCACGTGTGCTTACGGACTGTATCCCTGTAGACTGTATTGATCTATATTGATATATAATCTATATATTGTGTTTTTTATGTTGATTTAATAAAATAATTTTTAAAAAACCTATTATTTTTTTTTTTTTTTTTTTTTTTTTAAATATTTTTAAATTTCTTGTGCGGCCCGGTACCAATCGGTCCGGGCCCCGGCCCGGTGGTTGTGTGTTGACTTCCTGTGTTGGTTGCATTTTGCACCATGAATGGGAAAGGTTGTTTGGATTGGGTCATATAAAATAGCTGTGCTGTGTAGTTACTTACGCAGGGGCGTTCCACTAATTTTCATTGTGGGCCAGTACAGTGAAGGTTAGATTCATGGCTCTCTAAAGTGAGCCGGGTCTTGAAAAACAATTCCTGTCAAAGTGACGTTTGAAAGACCTGGATCATTGTTATATTTCTTTTTTTTTAGATTTTTTGTAACTGAGCTACTGTGTGGAACAATTTCCATTGTGGATCAATAAAGTTTGTCTAAGTCTAAGTCTAAGTCTACATCGCGGTTATGGAAGCCCTATTACACAATTGCCCCTTTGTTTAATTTGTATCATTGTTTACCAACAAACTGATGGAAAACTTGTTTTGGGATCATAAGTCAAAGTGACAAGAAAATGTTTCAATTTGGCTGGTGTAGATATTACATTAGAAAAGGGTTTCAATGACAAAAAATGTTTGGAATAGCTTGTTGTATCAAATAATTCTGAACTAAGCATTTGGACTCATTATTTTTTTCTGTCAACATTTAAATAGATGTATCAATAAAGATTAAATGCTTTGCGGGCCACATAAAATTATGTGGTGGACCAGATGTGGCCACCAGGCCTTGAGTTTAACACATGTGGTCTAGAGTGAACGCTGTCCACCGAACCAAAGAGCAGACCAAACTGGCAGACCAACACAGCCTGAGATGGGTCTCGATTGGCCTGCACTGACTGCACCAATACACCAAACATGCAAGAAAAATCAGGTGATAGCAGAATCTAACAGAAAGCGGAGTGAAAATAATCAAAACATAAGAGTTAGACGTAGTATAACACAATAGCAAAACATACTTCGCTATTACAAACAGGGTGTCGTTTTATTTATTTATTTTTTATCGTGTTCTGTCTGTGTTGTGTTGTGTTTGCTCGGTTCTCGTATTATCTTTTAACCTGCCCATTGTACAGTACTTTGGCTACCCCTGTGGTAAATGTTAAATGTGCTTTATAAATAAAGTTGATTTGATTTGATTTGATACTTCACTATTACAAACAGGGTGTCGTTTGGCTAATTAAGATTAAAGATTAAGATTAAAGTACCAATGATTGTCACACACACACTAGATGTGGTGAAATTTGTCCTCTACATTTGACCCATTCCCTTGGGGAGCAGTGGGAATCATGGTTCATTGAAGTCCTCAGAGAGTCCTTGTATGATTTGCATCTCAGCTCGTAGAAATTCCACCATGTTGTATGCAACTTGCAATATGTCTTGTTGTTTGTGACTTTTGTTGGTCAATGTCAGGGACGCCCCAATTTATACGCAGATCACACGCTGTGTGTAGCGTCCGCTTTGTGTGAATAAGCGCTTATAAAATGTCAATGAATGAATGACAGGGCACTTACATATTCCAAGCCTATTCCTGTTCCATTACTACTAGTATAGAAAGGCCAATCTCCTCAAACATTCACAGAGACTAGATGTAAATTCATGTTTTTAATTTTTTTAGACGTGTCATTTTGCACTACAATACTACATGATTGGGGATATCCCCATCTATATTTACATGCTAAAGATTGTACTCATGTGAAAGATTCCTTTAAAATGGATGCACAATCAATGAGACAACAATTCCGGATTCCTTGTTACACACATGCAGGTGTTGCATGAATTACCTTGCCCGAACATCGCCTCGGATTTGAGAGCAAGCTGCAACGAATGTGTTGCTGTCTATCCACAGTGGCAAGTTGTTTCCAAGATACTCATTCCCACCACCATGGCGGAAAATAAACTGATTTTCTTCCATGTACATTATCACTGGAGGACTAGAGGAAAAGGAATGGCCCCTCGAAGCATGCCACACACACACACACACACACACACACACACACACACACACACACACACACACACACAACCAGGCAGACTACCTGGTTGGCTACGGGTGCTGTGGGATGTTCGGCGGTCCAGAGTAGATATTGGTCGGTGTGTGTCGGTTTTCGATGAACAGTAATGTTTTGACTGCCGTCATCTTTGCGGTGGATTTTCATGTCCAAAAAAGTTATGGTTCCGTTCATTTCCTCCTCTTGTGTGAATTTTATGTTTCCAGTCTTGTCAATACTGTTGAGGTGGTCTGTAAGATCATGTGTGTGTCCCACTTTTATTTTCTCAAAAATGTCATCCACATATCTTCTCCAGAAGGTGGGTCTGCAGTGTATGGGTGCTGTACCGAAAATATGGTCTGATTACAAGAACATTTGAAAGAGTTGATTTCTTCATCAACGGCACAGCAGTGGAGATCGTAAGCAGCACCAAGTTCCTGGGGGTGCAGATAACTGGCAGTATGACCTGATCCCTACACACTTGTAAAAACAGCTCAGCAGCACATGCACTTTTTGCGTCGGATGAAAAGATCACAGCTCCCTCCCGCCATTCTCAGCACATTCTACACAGGCACTATAGAGAGCCTACTGACCAACTGCATCTCTGTCTGTACTGGAGCCTGCAGTGCCTCAGACTGGAAGTCTCTGCAGAGAGTGGTGAGGACGGTGGAAAGGATCATAAGGACTCCTCTTCCTCCTATCCAGGAAATCGCAAAAAGCCGCTGCCTGACCAGGGCTCAGAAAATCTGCAGAGACTCCTCCCACCCCCACCAAGGACTGTTTTCACTGCTGGACTCTAGAAAGAGGTTCCGCAGCCTCCGTAGCAGAACCTCCAGGTTCTGTAACAGGTTCTGAACGCATCATAATAATCCCCTTAATTCCCCACAAAAACGGATTAACTCGCTGGAATATAAAGACAATATAACATACATCCATAAACGTGGATGCTTATGCAAAAGTGCAATATATTTATCTGTACAGTAATCTATTTATTTATATCTGCACCTTATTGCTCTTTTATCCTGCACTACAACGAGCTAATGCAACAAAATGTTGTTCTTATCTGTACTGTAAAGTTCAAATGTGAATGTCAATAACAGGAAGTCTAAGTCTAAGTCTAA
The DNA here is from genome assembly GCF_033978785.1 of Entelurus aequoreus. Classification (NCBI taxonomy): domain Eukaryota; kingdom Metazoa; phylum Chordata; class Actinopteri; order Syngnathiformes; family Syngnathidae; genus Entelurus; species Entelurus aequoreus. The sequence continues at coordinate 28,389,232 of NC_084731.1, read as the reverse complement.
AGCCATGTTTACACTAAGTCGTTTAAGTCCTTAAACGAATAATTATTTAGCCTAAGCCCCGTTTCAGCCACACTAAACCAGCGTTTAAGGTCCCCCTCCTCGGACAAATTTTTACACAGGTAAATCAGCTGTGTAATTCTTGAATCTCCGGCACTTAGCTTTGTATGGACTCATTGATCGTTTACAAACTGAGTTCGGAGAGGAAGTGACGTCAGAAAGACCACAGCCAGCTTCATAATAAAGCGGTTTCGTATAACTCGGAGCTAACCACTGGAAACATGGAGGCGAGTCATCCAGACATGCCCGTGTTTGTCCTTCTTCTACATGTACAGACGCTTGTGGAAATCACACATGAATACCTTAAGAGAAAGCGATTGCAGCTATTTGGGATACAACACTTCTCAGACGGCAAAAGCACTTTCCAATGTCCGGCCGGGTCAGCTGTGATGCTACTTAACGAAAAACTTTGTCCATTTGTCGAAGGAGAGACAATGAGAATGCGAGCTCCCGTGGATGTGATTAAAAAGATAGCGTGTGCTTTGTATTACCTGGCCGTCGAGGAAAACGGCGAATGCATTTGGACTGGCAAAGCAGACTGTCTCAGTTATTGTCCGCCATGTATGTCGCGGACTCAACGTCTAGGTCCAGGGTATATAAAGTCACCAAAAACGAATGGACAATGAAGGTGAAGGCAAAAGAGAGAGGAGTGTCCTAATCAGATATCTAGATCCCTAGACTGATTGATGTAAAATGTTCTTTATCACTTTGTTTACATGTCTAATAAAGATTTGATTAATTTATGATGGCTCAAGTGTGATTCACTACAATAGGGCCACACAGCACACTGGATTCCAGTTAATTGAAATACCACAACACTGGATATTGTTCAGATAAGTTACATTTAAGAACTTGCACACAAAGCAACACTGGAGGTGACTATGACGTGCCCATTTTTCCCGCGCATGCGTACTAGGTCGCGTTGCACCGGCGGACGGAGGAGAGGAGGGGGTCTTAAACGACCATTGTGTGTGTGTGGACAAGGATAAGGTTAGGTGGGATTTACCCTGGATAACCTTAGCCGGGCCTGAGCATGCGAGGTTTTTGCTTGGTGGTGACAAAGAATTTGCCATCAATCCCACATGGGATTGGCACCTATGCACGTATCTTCTCCAGAAGGTGGGTCTGCAGTGTATGGGTGCTGTACCGAAAATATGGTCTGATTCCAAGAACATTTGAAAGAGTTGATTTAAACAGCGCAATTCATCAAACAAACAGGCTAGCATGAAGACTAGGGATGTCTGATAAATGATTTAAAATGTAATATTGGAAATTATCGGTATCGGTTTCAAAAAGTAAAACTTATGACTTTTGAAAACGCCTAGGGAGAGGTACAGAGCGCCAATAAACCTTAAAGGCACTTCCAGCCACATAATATCTACAGCTTTTCACACACACACAAGTGAATGCAAATCCTACTTGGTCAACAGCCATACAGGTCACACTGAGGGTGGCCGTATAAACAACTTTAACACTGTTACAAATATGCGCCACACTGTGAACCCACACCAAACAAGAATGACAAACACATTTCGGGAGAACATCCACACCGTAACACAACATAAACACAACAGAACAAATACCCAGAACCCCTTGCAGCACTAACTCTTCCGGGACGATACAATATACACCCCCGCTACCCCCTACCCACCTACCCCCCACCTCAACCCCGCCCACCTCAACCTCATGAGGTGGGCGGGGTTGGGTAGGGGGTAGCGGGGACATGCTCTCTCAGGGAGAGCATGTCCCAAATTCCAAGCTGCTGTTTTGAGGCATGTTTAAAAAAATAATGCACTTTGTGACTTCAATAATAAATATGGCAGTGCCATGTTGGCATTTTTTTCCATAACTTGAGTTGATTTATTTTGGAAAACCTTGTTACATTGTTTAATGCATCCAGCGGGGCATCACAACAAAATTAGGCATAATAATGTGTTAATTCCACGACTGTATATATCGGTATCGGTTGATATCGGAATCGGTAATTAAGAGTTGGACATTATCGGATATCGGCAAAAAAGCCATTATTGGACATCTCTAATGAAGACTATAAAGATTGGTCTTGGCTTTATTATTTGTGTATTATTTTTGTAACAACATTTATAATCAATATAGAATTTATAAGAAAAATATAATAAATATGCCACCATTCAAACCCACCAAAAAACGTCCTGGTTTTAACTAATTCATTCATGATTTAATTGTTTCTCAGAGGCCTCGCATTGTATCACAAATACATTTTAAAACCGGTCGTGAGATTATAGCTTGTTATAAAGCGATTACGGACGCTGTCGCTTTAAGGAACAGCGAGAGTGAGTGAGAGGAGGCGATATTTGAGGTTTCACACTCCCGGGTGGGAAAGATGGGCGGGGCCTAACGCCGCTTGACTGACAGCGGCTCGAAAAAACGCTCCAACTCTGCCGTGCACGGAGAGCCCCGACCGACCAATCAGGTAAGGGCTTTGTACCTACGTCACTTTCTGAGAACCAATCACGTCAAGCCAAGGGCAGACCTGGGATCACTGTTGTGCTTCCAACGTGGGACTCCGCGGACGGAGCAGAGTGGGGGGAAAACAAGGAAAAGTAACTCAAGAGGGACAAAACTCATGGTGGCGGTGCACGGTCTTTATACTAGGAATGGGAATGTTTTGCTTTCGGGACTACAGTCTGCAACTAAACTGCTGGACCTGCTGCAAGGATTATCCATCGGCGTCTGGGTGCATTTTAAAGTTGGATTTGGATAACCGTGCTCTTTAAAGTCTTCTTTTTTTGGTGTGCAAACAAAAATTGGCGGCCATGCAAAGAATGTAGCGTTATAATAACTTTTTTGTTGTTGTTGGCCAGACTGGGAATCACACTTTTATTTTATTTTTTTAATTTATCAGCGCGCGTCGGACACTCGGGAGGAGAAAGTTAGAAGTGTGTTCTAACTTCTAAATGACTCAACTTGTGGTTTCGTTAACGAATACACTTCCGCGGAGCAAGACGTTGGACATGTTTTAAATAAAGGTGTGTTTTCTAATATTAATACTAATATTCCAATTTCCGAGGGAGAGAACTCGGCACCATTGAAACTGGATACAAAATGGCGGCGTCCCCGGGACGATTTGGATATACTTCTCCTTGTGTTTTTTACTTCTATTTTTCACTCCAACTTTTAACCAATCTTGGATTGAGTTCCGAGTTACAGTGTGTCCAAAACTGTACCTGCAACGGAGATTCGGTGGACTGCAGCAATTTACAGCTGACAGCTGCGCCTGTGGACCTGCCCGTCCGGACAGTTTCCTTGTAAGTCAATCACTTAATTCATCTCCTCTATTTATTACAATACCATCACTTAACATATTACAACCCACTTTTTTTTCTGTCTGACACACTCATGCTGTTATCTTACTGCTTTTCCATAAAGTTCTGTGATAGTGCAAGCACACCTGTCAGTACTTGCAATTTAGTTAAAAAAAAACCCCAAAACACCTCAACCATTAGCATCTACATATAATCTTCAACAAATAAAAATGCATTCTTCAAAGATGAATATTCAGTTTAATGTGTTTCACAAGCAGCTCAGGCAGAGGGGGTCTTTTTTTTTTTTTGGAGGCCCAAGATCAGACCATATTTAGTTCTACTGGATGTATTGTCCATTGCATCATCTCCAGATGCTGTTTGACATTCTGCTTGAAGTGAATAGTCGTCTAAAGATGGCTGGAAGAAGAATGAAGACCCTTTTTTGTGCAGATTACATAGTGACAACAACCATGAGAAGGTTCTCAGAAATATTGTTATTACTATTTAATAGATATGTCTGATATTGGCTTTTTTGCCGATATCGTCCAACTTAGGGCTGGGCGATATGGCCTTTTTTTAATATCTCAATATTTTTAGGCTATATCGCGATACACGATATATATCGCAGTATTTTGCCTTAGCATTGAATGAACACTTGATGCATATAATCACACCAGTATGATGATTCTATGTGTCTACATTAAAACATTCTTGTTCATACTGCATTAATATATGCTCATTTTAAACTTTCATGCAGAGAGGGAAATCACAACTAAGTCAATTTACCAAAACTGTATTTATTAAACAGTTATTAAGCACAAACATTCATGTCATTTCAAAACAGAATGTGCAACTGTCAGAGACATTTTAAAACAAGCTATTATTGCACTTTTGTGCATGATGTCCTCAAGATGACAAATCAAAACAACACCAAATTAAAGTGCACTTTTTGTACAGAACGCCACTACAATAGTTGAAAACAAAAAAAGTGCACTTTTGTGCATGATGTCACACAAGATATTTCAATAAGTGTCACATAAAAATGGGCTGCATAACAGGAAATCAAATTGTGTACGTCCTTCGCTATGTGGTAGGTTCCGGCGGACGTTATCTCCTTATGTTGTGGACTATTTTTTTCATACGGTGTTGATGTGGAAATGTTTGCCTCTGCATTTTGTTGGTGTGGCACCGAACGGAGATGTTGACGTGCGGAGTTTCAAGCACTCTTCATTCTCGAGCGGGTGACTTTTCAAATGATGCTACATATTAGCAGTAATGCTACTTTTTGTAGCATTACGCAGCTACGCTTTTGCCCCACACTTGACATATTACGGTTGTATGTTGGACATATTCTCATTTGAAGCCAAACCACCGCCAGACGATGTACCCCGTGCTGTTTTTCTTGGGAATTAATTCTTCCTTCATTTGTTACCAGATTCGCACCTTCTTCTCTCGTATTACCACTCGCACCACAACTAACTTTAGCCATGCTGCTACCTCTCTGCTCCGCGAGGACATATACGTATGTGACGTATGTAAGAAGGTGCGCTTGTTTAAGTCTCTGTGAGAAGGAGAGACTAGAAAGAGTGAGAGGAGCCTGTAGTGTAATGCCTACAGCTAAAAGCAACTGCGTGAGAACGTTTACTCGAATATCACGATATAGTCATTTTCTATATCGCACAGTGACAAACCCGCGATATATCGAGTATATCGATATATCGCCCAGCCCTAGTCCAACTCTTAATTACCGATTCCGATATCAACCGATGTCGATATATACAGTCGTGGAATTAACACATTATTATGCCTAATTTTCTTGTGATGCCCCGCTGGGTGCATCAAACAATGTAACAAGGTTTTCCAAAATAAATCAACTCAAGTTATGGAAAACAATGCCAACATGGCACTGCCATATTTATTAGTGAAGTCACAAAGTGCATTATTTTTTTTAACATGCCAAGAGTTAGTGCTGTAAGGGGTTCTGGGTATTTGTTCTCTTGTGTTTATGTTGTGTTAGGATGCGGATGATCTCCTGAATTGTGTTTGTCATTCTTGTTTGGTATGGGTTCACAGTGTGGCGCATATTTTTAACAGTGTTAAAGTTGTTTATACGGTCACCATCGGTGTGACCTGTATGGCTGTATGGGGCGGTATAGCTCGGTTGGTAGAGCGGCCGTGCCAGCACAACTTGAGGGTTCCAGATTCGATCCCCGCTTCCGCCATCCTAGTCACTGCCGTTGTGTCCTTGGGCAAGACACTTTACCCACCTGCTCCCAGTGCCACCCACACTGGTTTAAATGTGACTTAGATATTGGGTTTCACTATGTAAAAGTGCTTTGAGTCACAAGAGAAAAAGTGCTATATAAATGTAATTCACTTCACTGTTGACCAAGTATGATTTGCATTCACTTGTGTGTGTGAAAAGCCGTAAATATTATGTGATCAGGCCGGCACGCAAATGCAGTGTCTTTTAGGCACGACCCCAATATTGTTGTCTGGGTGAAAATCGGGAGAAATTCGGGAGAATGGTTGCCCGGAAGATTTTCGGGAGGGGCACTGAAATTCGGGAGTCTCTCGGTAAAATCGGGAGGGTTGGCAAGACTGGGAGACGCAACTGCTCTGTACTTCTCCCTACGTCTGTGTACCACTCCGTACAGCGGCGTTTTAAAAAGTCATAAATTTTACTTTTTGAAACCGATACCGAAAATTTCCGATATTACATTTTAAAGCATTTATCGGCCGATAATATCGGCAGTCCGATATTATCGGACATCTCTACTATTTAACTATTATATGTATTACATCCCTTTGCTATACCGCCAGGCTCTTATTTTGAAAACATATTTTTCAATAGCACCATTATACCCTGTACATTGCCCTAGTTAAACATTTTTATTTTGAAAATATCCCTTGGGAAGTTTAGAAGTCAAAAAGGGAAGCTTGTACTTCTCCGTATCAACCCTGATATCACCCATTACTCTTCGATAAGGAGGTAACGATAAACGGTAATAATGATATTCGCGGTTAGTATTGCCGTTTTAAATTAAAATGATTGAAAAAAAACGTTATTAATAACCGCACTTTGATAAACTCACAGACTAACTAGCCCTAGCTCGTTAGCTAGCGTAAATGTTAACATGAAAACATGAGACATTAAAGTCTTTCCCCCATTAAGAAACGATATACACCAATCTAAACTTAAACACATCGCTATCTAAAGAACTAAGATGTTTAATTGTGTACAGTAAAAGCTTTGCTCGCTTAGAACAGAGTGATCGATCTATACTCAAAGAATTAAGATTTTTTTTAAACAACTTTATTAACTCGCGTGATGTCACATAAACCGGAAATGAAGCCAAGTGAACACTCAATTTGCCTTCATAAATAAAATGTTGTCGATCTTTATCAATACACAATTTTTCAACTTTTACAAATTAAAATGAAAGATAAACATATTCAAACACCCTGATAAGAATATGGCTCTTTTTTTTTAGTTTATTTCAAACATGAACACACTTACAGTATAATACATCACACAATTTCATATAATTTCTCTTTACATCATGTCTGAAAAGGAGTAAAAAGAAGCAAAACTTATTTAATCCTACCCCTTTCCCACTTCAGAGCGTTTACAAATACATATGTTCATTTACTGTCTTCTTTTTGTAACACAATTACATCAGTGAATGATTAATACAGCAGTTCTTGTAATACATAATTAAGTCAGTCATAATTACTGAGATGAAGAATATCTAATTTTCAATAAGGTTGAAGGTATTTCTCATAATTATTCTTCTTTGTACTTTGTAAGCACTATTCATTTGAACAACCTCTTAAACTGGATCGTATCAGTACATTGTTTAACTTCTTTGCTTAATCCATTCCATAGTTTAATTCCACATACTGATATGCTAAAGGTCTTAAGTGATGAACGTGCATACAAATGTTTTAAGTTAGTTTTCCTTCTAAGGTTATATTTCTCCTCTTTAGTTGGCTCTTAAAAAGGCAGAACAATGATTAATTATTATTTTACCTAGAAAATATATTGCGTGGCTTTTTATTTTAGCTGTGTTTTTTTTTAAATACAACTTTGTTAAAAGATTTCAGGGTGTTTATAAGTACGTTTTGAGCACATTCAACAATACCGCGATAATAACGATAACTGCGATCCTTTTGCTTACAACAATCGTGATATGACATGTTCATATCGTTACATCCTTACTCTCCAATAAGGACAATAAGTGAATATGCATACAAAAGGTAAATTGGAGAACTGTCAACAAATGCAACTTTTAAAGTCTTTTTCAAAAACAGCATGCGGACCAGGGCCACTTTTACAACTGTAGCACACCTTGGACATGTTCAAGTGCAGTGTGTTGATTGGGAATGTATGCAAACACAATCTTGGCCGTCTTGGGAGAAAATGTGGAACTACTGTTGACTGTGCGTCGCATCCATAACAGCTGCCTCTGGTTTGTGTAAGATGATGATACTTGGCCAGCATGTTCTCTCTATTTAAGTTGTGTTATCTGAGGCAAACCCTAAGTGGCTTTGCCGCTTTGAATTACTGTTTAAAAGTTACATTTACCCACTTGAGATTGTCAGATGTTGGCATGTAATGCTAACTAATTTGCATTGATAGGTTATCACCCATAACTAACCACAAATAGACAAGTGTGCAAGTTCTGAGGTCATTTCAGGATCTCGTCCAGGAATTTTATGGGCCAAAACACTGTGCTTGGCAAATTAGCCAGTTTGTGGTAACCTCGTAAAATGGAGCGGTTTACAAAATATAATAATTACACAATATCTGTGCAGAAAGTGTAAGACAAATTAGTGGTAAAACTAAGATTTATGACCTTTTTTAATGACTGATTTAGTTTGAAGATAGTGTAAATGAAAATGTAATGCTAAACTGTAGGTAGCATATTTCCACACCACTCAAGCTTGTCAAAGGAATTGTGAGGGATTCAGCTGTGTTCCGGCAAACGAGTCAGTTCAGTTAACCCAAAAGAGAAAGAAAGTGCTAACAGATTAGATGAGAATGCATGCTGGCTGTCACTATGTATTGATTGCAGCCAACACATTCAGCTTGTTTGTCGCGAAGTTGAAAACAATCTACATTAATTACACATTAATGCCTGTAGTGTTATATCTATGCCCATGGCTGAAGTCTAAGCAACATTTGTGGGTGTGTAAATTGGCATTCAACTGAGACATCAAATTAAGGATCAGTTGTGAGTTCTGTTCATGTCGAGAAGTGCCCTGAAGCAGCATGGATGGAGGAAGGACTGAATTAGTGGGAGTCAAGAGGCCAGTTACCTGGCCAGCCTGCCTTCACAAATACATAATACTGATGCACATTCTAAAATAAAATAGATCAACTGAAACACAAAGATAAAACAGATGTTGAGTTGAAAGTTGCACATAAAGCAGGAGCCAACAAGCTGAAAATGTATTTTCCAGTTTTTAGCGATTGCAGCAAGCGAGTGCACTCTACTTGTTGTCGTGAGAAGAGTTCTTGATGTTGCGAATATCTTTATACTGTCGTAAATTGGAATTCCAGCAATAACTACTTGCGTGTTTATCCCATATCCGACTGTGGGGTAAAGATTTCTTCAAACTTTAAAAGATATCCCTCCACCAGTATGCAGTTGTTAAACTTTCGCAATTCTCACACTTTGTCTACAGTTTCTACAAAGTTTGTGAAATGTTTACCTTTATTTAATGTTGGTATCTGATCCCAAGTAGTATTTGACAGTTGTTTCTCAGTTTTTTGAAGTTCTTTCCCTTTCATCAAATTGATGTAACCACCACCTACTTTCGATGCACTTAAAAGGGAGATTAGACTAAAATATGTACTGTAAATCCTGATGAGTTATGTGGTAGGTAGGAAGTTCATCTCACAGCAGCAGTCTCTGCTCTTCTGATGAACCAATAGCTTTATAGTTCTCCTACAGATAATCTACCAAAATCTTGAATATATTTGATTTATTTTAGTAGAAAGATTGTGTCAAAAGTAGGTTTGGGAATCTCAGTGTATCTCATAAAACGATCCGATACACATTAAATGGCACTAACAATTATTTTAACAGTTGACTAATTAGCGATGATTTTTTTTCGATCGCCGCACTTAAAATCCTTTCACTTTCTCAAAAATCGACAGTGCGCCTTATAACCCGGTGCGCCTAATGTACAGAATAATTCTGGTTGTGCTTACCAACCTAGAAGCTATTTTATTTGCTACATGGTGTAATGATAACTGTGACCAGTGTATGGCAGTCACACATAAGAGATATATGTAGACTGCAAGATGACCCCAGTAAACAACACCAAAACTTTAAATGTTTTATTGGAAATATAGAACATCACACACGGCGCTCAAAAATCTGTCCAAATGTTTTGGTACGACTTTGGTAAGCAAAGAAGCTGCACCACTTAGACTTAGACAAACTTTAATGATCCACAAGGGAAATTGTTCAAAAATTGTTCACTTGATGGATTGTCGGAGCATTATGGCTACCGTAGTCAGACGTACTGTGATTCAACATACAGGTATTATTATGGTGTGCGTAAATATAAAGACCGCAAAATGGCACTTTTTAGCAGACATATTATTTGGCGTTTTGTTTTACGATATTATGCAAAACAAACTTTTCTTACCTTCCGGTGCCTGCTGATGTGTATTTGGGGTCGGCATTAGTCCTGAAAATTTGCGCGCGACCACCATTGTAATCCGTTGTCGATAAGCTTCTTATTTTTCTCTATCTTCTTGTTATGGGGCATTCATCCTCCGCTGTTGCCATTTCTAAAATAAAGTAGCCTAAAGTTCTAACCTATATCTCGCTATGGAAGCGCTAAAAACTACCGGTGTAGTGAGTTTACATAATTTACACACAGAACTTTAGTTATTACAGATTTCCGGTTGGACAGTTATTCACGGGACACATTTCTGCCGTTGTTGTTGCACTACAGAGCCACGGATGAGGGGATGCTGCTCCGTTATTGATTAAAGTAAAGTCTGAATGTCAGTACAACAGTAAGCTTCATCTTTTGACACTTTTTTGACTCCCGTCCTTGCACGCTACACCGCTACAACAAAGATGATGGCGAGAAGACGCTGTCAAATAAGACCGCCCACTAAACGGTGCATCATTGAAGATGCTCTGTAAAACATAATCTATGCAACATTTTGACCAAAGAATCACCATTACATGTTATGTAGACCAGTGGTCCCCAACCTTTTTGTACTTGCGGACCGGTCAATGCTTGAAAATTTGTCCCACGGACCAGGGGGGGAGGGGTAGTAAAAAAAAAATATATATATATATTTTTTTGTCATAAAGAAATACAATCACCTGGGCTTACGGACTGTATCCCTGCAGACTGTATTGATTTATATTGATATATAATGTATATATTGTGTTTTTTATGTTGATTTAATTAAAAAAAAAAAAAAAAAATTCTTTAATTTCTTGTGTGGCCGCGGCCCGGTACCAATCGGTCCACGGACCGGTACCGGGCCGCGGCCCGGTGATTGGGGACCACTGATGTAGACCACAAGGAAGTGTTTTCAATTTAGAAAATAGATCATAATATGACCCCTTTAATGCGCCCTATAATCCAGTGCGGCTTTTGTATGAAACTAGACCTGAATAGACCCGCTCATCGGCAGTGCGCTTTAAAATCTGGTGCACCCTATGGTCCGTAAAATACAGTAATTGAAGAGTCAAACGATTATTGCAGTGACAGTGAGTCGCGACTTTATTTGAACAATTTTTAAATCCTATAGTAAATTCAATTCTTACAAAAGAAACTTAGATTACTGAGAAACCAATTGTTTTACTTTATCACACAACATATCTTACCACTGTAAAAAAAAATCAACAGACTTGAAGTGCAAGAAGTGCTGTAAACATAGCATTCAGTGCAAAAAAAGTTTTCTCCAGTACTGTGTTAAGCTGCTATCATTTACCTAAATGAATTGTAAACATTTGAAGTGTAAACATAAACATTCCTGGCGGTCTATCCCTTAATGAAATTTGACTAATTTTATTAAGTGATTAGTCAACAATAACAAATCTTTGTCGATTCATTTTTATAATCAACCTTGTCAACTAATCGTCGCAGCCCTACTTGCTATAACAATACAATCTTGTTATAGCTAAAAGTCAAAGCCACACTTTTGATTTAAACGATACTGATGCAACAATTTGACTTAAACCTGCTCTTCCCTAACCTGACTCTCGCCAGATCCTTGTAGTTCGCTGAGCTCCACACAAGGATCTGGGAATACTCAATAGGAGATGTATTTCAAAAGGCGGGGTCTTGTAAAAAAAAAAATTGTATGTGATTGGATAAACCACTTGTCCGTTATCTTGAATGACGTGCTACTTCAACCACTCACATCGTGACGCTGATGAGAGCGACGCTGGGAAATCCAAAACAGAAAGCCGACATATTGGATAACGACAGAGTGAAAAGTTAGAGAACTTTTACTGAAACAACGCAGCAATGTCAGTAGACGATCAATGTCGTTTGTGCAAAGAAAATATGCGAATAAAAAGCTTCATTGGGAACAGCAAAAAAATATTGCACTCGTCCCATTTCCTTCACCACCATTGGAGCGATTTGGTAAATCAAGCTCTTGCCAAACCCGGTTGGAAGAAGAGCCAAAACATCCTTGCCACCAATAAATGCCTTCAAAACCGTTCTCTGTTCATCTTTTAAATAATTAATATTCGATAGATTCGACAAAACAGTTGCAATAGCAGAATCAATGTCAGCACACGACACCTCCATTGCTGTTTGAATCAAACAGTCGCTTCGGCGCTACGTCACATCTATGAAATCCCGCCCGGCGATCCTGATTGGTTCATTATTTTTGCTATCTTGAAGGAGTTTGCATTGCCCTCGATCCCAGATCCTTGTGTGGAGCTCAGCGAAGTACAAGGATCTGGTGAGAGTCAGGTTAGCTCTTCTCCTCCATACAAACATCCATCCATTTCCTACCGCTTGTCCCTTACGGAGTAGCGGGGGGTGTTGGAGCCTATCTCAGCTGCACTCGGGCAGAAGGGGGGGTACACCCTGGACAAGTCGCCACCTCATCGCAGGGCCAACACAGATAGACAGACAACATTCACACTCACATTCATTCACTAGGGCCAATTTAGTGTTGCCAATCGACCTATCCCCATGTGCATGTTTTTGTTGTGTTTTTTCTTCGTCTGCACAATAAGCGTCCACTGAACATGTAAAATGGTCACTTGGCTCCGTAACACGTTCTCATTAAAAAAGTTATAAGCGTTGAAAAAAAATTACCAGAGCGCATCAATAATCATATCATAAAGGTAATATTGCGATAATTTTGTCATTCCCTTAATCAACTGATCAGGTTGCAAGGATAGTTTTGTATGAGGAAAAACTCAGCTCCTTTAAATTCCGTCCACTCTCCTATGTCACTTGTAATTTCTTAGTTTACAGCAGTGCTTCTGACATCCAACAAATGGACTACCACTCTCTGTTGCTTGCTTGTTTCTTCCGATTGATGCACTAATGACATTCAAAGCAGGTATCCGTTCATGCAGTCACATATTCCCTCTCAGGAGTGGTACCTCATCTTATTTTCGGCCAAAGTAATGTGTATAAAAAGCACTTTGCCCACAGCACCACTGGCGTAATGGGATTTTGTGAGTTAAACTAAAAGCAGGAGGATTATTAATTTTGACTCTGATTTCTGCAATGAACAAGGAATGTAGCAGATATGTTTTGTCTGTCTGGGGCTCCAATCTTATTCATATGAGATTGTGCTGTATTTAATCCACAAAATTTGGTCTTAAATTGCTTAACATTTTTCCTACTTGTCAGTGTTCACTCTTTGCAGAAGCTCATAGAAAGTCTGGTCTAAAGCCAGCGGAAGCCAACTATTGAATGATCCTCTTTGTTGCCCAGCAATTCCCAAGTGGTTTCCCAAGTCCCCTAATGTGCTTGGCATGGCTGCTGCTACTTAACCACAACCAATTGCCCCAAAACCTCACAGAGTAGCCTTATTGGTAAACACCATCCTCAACAGTTGGCTTTGGCCCCAAATAAACTTGTGTTGGTGGTTTCCTAATAGTGGCTGGCGACTAGCAGTAGACTGGACAGCAGAGGGTGGGGGTCCAGATTATCTGGCCTCTTGGGAATATGAAGGAATTGTCAGGAGAGGTGTGGCTATATTCAGAATTTTTTATACATTCTGCATGTAAACATCATAGTTGACCAGCGGTTATACCTTCACACTGCTCCTATACAGTTAGTTGCTGAAAGTCCTGTTACTGGTCAGAAGCTACAACTGCTGTCCCACGCGCTAGTTGATTGCTACATTTTCAGAAACTGCTTTATTTCTAGGACTTTTTTGATGCTATTACTTTTTGTTATTGAAGTATTGAACAGTTGGTGTCCAGATGGATAAACTGGACAACAACTAACTGTGTGATTAGAGGAACATTTCAGCAGACACATACAGTAACAACAGCAGCAGCTCCCAGCAGGGCTTAGCCCTTGCGGTTTTAGGGCCATTTAACACTACACAGCATTGTAATCTTGTGGTATTGGGAGTGATTATATACCAAGTTTGTTTATTGCCACAGTTTCCCTTCCTGTGTGGCTCGTGTGTTCCCTGGCAGATATTTTAAAGGCACAGCATGAGTGTCAGAGAGGGTTCCAGATGATGTTATCCTTGGCACCGATTTTTATCAGCTGTTCTTCACTTTTTTGCCCTTCTTTAGCTTAAAGCTCGTTGGTGTGAAGTTGCCTTGTAAATACAACCCTGTTTACTGCAATTGATTCATGTAGCTCATAAGTTAAGAACACATCTATAGAAAGCTGTACAAATTGATAACTGCTTAAATGAATCTCAGGATTCGGACTGGGCGCATTGGCCGTGCGCTAGTTTTAATGGCAATCAAACAGCTGCTGCCACAAGTGATTCTGCAGGAATTCCGTCAGTGGAATAGACAGGCCTTTTGTGAAGACACTTAAGGGCCCGTTTCCCTCTCCCCTGAAGCCTACAAAGTAGGTCTGATCAATTAATCATCTGTAAACTTTCTACATGTGGTAAGCATTTGGAAATCAAGAGAAAATGTAAGAAAAGTGTGAGTAAGAGAGTAAGGCTCTGTGTGCAAGGGATGGAACTACCATGCAGTCTGAAATGTTAAATGCGCTTACAGTTTTGTTCTCCAAGAGTAATAAATTATTAATATTTGACATATACAGTTAGGGCTTAAATTTCAAATTGAGAAGTTATAGTCAGCTAGGCTGTCTGTACAGAACTAAAGCAATATACCTCTTACACGTCAAAGAGACTGTTTTTTTTGTAATAGATATTAATGTGAGAACTTGGTGCTGTGTGTACGATCGCCACAGGGACAATAAGTGTACATACTGTACAAGAATACAAAATGGATAGTTTAGGTGTTGTTCACATCTGGTGCGCCAAGGCTGGCGTCTTGAAGTCCGACCATAGGGTCGTGCTGTGCCTCTGGCTATTGGAGACCTTTTTGCCTAAAACTCTCTGTTTGGACAGCCTGGCCTGTGTGCCAAAGAAGCCGTGCTCGGAGCTGATGTGCACATGGCCCCAAGATGTGGCTCAACATCCTTCCTGGGAAAACTTAACTTGCACTCAGAATCTGGTGGAGCAACTCAAGCTATTGAGTCATAGTCAGAAACCAAAATGTTTCTTAAATAAAACAAAAACATTTTGTCTTCTTGTAGTTTACATAGAACAATAAACTCTAAGTGGGACTTTGTCAATATTCTACATATTACAGGATTTTGTCAGTTTGTATCGTTAATTGTCCCAAAAAGTGCCATAATTACAGGCCTCATATTTGAGCTTGTCTTATTTATCAGTGATTTAGCAAATCTTGCTTGTCAACTCATGCTTTTAACTTGTCGCAGTAGATAAGATAGTGTTTTTCGCTCTGCCGCTGCCCTTTCTTTCTTTGACTGTCGTGTAAAAAGGGCTTCTGGGAGCTGCTGCTAGTTTTGTGTACACTCTCACTGCAGTTGCCTGGCTATAAACTAGACTAATGACAGAAGGAATTGCATGTTTCTGTGTGTGTGTGTTTTCATGCATGCATGTGTCTGGCTGTCTGACAAAGGTTATTATTTGACTAGTTTTATGATGCTATGAAATCGACCACATTCAAGGGCTTTTGTCTCCCAGTGGGTCTGAAAGATGCTTGCCACTGACATCACTTAACACTGTGGGTGAGCAAACTTCACACAATATTTATCCATGATAGGCATAGAAAGAATAATGATGATCAGTCTCTGAATGTGCAAGTCTCTGCTCTTTTGCCTTCCCATCCCTTACACAGACTGTGCTGACTTAACAAGCATCATGTCATGCTATTACATCACCCATATACTCCCAGGTTTCCCTTAGTCCCTCAACGCCCATAGTACATCTTTTTTTCTAAAGCTTTTTAATTAGTTGTATATGTCAAATCAGCAGCAATAGTCTGTTGCAGTTGCGAGCTCCATTTATTTTCTTAAGACACTGCTTTTTCAAGCCGGCCTTTGTTTACTTTATCATTTTGCACTTCAGAAGATTTTCTGTCTTCTAAGCCAGATATCTTGACAGCAGTTGGGCTGACTTTAAAGTATACATATCCTATTAGGGGTTCCCCCAGATTGCCTAGATACCTGTGGGTGTGGGGGCGCGGCTAGGGTCACGGTCAATATGATGTCATCACATTATTTGCTATGATGCATGATCCAGACAACCCCGTGTGTATTGCTTATATCATCACATCATTCGGTTTTGGCGGCGCTGTTCCGTTGATCACAGTAGGTCTTTCTTCCACGGCCAACATTTTATGTGCATCATCAGTTATATATATATATATATATATATATATATATATATATATATATATATATATATATATATATATATATATATATATATATATATATATATATATATATATATATATATACATATATATATATATATATATATATATATATATATACATATACACATACACACACATATATATATATATATATATACCTATATATATATACATATATATATATATATATATATATATATATATATATATATATACCTATATATATATACATATATATATATATATATATATATATATATATATATATATATATATATATATATATATATATATGTGTATACATATATATATATATATATATATATATATATATATATATATATATATATATATATATATATATATATATATATATATATATATATATATATATATATATATATATATATATATATATATATATATATATATATATATTTAAACTGTAACTACCTGCTGGTGTTAATGTGTATGTTAGTGTGTTATGGTGTTAATTTTTCCAAAGGTCTGTGAACACACCGTGTCGGCGGAGAATGAGAACATTTTGTTGTGTGTCTAGGATTGAAACAAAGAGACGTGTGTGCATGGAGGAAATACTTGTTGGAATTGGGCCCGTTGTTAGCATATAATTGGTAATAAAAGCTAAAAAGAGCGTCAGACTTTGTGTGACTTCTTCTGGATGCTACAATACGTTATACAATACGTATTTTTCGGACTATAAGTCGCAGTTTTTTTCATAGTTTGGCCGGGGGTTTGATTTATACTCAGGAGCGACTTATGTGTGAAATTATTAACACATTACCGTAAAATATCAAATAATATTATTTAGCTCATTCACGTAAGAGACTAGACGTATAAGATTTCATCGGATTTAGCGATTAGGAGTGACAGATTGTTTGGTAAACGTATAGCATGTTCTATATGTTATAGTTATTTGAATGACTCTTACCATAATATGTTACGTTAACATACCAGACACGTTCTCAGTTGGTTATTTATGCGTCATATAACATACACTTATTCAGCCTGTTGTTCACTATTCTTTATTTATTTTAAATTGCCTTTCAAATGTCTATTCTTGGTGTTGCGCTTTATCAAATAAATTTCCCCCAAAAATGGCACTTATATGTTTTTTTCCTTCTTTATTATGCATTTTCGGCAGGTGCGATTTATACTCTGGTGCGACTTATACGGTACTTGATTTTGTTTTCGCGCACAAAAACCCCTCATTTTAAGGTGTGGTAGCTAATATGTTGCTGTGGTGCACCGCGACAATCAAATACATTAAGGGGAACCCTAATATTCTATAATTTAAACTTATTTTTTGCAGGTTTGAAAACCCATATTTGAAACCAATATTCATTTGCTGTAAACGTTAGTTAAACATGAATAGTATATGTCAGTAAACAGCTGGACAAGGCTTTAGATTGTTTTTATTTAATTTTTTTGGAGGTGTCAGACCATTAGCGAGATAATGTTTTATGGGGCGCCAATTTTGTGGTTAATTTAGCAACAAAAAACATCAGGGGATTTCATAAACACCTTTATTACATGTGTTTACTGCTGCGGGTTAAAGGAACATCACAATTTGAATGTCAAAATATGGGAAATCTCCTGGAAAAATTAGTAGAAATATGGGATTTAAAAAAAAAAAATACCAACACGGTGACGCAGTGGTTATTGCCTGTGCCTCACAGGGAGAAGGTGCCGGGTTCGATTTGATTGAGGTGGCGACTTGTCTAGGGTGTACCTGCTTTCTTCTCGAGTGCAGTTGGGATAGACTTCAGCTACCCCCACAAGGACAAGCTATAGAAAATGGATGGATGGATGGATGGAAAAAACAATTTTAATCATTATTTCATGGCCTGAACTCAAACAAAAGTTACCTATATCACGAAAGCTCACAATCTATTTAATTTTATACAATTTTATAGCAGTTAATGGATTTATTTCATTTTAAGGATGGATGGATTTCCTTGCGAAAAACCCTGAGATATTGCTAACATTTAAATAAAAAACAATTCTGGGCTCTTTCATGTAGCTCATAGGTGAAACAGTTTCAAGATGTCTGAGTTGCTGCCTGCTCTTCTTTATTTATATAATAAGTCTCCTATTTGTCAAGATATTTACACAAAGTTAGTTTTTTTCCCAGCTATATCTTTTCTGTCTTCTTCATGTCCATCCACCTAAGTCGCGTTACTATTTGATTGAATCACGGAACATGAAACTCGTGGAGCTGCTTTAATGAGCCCACGCTCCCAGTGTTACGGACAGAGGCTTGTCGAGCGACTCGATCGCTGCAGTAGCGAAACCAAGCCAGGAAAGTACAACAAGTACTGGTTTTCCCGGCAAAAATTTTAGGTCTTGACAGGTATGCAGGCAGAGGAGACATACACATTTGGCAAAATTTTTTGAAAAAAAGACTGGGCTCCAGAAAAAGGGAACTTTTTACGTGCAGGGTAAAAAGGTCTGGTACTTAAGCAGCGGTTATTACTATCTATCTACTCTACTTCTTTTTTTCAAATACTAAATACTGGTCATATGTGTATATATTGTATCTGCTGATATAGTTCTATTGTAGTTGTAAAAATGTATGTCAAGATACCAAATATCGGCTCCAATATTTGGTTGTAGGCCTGGGCGATATGGCTTTGAAATAAAATTAATTTTTTTTCCTACTTTTTGAGGAAATTAATGAATACAATGACAGGTGATTCAAAAACAAGTTTCGCTTTTACATGATCAAAAAGTAAGTTTTTAAGGAGACAAATAATGCCACAACTTAGTGGATGCTTTTAGCTCAACTAAATATTTTATATAGTTGTTCTTTTTCGAATAGATACAAATTGCACTGTATTTTGTTTTTGGAAAATTATTCTATACAAAGCGCTTCCTTCCAAATCTTCTGTATTGAATACAATACTTATGTAAACAGAAATGATGCATTGCACATTGTATAAAAATAAATAACTCCAACAACAAGTAAGTTAGTAAGTAGATAAACACAGGCTTTTATATATACTTTGTATTACGGATGTAATCAATCAATCAATCACTTACTGTCATTATTACCATTTTAAATATAAATGATCGATAAACCGTAATTGATAACTGCACTTTGATAAACTCGTAGATAGGCCTGGGCAATATGGCCTAAAAATTAAACACCCCATTTTTTAACAAAAAAATTGATTCACAATTTGTCCCGTTTCTTCCCTACTTTTTAAAGAAACAATTGAATACAAATGACATGATAAAATTCAAAACAAGTTTTTATTTTATTTAATCAAAAACTAGTAGTTTGAAATGACACTACAGTCGTATAATTTTGTTCTTTTTAGACCAAAAATAAATTGTACTTTTTATGGACTCATTTTCAAATAATTAAATTAAGAGAGTCCCTTGGGAAACAATACCTCTGCTTGAATGGATTCGTCGTCGGCATCCTTCCGTCTCAGGAGACGATGGGGTAGATCCAAAAAGGGGGGGAGGGGGTCTCACTGGGATGGTCCCTCCCACGGACGGAGATGGCCCCTGGCACCTGTTTCCTACGCCAATCGGATGGGCTTAGAACCGGTATCTGCTGGAGTGACCTCTCCAATGGACCTCTCCAGTGGATCTACATGGCCTGGGCATGGAACTATGGAGGGCAAGCTGTTATCCAGGCAGCAAGCCCCCCCTCTCCGCATGGCTGGTGGATCCAAGGGAGCGACGAGTGTCGATACAACTTGGCACCAGCGACGCCGCAGGAGTCGCTGGAATGACGCTATAACATCAAACCGCCTTCAGGACTCCGGCTCCTAATTTTCTGTCGGGGTTTACTCCCTTAGCCTTACCCTCAAGTGGGTTGACCGCAAGGCAACGGGGGTTTTGAGATTGGAGATTTCCTTCTCCTAGATGGGCTGCCTTACCAGGTTTACGAGCCCCATCTGCCCGAATGCGGCAGGTAGCACGGGGTTACATCTTACCCGTGGCTCGACCTAACTATATTGAATGGATACTCTGTTAATAAAAACGTAGCATTGCACATTGCATGCAAATAAACAATCTCCAACATTGAGATCAATAAAGTGCAAACTTCAAACTCTGTCTAGAATATGATACTTCTGTAAATAAAAAAGTAGTGTTATTCATTGTATCCAAATAAATAATGAAGTACAACATTGAGAAGACTATAGTTTGTTTCAGTAAGTGAATAAAGTAAACACAACCTTTTTTATTCACACATCTTGGCGGTGTGCAGAGTGGTGCTTTAGTGATCGATCTACGCATTGTGCTTCTTTCTCATCATACATGACATCATCATACATCCTTGTGTAAATTATTTCTCCATAGTAAAGTGATTTTTAGCCCGTTTGTTTGTTTGTTGTTGCGTCTTGTTCGCCTCGTAAAGAGTTGTATTTCCCGCACTCGGCAGGAGGCTTTGGTTTCAGATGCTGGAACAAGTTTGTCTAAAATAAACTTTGTTCACTTGTTCTACGCCTGTTGCCGCTCTCGTTAGTGTTAGCATTAGCCAGGTTTTACTATGTGTACCAACAAGGAAGTAAGGGAATGGCGCAAGCTACGGAAGCTCCTGAGGGGCAAAAAGAATGCAAGAGGAGGATTTTTTTTTTTTTCAACAAAAAACTTGAATATATCGATAATATCTATATATCGCCCAGGCCTACTTGTATAATGACTGCCGCCAGTTCGCGAGCTTTAATTCTAACATGAAAACAAGAGACATTAATGTCTTTCCCCATTAAATAACAACATACCCCAATATCAACTTACATAAACACATTGCTGTCTAAGGAACTATAAGCTATTCAATTGCGCACATTGAACCTACAAGCTGTGATCTCTTAGAACAGAGCTGTCATTCTATGCTCAAAGTAATATAAATAAATAAATGATAAATGGGTTATACTTGTATAGCGCTTTTCTACCTTCAAGGTACTCAAAGCGCTTTGACAGTATTTCCACATTCACCCATTCACACACACATTCACACACTGATGGCGGGTGTGTATATGAGACTTAAGTGTTTTTACATCGCGTTTAAGGGCTGGTGAACAGAGAAGGACGCCACAATACCCGCCAGAAATAATAAATAGTAACAATAACATTTATTTGTGACAAACATTTCATTTAAATACATCTTAAAGGGCTACTGTACAAACCAACATTTAAAACAATACAAGTTCAGCCATTTAGATAGATAAAATACTAAAACGCACACTTCAGTGAAGCATAAGAAACACAACACATGCACAATAGCACGTTTTTTAACAGTTTATCTATTGATTTTAATTATTTAAAAAAAATAAGTTGGTCTAAAAATTTTAATGTGTGTATAAGTACTTTTTGGGCACATTCAAGCTCAACAATGCTGCGATGATAATGATAACCGTTATAGTTTTGGTCACGATAACGTTTTTTGTTGGTTTTTTTGCATGCTGACAATATCGTTTATCGTCAATTTGTGGGACAATATCAGGGTTTTTTTGCGTGGCGGCTGCCTCCAGCTAATTTTGTGCCGCCCCCAACCAGAGCGCTTAGGCCACGGGTGTCAAACTCAAGGCCCGGTGGCCAGATCTGGCCTGCGACATCATTTTATCTGGCCCGCAAACACCTGGAAATGATGTGTCAATAAAGTACTTAATATTTTCTCACTAAGTGTAATGGATTTTTTTCATTTTGACAGAAAAAAAATATGTACAGCTTGAAATTGCATGCCTTATAAACTTTAATAGTATCCATTATTACAACAAATATTACAGTATATTATTATACTTTCCAAACATGTTTTGTCTAAATAAAAATAAATACTTAAATATTTGCTTGACTTATAATTTTACAGCAAACTACCCATCGCATTAATAAAAATGACAATTTTTTTCTTTACAGCATATTACCGTAAATTGAAAAAAACTTTTAAAAAATTCAGTAAAAAATGTGGTGTATGGTCAGGATTGTACCAACTGTGCCTCAATTTGAGTCAGGAAAAACCCTGAATATTTTGTACAGGAAAATGTATTATCAGCCCAGGCCGAACTAAAATCTAAATAATCGAGCAATCTATACATCATTCAGGAAAAAAATGATTTGGTACTGTTTTGCAATGTTTTTAAATCGACATCCTTCCCCAGCCACAAATATGGAACGCGCATAGCATTCTAAATTCTCACACCCAGTCAGAAATCACGTCTTAGCATCCGATCTTAGCACTGCAAATTCCTTTCAGACACTGGCGGGGCCACTGTCTGGAACGCATTAACCACACTTTTGGTGCAGGATTTCCCCTTACTTCCACTCCTCATGGGAGGAGGGAAAGAGAGAGGTAAACTACTTGTTATCTTCTCATACAGTAGGTGTTAAATTGCTGCAAACCTTATCTGATAGGCAAGAAAATAAAACAGGCCGGCGAGAAATACATCCAGTGAGTTTATGCCACAGTTGACTGAGAAAAGGGTGGATTGCCTGCACGAACATAAACAAAGGACCGGTTTTGTTTGTTTTCCGTGGCCTTTAGCACCAGTACAGCAGGTTTTCCGCTCAAATGTGACTTTATTTAGTCATTCATATAAAAGTACTTGCTGAATTGTTGAAATTTGGACAGCAGCCTCTTGAAAGTATTCTGAGATGAGAGAGGTCTTGTGCACGCAGGGGGTTATGAATATACATATCCCTAAGGCAGAAGCAGCCGATAGGTGCACTTTCTTTTTCCTCTTCTCACTTAACGAGGTAATTGCCTCCTGTTGTAAGGGACATCATTTAGTGATCTAGACCACAATGGGAGGTGTTCAATTAAACAATCATAACACACATGCACACCTCCCTGTCAAGCCTGTGCCTGGAGGGCAGGCACATGCTCTGCTATTATCTTGTCACCCTTTCAAACAAGGAGAAAGACTCTGGAAGGAAATGGTCATTATCTGTAATCAAGCCCAGAAGACAAGAAAGGGAAATCTGTCAAGTGAGACAAGGCTTGGTTTGCAATGAATGGTAATAAAAAGTTTATTGCGGAGTATAGTAACAGTGTTTTGTTGTAGCAATGAGTTAGATTACAGGACTATCTCGTTCCAGTTTTTATGTAAGAAATCTAAGGCCCCTTCTACACTAAGCCGGTAAGGTTGATCAGGGTAAATCCCACCTAATCTTATCCATGTCCACACACAACAATACCACCGTTTAAGACCCCCTCACCCCTCCGTCCGCCGGCGCAACGCGACCTAGTACGCATGCGCAAAAAAAATTTGCACGTCATAGTCACCTCTGACCTGGAAGTGTATACTTACTGTGTTTCAATGTAGACTATTGCCACATTCATTTTAACAGTAAACCTTGCTTGCCTCACCATCAGCAGCTGTTAAGACTATTGTAGTGAATCACACCTGAGCCATCATACATGAATCATATCTTTAATGGACGTGTGAAAATAAAATCATTGATAAGGAACATTTTACAACAACCAACAACAGGACACTGTGCCTGTAGGCTGAAATTGGCGGTCGTACTTGACGGCCGCAACCACTTCATAGCTTCACAATAGTTATGGAGTGCAAAACTAGACGTTGAGTAATCGCTTGACATACATCGCGGACAATAACTGACAGTCTGCTTTGCCAGTCCAAATGCATTAGCTATTTTTCGTAATCTTCTCTTGTCCACGGGAGCCCGCATTTTCTTTGTCTCTCCTTTGACTAATGGACGAAGATTTTCACTAAGTAGAATCACAGCTGACCTGGACATTCGAAAGTTCTCTTGCCGTTCCTCTGGCACAACACACTCGGTGACAAACATATCCCACCAGGCTGCCGTTCTTCCAGGGCTTATCCATAAACCGTCGCTCAACATTGCTATGTTTCCGTCTGAGATGTGTTGTATCCGAAATAACAGCAATCGCCCGTTTCCTTCTCTTAAGGTATTGATGTGTGATTTCCAAAAGTGCCTGTACATGTACAAGAAGGAAAAACACGGGCATGTCTGGATGACTCGCCTCCATCTTTCTGATGGTTGTCGCCAAGTTACCAAACGAGTTGTTATGAAGCTGGCTGTTTCTTTCTGGCGTCTCTTCTTCTCCGAACTCAGTTTGTAAACGATCAATGAGTCCATACAAAGCTAAGAGCCGGAGATTCAAGAAATACACTGCGCACTTACCCGTGTAAAAAATTCTCAGAGTTTTAATTTTAATCGCATTATTAGTTCCCACAAGCATACATATCTCACTCACGCTACAGTACACGCATCAATAGGGACTGGAGGTCGGCTGTAATGGCTGACCTCCTAATTTTAACTACACAGTAGACACTCTGGGGGCCTTGTACACATGCATGTGGGGGGGTTGGGGTTCGGCGCACCCCTCATTGCCTCGTCGGCCGGCGCGGATTCCGGGGACTGCGTTCTGGTGGCCTGCCAGGCTTTTATTAATTTATTATTATTATTATTATTATTATTTTTATGTGTATATGTATGTGTGTATGTATGTGTATGTATATGTATGTATATATATATATATATATATGTGTGTATGTGTGTATGTATGTATATGTATGTGTATATGTATGTAAATATATATATATATATATATATATATATATATATATATATATATATATATATATATATATATATATATATATATATATATGTATATATATATATTTATTTTTTTATTTTTTATTTTATTTTAAAAAAAAAATGTTTTATTATTTACTTACTTTATTTTATTTAATTATTTGTATTTGTTATTTTTAATTTAATTTGTATTTCATTTTATTATTATTATTATTTTTTTTAAAATTATTGTTATTTTTGTTTAATCTTATTATTTATTTGTGTGTGGCGTCGCGCGGGTCTCGCTTCCTGTTGGGTGGGGTCCGTGCCCGTGTGGCCCGACCTTGCGCTGTGGGGTCTCTGTTGGCGACTTGATGTGGTGGCGGCGCGGCGCCCGTGTCTGGTCTGGATACTGTGTCTCGGTTGTTTGGGCGGTGGTGTGTTTGGGTTGGGGTGGTGGGGTCTTTTGGTGGGGGGGGGGGGGGGGGGTGTTGGTGTCTCTTGTTTGCGTGTTGGCGTTTGGGCGGGCTGGCGCTGGCTGGTATCTGTGATCCTGTTGGCGTGTGGTTGCCGGTCGCGTTTTTTTTTTTGATCGCTTTGATTTGATTGGGTGGTGCTGGCTGTCTGGGGGTGTTGTGGCTGCTGTTTCTGCTGCCGTTTGTTTGTGGTGTGGGCGCCCGTGGCTGCTGGGTCTGGTGCAAGGGGGTGGCTGATGTTGTGACTGGTGGCAGCGCGCGCGCATGGTGGTTGTCGGGGCTGACAAACTGTGTATATGTATGTGTATGTGTGTGTGTGTATGTATGTATGTATGTATGTATGTATGTATGTATGTATATATATGTGTATGTGTATGCATGTGTATGTGTGTGTATGTGTACATGTGTATGTTTATGTGTATGTATATATATATATGTATGTATATTTCTGGGGGTACGTTCTGGGCCTGCCTGTCGGGTGGGGGTCGGCGCCTCAGGCTACTGCATCCGGACTGCGTGTCTGGAGCTCCTGGGTCCCGCCGTCCATCCCTTCCGGGTGCCCGTCTTGGTTGGGGCCTGCTGGGTCTGGTCCCTGCGTCTACTGTGGTGGCTTGGTGCTGCAGGGTATTCCGAGGTGCTGCGAGTCGGCCAGTTGTTGGGGTAGCGACCTTGTGTCAGCATGTCTGTGAACTTCTTTTAATTCTTTTTTATTTTTTTTTTATTTTTTATAAATAGATTTAATTATTTATTTATTTTTTTCCTTTATTTTTTTATTTTTTATTTTTTAATATATTTTATTAATATTATTATTATTATTATTATTATTATTATGTATGTATTTATTTTATTTATTTATTCCCCTACCTCAGGGGGGGACTCGGCGGGGCGGTTGCTTGTTGTTCCATCTCCATCGTTGGGGTCCCTGCGGGTGGGGTGGGTGGTTCCTGTGGCCCCGTGCTGGGTGGTCCTGTGGCGGCTGGCTTGGGTGGGGTGTCCGTGGGCTGGCCTCGCCGCGCTCTCCGGGGGTGGGGGGGGGGGGGGGGGGGGGGGCTCGTGGGGGCCCTGTTGCCGGTGGGGCGGGGGCGGTCTTCCCGTCCGGTTGCGGGGGGTCTCCGGGCCCCTCGGGCGGGGCGTCCCGACTTTCTGTCCGTGTGGGGTGTGGTCTCTCGCTGGCTTGGGGTCTGGCTGCCCCCTGTTTTTCTCGTGCCTTGTCCTCTGCCGGGTGCGTCTGTCTGCGGCCTGCTGCTGGCCCTTGTGGGCGGCACGGTGGGCCAGGCTCTGGGGTTCCTGTCGCTGTCCGGCCTGGCTGCGTGGGGGCAGTGGCCCCTGGTTCCCTGGGCACCACACCTACTGTTTGTGGGATGGGTTCTCGGGGAGGCTGGGGCCGTACTCTGGCTCCCGCACACACTGGGAGTCAAATGTATTGTACATGCAAATTCACATATACTCACACACATACATACAGACATACATAGGTACCTACGCTCCCACATACATATACAAATAAATACAGTACATATTTACACACTCAAAGTTCGTACATCCACACGCACATTCATTATACAAACATACTGTATACACATACTGTACATATACATTCACTGTAAAAACATACATATACACATACTGTACATATACACTCACTGTACAAACACACACATACACATCCTACACATACATTCACTGTACAAACACACACATACATATACTGTACATATACATTCACTGTACAAACACACATATACACATACTGTACATATACATTCACTGTTCAAACACACATACTGTATACACATACTGTACATATACATTCGCTGTACACACATATACACATACTGTACATATACATTCACTGTACAAGCACACATACACATACTGTACATATACAAGTACATATGCACACATACACTCATGCACATAATCACGTTTCATCAAACATATATTAACGTTGTTGCCCTAGGGTAAACTGGGTATAACACATGGCACACTGACAAAGCTTAACCTATTGTTACTATAACAATCTACAAGGTTAATGAGAGGTTGCTTCTCTTTCTTCCCCTCCATTTTTCTGCATTCTTTCGTATCTCAAGTTATCATTACGTATATGTATTGTTGCATTTGAACAATTTTATTGTTGATAATAAAGGTAAAGTACTGGTATTGTTTATTATCAATAGCACTATTTCTATTGGTATTCATATTGCTCCATTTTTAGTGTAATAATGCTCATTGTCATGTCTGTATTTTTTTTAAAATTTTCGCTAACTGCTTATTTGCTATTACTTTTACCATCATATTTGTACATGTCGTATTTGCTGATGTTGCTCTGTTGTTGTTGTTGTTGTTGTTGTTGTGTTTGCTGTTGTTGTTTTTGTCTCTCTGTCTAATCCCCCTCTTGTCCCCACAATTCCCCCCTCTGTCTTCCTTTTTCTCTCTTTCTATCCCCTCCTGCTCCGGCCCGGCTGCACCAAATGATAATATAAATACATTTAATAAAGTCAAAATACAAGTAAGGCAACAAGAGAAGTATCCTACACTTCTCTTTTGTAAAGTAAATCTGAACAGCCGATATGGGCATCTACATCTGCTATATGATTTGCCTGAGAAGCTGGGCAGGACATTATAAAAAAAATAAATACAAATAAAATAAAATAAAAAAATAAAAAATTCTCCGAGGAGGTTTACCTTAAACAATGGTTTAGTGTGGCTGACACGTTGTTTAGGCTAAATAATTATTCCTTTAAGGGGTTAGTGTAGTGTAGACATAGCTTAAGACATGAAATTGTACTGGAAAGCCGAATGTTTTCCAATCTGCTTTTCAGCATGGGACAGGATGAGGAATGTGGTGCATCAGGTAAAAGTGTCCCCGAACAAGAAGTCATCTCTCAGCAAGCCTGCGAAACATTCCTGGTTTGTCTCTCACGTCTGGTCAGGGAGGTCGAAGGGGGAGGCTGGGAGCTGTGGGCTCTCTTTGTCTCAGCCAGCCTAACCCACCAGCAAACACAAACACTGCTCTCACTGCAGCCGCCCTTCTGCCAACAGGCTGTGCGCCAGGGAAGCGGGAGGTGTGTGTTGGATACTGTAAAACCAACTTGATTATGCGTGAAACAAATTCCACGAATATGGTGTGGGAAGTTGAGTAATATGCAGATGCGTGCGCGCGTGTGTTTTGATTGAGACTTTTATTAGTAGATTGCACAGTACAGTACATATTCCGTACAATTGACCACTAAATGGTAACACCCGAATAAGTTTTTCAACGTGTTTAAGTCGGGGTCCACGTTAATCAATTCATGGTAATTCATGTGTGTCTCAATGTCCGCACACAACCCCTACTCCCCATCTCACATTGTCTGAGGTAACTCTCTTACTGGACAAATCACTTTCTAACAAGCCTTTGTGGAAGTCGAGTGCCAGCTATTAAATCTAATGTTTGACTAAAGTGAAAATTGATAAATGGCCTGTGGGTTTTGTTTGTCAAGTGTAACAGGTGTGAGTGTCACTGTATCAATAGTATTGATCTTGACCATTTTGGTGGATTCAACAGGATGACATAATGCTGTGTTTTCCATATAGGTTTGCCTTCATAGCACATATTGGGCAAATTGTTGCTAAAGAGGATTTTTATTTGAAATTCTGCAAAGATGCATATGAAATAGGGCGGCTTGATTAATCAAATGGAGATTTTAATTAGTGCGGTAAATAATTGCAAAAGGGCTGAGTTTGAGCGCATTTATTTAACAGTGGAATTAACTGAACAGAGTGACCTCTCCTTTCAGTCATTCACAGTCTTTGTCTCGAGCGGGGCACGCTCACAATACAAAGAACCTTGCAACTCTCCAATGAGAAGTGTCGGAAAGTAACACAAATTAGGAGGAAAAAAATATGATTACAAAGCCAAGTGTCTCGTGGGAATATTTCAACTATAAATCGGATAGGCAATATGAGCCCATCAACACGGACGAACGAGCCAAAATGTCGTCGTGATCACGTGTTGGAAACAAACAAAAAGACAACTTCTGACCTAATTTTTCCAACTGGAAAAAAAACGCACTTTAAGATTTTCAATATTTATTTAAATTTGCTCAAAGAAATTAATCAATTTTATATTTTGTTTGTTTATTTATTTAGGATAAAAAAGTGATTTACCTTCCAATTACACAATAGTAAACAATTCTACAGTACTGAGAAATAAAAGTGTATATCATTTTAAATGGTTGTTTGCATTACTATTATATATTATATTATATTATAAACACTGTATAGTTTGTATCGATTATTTCTTCAGTTTAAGAGTATTAGGTAGACAAAAGCTCTGAGTCTGTGTATAAAGCCAAATATTTTTTAAAGTAAATTATTGGATATTGTTCTAATGTGTGGCGCCTAGAGCGCCTTAAAATTGACTGGTATCGTTGCATCGCTCAATTGCTCCAAATGCAATTGCGGTCATAATTGAAAATGCATTGACATCATCTTCAATTTTATTCCCCCACAGAAATCTTGGCCACAACAAGCTTACTGCCATCGATGTGAAAGTGTTTGCCGACCTGCCCAATTTACGAGAGCTGTGAGTATTCATCACACATTTTGATGCGTAAAAATGTTTCACCAGAACAGCAAACATGTTGTACATATCAGAGTACTGGTTAGGTGTTTGACAAAATTATGTATTGTATCATTAGTTCTCATTGTACTGTGCCGCTACATTGCTTTCTGACATTGCAACTATGTGCAATTGTGTACTTTTTAAGAGTTTGACCTTTTAATGTGATGTGAACCTTAGTGTTCTTCTGTGTCAACACTACTACAACCAATGAAAAGATGTTTTATCGCCTGTGTTTTCAACATTTGGCTGCGCTGCTACTTATTTTGGATAAAGACTAACTACACCAAGTATGGAGCAGACTGTTGTGACTTAGGGGACAAGGCTGCTAAAGCCATGAATGAATTTTCAGCACACAAATGCTGAAGACACAAGCATGTGGCATAGGTTATGAAACCATAACAGAGCCACCAAATGAACAGTTTGAAATACATACTCTATGTTTATGTACAATTTCCTTAAAAAAGGTTCTTCTTAAAGGGGAACTGCACTTTTTGGGGGAATTTTGCCTATCATTCACAATTATTATGAAAGACCTGACGGCGGGAGTATTTTGTTTTTAATGCATTCTACGTTGTAAATAAACGTAAATAAAAGTCTACTTACAGTGGAGCTAATGGGAAGTCCTCTATTCCGCCCATAAAACCCAATAAATAACCATCCAAAAAGCGCCAACAATACCCCATTTACATTTTGTGACCTGAATATCAACCAAGTGTTATAGATATCGTTATAATAAACGCTAACGCAGACAAACTATTTATAGTGGCGCAGTGATCACAAGCTTGCGTGCCAATGTTGACATGATCATCTGATCAGCTGCTTCCTCGGTTCCTTGCTCGTCAAACATTATGCGAGATAATAAATTATGCCTCTCACCTTGATAATGGAAGAATGAGGACGTATGCCGACATGTTGATACACTTTGAAAGACAATTTAGACCTGGGAATGGCAAGAACGACTCAAAAAGATGCTTGATTCCACCATCCTTTTCTTTGCGAGGATTGTGAGTCATTCTTCATCTAAATGGAATATAGGAACATCCTAGCAGTCGGCATCCTAATGACAGCATGCCTTGTACAGTAAGTTATATTTTTGTTGGTTCTCATAAAGTATGCAGTGAGCAGTAATCAAGTGATCATAAATTGTAGAAACTGACTACGCGGTTAAATGTAGTTTTGAGCAAATCCTTCTGTATAATGGCCTCGCACCGAGGAGGGGCTCTTAGCCGGTTTTTGTGCTTCATGTCCAAGTTCATTGTCACAAAACACAAAAGTTAAGCAGGCAGTTATTAATTCTTCAAACTAGGCTGGAGATTAGTGTAGTGACCTGCGCTGCTAAGTACAACCAATAACAAAGCATTTTAGCTTATGGGATCACATCTTAGCTGGAACCACAACAGAAATAAACATGGCGGACTCATACAAAGATATTAAAAAAACTTTACATTGTATGGACAATTGAACGTATAGGTTGATATCACAATAGAAACATACTTCACAATTGTTGGCAAATCTCAATGGCTCGATTGAACATGTCAAAATAGTTTTATAAGAAATATCCACAATTCTATGGTTTTAATTCACATTTTCTGCACTTATGGAGACCTCAAATACACAAAGACAGAAATGAAAAGTGGATTTTGCATAACACGGATAGTGTGGTTGTGTAATGATAAACATATTTGTGCCTAAATAAACGTATTACCGTGAGATGAAGAGGCTTGCTTGTGTTGCATAGCAAAGGTTCATGGCCAATAATGTCCACTGGCAACGTTTGTGGTTGCCACTTCCTAGCAGCTTCCTCATATGTGTTACCTTGAACTAAGTCCAATTGAGAATAAGTGGTGGTTTTCTATATTAAGCTTTCCTTCCACCACGTGATACTGTGGCCAACGCTGGCCTTGTAAATATTTTATATGGTGAGAAGAGGACTTGGCTCCGTTTCACTCAGCGCCACAACACACATACACACAAGTATTTTGTCAGGCCAACTAACCAGTCACACGCTCCTCTATATCTTTGTCACTGCTGTTTTTTTTGTTTTTTTTCAAGCCTGACTTGCAGCGTTTAAAATATTTTACTGACATCAGAAAAAAACCTGCACCTATTTATGGTAAACCTTTTCTTGCCCATTGACCACATACAGTTTGGTTCTCCTTCGGGTTCGGGTATTCTTACTAACCAACAACTGTGCATTTGTCACTTTCAGGCGGTTGGACCACAATGAGCTGACCTCCATACCAGATTTAGGACAAGCAGCCTCTAAGATTGTATCACTCTACCTGTGAGTATGGCCCCACTTAAAACCTTCCAGAATTATCTGCCTCTCTGTTACTGTATTCTTAGGTCACTTGCCTCTTTGAAATGCTCTTGAAATAGTCTCATGACGTCTGTCAAGGATGCAAATCCTTTAACATGTCAGTTTTAAAACGGCATCAATATCTAAAACTATCAGTGAATAGATTTCCACTTCAATTCATTGTAACCATACAAGTAATTCTATTAACCAGTCTGCTGTGTGAGCAGACGTCTTGCTTGGGGCTACTGTTCGCATAAAGTTCCAACTTGGTTGCTCCAAGTCGTGAAATTGTGCCTGTGGGGACTGCCTGCATTGGCATCTCACTGGAGATTTACTGCCTTATTTGGGAGGGGCAAGTATGTGCTTGTCCTTGTCAAAAATATAAGCCCGGCAGTCAATCAGCAACCAAAAATTATGACTGTAAATAGATATATCTTGTATGTTTTTATACATCTTAAACGCCAGTGAATTAAAGTTGTAATTTATAGACTATGTTTCTGCTGTTTCCGTGAATCGACTGGATGGACTGTAAACGCTGCCTTTTTAACTGGACGGATCCCAGCAAATCTGTTACAAAGTCAATTTAATTTCAAGGTTCCTTATCAACCATAATGAATGTCAAGAATATAAGATTTTCATATAGATATTTCATCCTGGAAGGTTGTCTGAGGTAACAGCAAAAAAATTTTTAGGCAGTCATTGTATGTTTTAGTATATCTGATGTGGAGTGTGCTTTCTATCCAGCTCTCGTTTTCTTTCCACCTTGTATGGCTGTAGAACATTCTTACACAGCACTCATCCTGAAACAAGTCCAAACCCTCTGACCAGTCTTGGGCTAACCATGACCTGCACTGTCAGTTTTCTTCACACCTTGCTTGCATGCGGGCTGCTTGGTCAACATCCTGCAGCTGGTCGATTTTGTAGCAGCGGTCATCGTTATATGATTTCAGTGCCAAACAGTGGAGGAGTCATAGCATCGTGTTTCCCTCTGTGTCATCTGCTTACTTCTCAGAACCAATCCTGACGCATTTATGCTGTCAGTGACGTTCTGCTTTACAGGGAAATTGAGGTTTCATGTAGCCTTTCACCCTTGGTTCTTTCTTTGCATCTGTGTAGTGTCCATCAGTGATATTGAACAGTTACTTTATGTACTATGCTTTTGATACAAAACAGAAAATCTTTATTTACGCCAGGCATTGAGTAACGCCCGTCCAAATGATCAGAGGGGTCTTTTTTTGGCCTGACTTGAAGCCTGTTGCCAGGGCAAGGCCTATGGTTCAGAGGGGAGTAGAAGCTAGAGGGAGGGTTGAATATTTACAAAGCCACACAGCTGAAGTGAAGGCCCACTGAAGCACTTACAGCTGCAGCTGTCCGTCACATGGCTTTACAGTAAAATGGGTAACAGTAAGCAGGGGAGGAAGGATAAGGAGGAAGGGACGGGGGATGTGTCAGATCAGGGTGACATCGCTATGTGGTGAAAGAGCAATATGTAGGAGGATAGATGACAAACATGAAGAGGAAGTTGGATGAGTTCTCAGGGCTTATTCTTAAAATTAAACAATAAGGGAGTAAGTACACCATAATCATGGTTGGGTAGGTACTGTACCTACTGTTCATTTTTGGCACAGCAAGGTAACCGCATACAAAACATTAAACTGCATTAGCTTATGTGTAAACAGTAAACATGTAACTATGGGCCGTTACACTTCCTGCCTTCATGTGTACTGTGTGAGAACTCTGTACGCCTCTATATCGTACCGAAGAATCCGATTAGGAAAATGTAGTGTTTCACCCTCATTAATCGTGGAATTTCGTTTCCTCTAGAGCTATGTGATATAACTAAAGCTGGTAAAATAATCAATTTGATTGATTATAGATCGATATTTTGTAATTTTTAGAAAAATATCGATTCACAAGGCATCGTATCGATTAAGGACGGCAGCCGTATTCGGGAGGTACTTTTGTAAACATCTTCATCTCCCACAGAGAGCACTGTCAAGTGTACCAGAAAAAACAAACGCACACTTTCCGCCTTCACAAAAAAATTGCTGTGTGGTACAATTTGAAACCAAAAGTAAGAGTCGCAGAAGAATAGCTCACATATTTATTTTTATAATTTTGCACTTGAAAAAACAATACCTTAATGCAATTTGCCGTGATGGACTGTATATATATATCTGCCACCTAATCAATATAATTACACTTTCAGTTGCAATTTATTTCCTATTTCAAAATTTCACTTTTAAGACTTTGGAGGAAGTTGAAGCTGTAGAAAGGTACATTTGTATTTTGTAACATATTTGAGACATTGTCAATATTTACGTGTACTTCAAATCGTGATAGTCAATAGAGAACCTTAGTAATTGAAATCGAACTGATTTGGTAAATTGGCCTTAGTTAGATAGATACCACAGTACAACATAAAAATGTCTTTTGTACAATATAATTATCTTTTGGCTATATCGTAATTTTAACGTCTTGGCTCCGATTAATATAACTGCAGCAACATTGCTACATTTTTACGGAAAGAGCAGGCGGGAGTATGGATGTCAACAATGTAGCAGTGTTCTACTAGCAGAGACAGAATGCACAATGGAAGCTAAACCAACAAAACCCGAAGAGGAAGTGTTGCCAAAAAAAGGAAAGAAGAACTCCTTTGTTTTGGCTTCGGTTTGAATTGATTACGAGGTTTTTTTTACTAGTGACCAGTTTTGGGTTGGTTACTGAAAACCAGTAACTAGTTACAATTACTAGTTACTTTATTTCAAAAGTAACTCAGTTACTAACTCAGTTACTTACACCAAA
Source organism: Entelurus aequoreus (assembly GCF_033978785.1). Classification (NCBI taxonomy): domain Eukaryota; kingdom Metazoa; phylum Chordata; class Actinopteri; order Syngnathiformes; family Syngnathidae; genus Entelurus; species Entelurus aequoreus. The sequence goes on along the minus strand of NC_084731.1, from coordinate 28,354,262 downwards.
AAGTAATGCGTTACTGTGAAAAGTAACTTTTTAGTTACTTCTTTTTTTCCCCCTTTTTTTAAGGCTCCCATTAATGCCCTTTTAGCCTTCATTTCAGTACTGTTATTGCACTGGAGAATAATACAATCTGTTGATCAACTTGACATGCATTTGCATCACTGAACTCAGAAAGCAATGTGGTCTACATACAACACACAAAGACAAAGATATGTTTCAAAGGGCCAATTTATTTCAGGCCAGAAAAAATTGACAAAACTATTTTAAATAGCTGCAACATAATGGCACTTTAACTTTAACTCTAAGTAGATAGGATCTTTGATCCAAGACACAACTTACATTTAACTAAAATGTTATTTTCTTTGTGCTCGACAAAAGAAAAGTATTGAGAATGTCTCCATGTTAAAAAACTTGACTTCTGGCTTCGCCATGATGTCTTGTTAGTTGTTATGAGAGTAGCGTATGTGTGTGTGTGTGTGTGTGTGTGGCCCTTTAAGATATGACAGCATGAGAGGTGAGTGACGTCAGTGAGTGAGTGGGCGAGAGAGGTGAGGGAGCGGCGACAGTGAGTGCGTGTAGGTGCTCTAGCTTGGTGGATGGCTGCGTGCAATAAAGTCACAAAGTTGCAACAAACCGCCGGGCTCGTCATTCACCCTCAGCTGTAAAGACCCTCTTCCGGGTAAAGTGAAGGTTGTTAGACCCGAAGTACGGCTCTGGAGGAACGTCTCCCCTGCGGGAGGCGTGCTTTCTGTGGGTGGGGGAAAGCACGCCTCTTCTTTTCCACCGGAGCGCTCCAATAAAACACACTCAGATCTTCAGTTTCTAGCCGATACTACATAAAAATAACGTAAAATAACGCAGTAACGCATCGTGCAGTAACGGTAACTGAGTTACTGTATATAAAAAAATAACGCGTTAGATTACTAGTTACCGCCGAAACTAACGCCGTTACAGTAACGCGTTACTTAGTAACGCGTTACTTAGTAACGCGTTAGTCCCAACACTGCTAGTGACTTAGTATTGTATTTTATATCACCTGAAGATACAACATGTACAGACAGTGTTAAAATGCAGTCAGTGTTAAAATGCAACAAAGTACTCACGTTACCTCAAAACCACAAAGTGATGAAAAAAAACACACCAAACGAGATTGACAGAGTCGTCCAAAGGCACCATCTATAACAAGCAGTTCCACAGACACTGAGAAATTACAGATGTCGTCTAAAAATCTGGGTGTGACAGTTGCGTGCTGTCGTGCGGGTTCCATGGACCATCAAGGACAGACATTTCTGCGAGCAGGGTTGACTTTCTTTATTTTTCAATAAATTCAGTCTCTCGTCGGGTTGCTTTTCAGCCTTTCGCGTGCCTGCTCGCTTTTCAGCTTTCCACGTCTTCCTTGGGGTCTCTGACTCTCGCGCTCAGCATCTGCTTCTCGCTCTCCAACTCTCCTCCTCACGTTCACGGCTGCCGCCCTTTTACACAGTGCGGAACAATTATGCGATTGTGCCCAGCTGGGCGATCCACGCACCTGATATCGTTTGCGCCGTCGATCCCGGCGCGCCCCGCCTTGCCGCTGGCCCACCTGCCATGCCTCCTCGCCGCCATCTCAGAGTCGGCCCCGGCGGGGCACGCCTCGCTGTCGGTCTGTCGGCCACGCCTCCCCACACTGGGATATATATTTCTGTCAGTATCGCAGAGCACTAGTTTCCTGGATTTATGTTTTAATTTTGACTGTATTGGCCTGCAAAGCTTCCTTGCATTTTATGAAGCGTTATCTTATTAGTGTTCTACTTTTATTGTTTTTTCTACTATACCACTCTATTTGCAAAATTGTTTAATTTACGTTTGTAGTATGAACTTGATGCGTTGTGCCAAGCTCAGCTGAAGTCCCATATAGCTTTTAAGGACCGCAGTAAAGTTTTACAGACGTTCTGAATATTACAGCAAAAGTGACAAACGAAAAACGTGTCAAATAGACTTTGGCTCAACTCAACTTTCCAATTGTGCACACTGTCTGCCATGTCCTAATAAAAGGGAGCTATTAATACAGCCTGTAATGGAAATTATATCGGCTGGGGAATAGTTTTCCAATAAGTTTCCTTTGGTCCCAATTGCCAGTTTCCATCGGGAACAAACCTGCTAATCACCCTCAATGACACTGGAAACAGGAGAATAGACCAGCTAGTGTAAACCACTAATGTGTTGCATACATCAAACGGTGCGTCACAGAGAGAGAGGGCTCATGCAAATCAGATGACCAATGGGCCATGCAAATGAGGTTCAGAATGAAGTCGCATCAAAAGTGAATAAAGCTCAACATCAAAGGCAGAAGCAGAACCAAGTGGCTCTTTGAGAGATGTCACTGGCTGTATGATAATCAGTTTTCATAAACGCTACTATTGTATTTGCAGACTTCAAACATGCTGAGCGATCTCTCTCACACACAGCTGGACCCTCGATCGTGGGAGGGGGCCAGTGGTGGAAGTAGAACGAGTGAGAGAAGGAGTGAGAGAGGTCAATCTCTTCCACCAGTTTGAGGCTGATCTGTTTTTCCCAGCAGAGGTCACCAGCTGTTGACCCCCCCTCACTTCTTAGCTCTTTTTTCCCCTCCCCATTCCTTCCCTCCATACTCTGTGCTCAAAGTAGCCACTGCGTGTTGCTCTGTCCCGTGTGTGTATTTTGTTGTTTGTGTTGGGTTGCATGGTTCATCCTGACCTATTTTGGCCTGTGTTTATTCAGGTGGGCATTGCGGTGTGACACCCACCCTCACTCAGACACCAATAAATGACTGTGTGTCCATCTGCTTGCTAAAGGCTAGGACTGACCTTGTTTTGAGTTTGACTGGTAGAACACCTGCGCTCTCTTTTGCTTTCTTTGGCTCTTTCCGCTAATACCACCATGGGAATATACGGTAACTAGTAATATGATATTGCTCAGCCTTGATTGAGTTTGTGCATGAAGAAACTGCTGTGGTTTAATTAAATATCACACTTTCCACTGGCAACATGCAGTGTAAGAATAAAACATGTGTAAAAGTTTAAACAAAATCTTTGTCTAATGCAGTGTTTCTCAATTATTTTGTCGTGACCCCCGGGGGACATATTTTTTTCCTTCACCCAACCTGAATTGAATTATTATGTCACTTCTTACCTTTATCAGCTTATTCCTTCTTTGTTTGTTTTTTTTGTCTCATGAAAGATAATGACGACTACTTTGGAACAAATGATGACGCAAGCCTAATGTTTTTGCGCTTCAATACACGGAGGATGATCTACAAGTTTTCAAAGCTTAGTGATAAGCAGATCCAGCAAGTAGCACTATTGTTAAGTTCCAAACAAGACAGTCAAACTATGAACATAATAAAACAATCACTTACTCTATAATGTCTGCTCTCTGTGGGATGCCGACTGATGTTCATATCTTCCCGCTTGCATAAAGAACAAATCATAATTCTCACACAGGTAAAAAAAAAACAATAAACTAAACACGCGTCTTTTCGTGTCTTTCGGGTCTAAGTTGAATTTCAAAGTTGACCAACTTTTCAGTTTATGGCCACAGCCTTCTACTATACAAGCGAGACTGTGAGAGGCATGAATTATGATATAAAATTAACTTTTATCTACTCAGAGGCGATGCAGCAGCTCACCAGCTCAGTATATAATAGCTGTTTAAGGTAGTTAGCTTTGAGGTCACGGTGACGCTAAAAGTAGTTCCACTGCATTAGTACTTATAACAACAATATTGCTAATACTTGGTTTAAAGTCAGGAGTATTGCTGGACAGCTCTTATTAGTTGCATTGTAAGCCACCTAGAATGCGCAAAAAAAGAAAAACCTATGTGTTTTTGTCTTACATACGGAATGTGAATGACAGACTAAATTCCAAAAAAACATGCAGTTCCCCTTTAAAGTTGTGTGTACATGTTTTTCTTGTGACCTTTGGCCTCCATTGTTTACTGTGTATGTAGCAACCACAATGTAAAATGTTTCCATAATTTCAAAAGAGCTGCCTCCTGCAAATAGCCCATGAGCCACACTTGGGACATCTCTAGTTTACTTTTTCACCAAAATGTTGCCAAATGACGGAAAAGTGTCCCCCAACTTACAGTATACCAAGCCAAGTTGCACATTTCTGGAGATTTTGTGCAAGCCTTGCACAATGGTAATACATACTCCCTGGGTTTGTGGTGGCGAAGCTCATGCTGAAATGACTTCATCATCCCTTGACCGCTTGTATTTTTTTCAAATAAATGCAAGACGCAAGACACAGTCCCCTCTTTTACTTCAAATGCATATCTTTACTCGCTAAATTGTCAGCACAAATGCCGTTTTCTATATCTTATTCTCTGGCAAAGTAGGTGCGTATTAGATTTGTTGAGAAGCGGAGTTACGATGCATGACGCTACAATTCTATTATATTCTGACTGCAGTCGAACTTAAAGCTCCAAATACGCTTTTGTGGAAGATCAAATACTTGTGTTAATAAATGTCCACCTCCTTTAGATAAAAGAGCATAACTATAACTAAATACAACAGCGCGCCATAGCAGCAATGCTAAGTGATGTGCCTACATGGTGGCCATCTTAGGCAGCTACAATGTGTATATTGAAAATAAATCATAACTTGTTTGTTCCGCAACAGTTTTTCATGCGGTTGACTTTGTTGTCAGTGTCAAATCATATGCTATTAACAAACATTTGATAGAAAAAAAACCTATAAAAAGTAATTGTCAGTGTCCTTGTTTTAACCGTTCATCGTATTTTGCAACCGTATGCAGCACAATGTGCCAGCATTCTTGTTGTCTTCATTTCCGTGCCATCTACAACAATGGAATGCCTTGGCACTTTGCCCCTACTAGCTTTGGCTCGCCGTGGGCACGCAGCTCAAAGGGGCGTGTCGTATCTAATTACAAATATGGGAAACACTGCATCCACTATCTCCTTTCTTGGCGTGGCTAAACGCGTTGGAACACATTAGAAAGCCGCCATGCTTTTAGGTTTACCAATAAATAAACGATTCCTCAAGGCAGAGAAAATTCCTCTATTATTCTTTTGAAGTTGATGTACTCTAGTTATTAAAGGAATTTTTACACCCCTAAAATTGTTTTCTTTATTTCTGAAATGAGACTTGTGACTTTTGACTCTCACTGCTCATGAAAATGCAGTTCTATGAAACCTGTTAAATCTGTTAAGACACTTGTCTCATTTGTCTATGGATGTTCTCAGTAATCCAGGTCATTATATTCTGTAGAAGATGTCTTTTAAGAGAAAATGTAGAGTCTAGTTGCGATAGATTGAATGCCCTGAGAATACTTGTCTCATACAGTCTGTGACTATGATCTGTGCAACTCGGTTGTGTGTATTATTCCACCCGAAAGTGGACTTTAGTCAAGCCAAGAAAGCAAGGGCCTCTTTGTGGATGAGGAAAACAACCCATTTACTTAAAGGATCTATAAAGTCTTTGTATTGTTTCTTTTAATCAAAAACGGTGTCTTTTTTTTGGTCTTTTTTGCAGACATCATAACAAAATCAGTAGTTTTGAGGGTTTACAGACCGGAGACCTAGTTTCTTTGGAGACCTTGGACCTGAGCAATAATGACATCACTGAACTACGAGGACCCTCCTTTCCTGCAGGCCTCCAGATTAGAGATTTGTAAGTATTTCTGCGATATCGAAGTATTCATTAAAATAAAAATATCCTTGTGACAATAGAGTTTAATTCAGTAAACCAGACCATGCTGTACAGTTTGTCCTAATATTTGGGACTCAGTCTCACCCACAGACACTATGTGTTTTAAAATGTGCTGTTGTGCCTGTGTGTTCTCAGGTACCTAAGCAACAACAAGATCAGTGCTTTAGAGCTAGGAGCACTGGACCATCTAGGCTCCACTCTCCAAGTCCTGAGATTGAGCCGAAACCGCATCAGTCAAATCCCCGTGAGGGCATTCCAGCTCCCGAGGCTCACCCAGCTGTGAGTACTGTTGGATTTATATCAGTTTAACAACGTTGCCTGCTGACATGGGTCTATTTGGATCTTCCAGACATGTTTTCTTTGCACAAACAAATTTATAATTATTGGCTTTTCTATGTGGTCATTTTGGAGGCATTTTAAAAGTTAACATAGGAAAAGACTTTCAAATGTTTCGATGTTGTGTTTATATGTGTCGTTTTAGCAGTGTTTTTATTGATATAATATCCCCAGGGCCGGATTTGTTCTGACAAGGTAAACCGAAGTGATTTATTGGCTTCTTCCATATCCCCAAAGTGGTTACGTCATTCCCTGCACCAAACACCCTATTATCTTGGGCAAACTTCCTTTCCTTGTCTCACTCAGCATAATGCATTGATTGTTTACACCTTTAACCCAAAGAGTGAAGCTGCTCTTTCTTGTAAACTAAAGTCTAACCTGTATAATCCCAGATAGTTTATGCTAGAGAGGAATTTGTGCAATTTCAGTTTAGACACAAAATAATAGGCCATTATGTTTATATTCACTCTGAGGGCAGCTTTAACACACACAGCATTTGTGCATGCAAAGACACTAGACAGCCTCAAAGAAACATGACAAGGTCCAACAGGTTGAAAGACCCTAATTTGAGATGTGCAGGCTACAAGACTCTGGTTAAATTCTTAGAATTCTATAATTTCTTCAATCATAATAATTTTTTCAATGGGAAAAATATCATATTTCAAAATAAAATGGATTTTGCTCAGAATATGGGAAGTAATATTATCTGGAATATTCGAGTTTGTATGAGGAGCAGGATTGGTTTCATGAGACAGTGCGGATAATCTTGTGTTCCTGAAAAGACCCTAGAAAAAATAAGAATGATTTTATATAATGTGAAAAAATGCAATATGCACAAATATATATTTTTTGTGTGTTTTTACCCAACCTGCAGAGAGCTGAACCGGAATCGTATTCGTCAAGTCGAGGGTTTGACCTTTCAGGGCCTTTCGAGCTTGGAGGTGTTGAAGCTGCAAAGGAATGGTATCGGCAAACTGACTGATGGTGCTTTTTGGGATCTTGCCAAGATGAAAGTCCTGTACGTATCTTTAAAAAGTAATCAAAATAAAATCAGTGCATTAGGGATTTAACAATATGATTATTCAATCTCCTATCCTATATCATATTACGATTATTTTGACCAAAAATATCATGGTTATCATTATTACTACGTTTTTGTTGAATGTGTTCAAAAAGTACTTATACACATAATAAAATGTTTTGACAAATCTTTTTTTTAATATGTAAATAAAACCACAGCCTGTATATTGTGCACAATGTAATGGCTTAATTGCTAAAACAGCAATGTGTTTATACAATTCTAGCTAGCGATTAACAGTGCTAGCTGTTAGCTAGCGATCAGAAAAATTTGCAGTATCACCAGTCCGTGAGTTTATCAAAGTACAGTTAGTTATCCATCATGGTTTTACAATAATAATTATAATAATAATACTAACAGTCAGAAGTTTTACCACTGTTTTAATATGGGTAATTATTACATACCTACAGTGCATTATTACCTAACATAATCATAACAACAATACAAATGTAGCCATAATATGAAATCTAAATTATGTTTCACCAAAGAATACACATTTATGTGAACCAACCTACCACAGCACACACAAAAAAATAATCTCTCACTTGACTGAAGGTTAAGTCAGTGCCTCTTCAATTAATATTGGCTAAACAAACTAATTGAGAATGTAGTTTTATGGACCATTTTGACTCTGTATAATTGCATCTTATTCACACTGTAATAGACAGAAATCCTTTCACTTATTCACTGATATGAATGCAGCCACCTGGACTACAACAGCCTGACAGAGGTGAACAGTGGATCGCTGTATGGCCTGACTTCTCTTCAGCAGCTTTTCCTCAGCTACAACTTCATAACCCGCATCAATCCTGATGGCTGGAAGTTCTGCCAGAAGCTGAGGGAACTGTGAGTACCTTAATAAGCCTGAAAAAGTGTTTACGTGTGTAAAAAGCAAAAATTAGCACATTTGCATAAGAATCAATGAAAAAAAGCACTAATCATATTTAACAGTTATGTGTTGTTCACCCCAAATAAGGCAGTAACTTCTTATAGTTCCCGCACTGTTAAGTCTTTCTCCTTCTTTACTTCCATTTATTTTGTTAATTTTCTTCACACTCTCAACCCATATCATCTATCGACCTTAAAAAGGCTTAAATGAGTTTGGGTTTTACATGCAATGTTCAATATTATTCCAGTGGTAATCCTGTTTATCCAATCATTATACCTGAGCTCAACATTTCAAAATCTCACCTCCATGAGTTTCTTTACATTTTTGTGCGTGTGAGCGTTTTGCAATCCTCTGTCTGATCCTCTACTGGCTCAGTTGGGGTAATTACACTGAAGGATCACATTCATCCTCATTGTCAACTGAAGGACAAGGTATTATCTGAGATTGTTCCCTTTTCTGTCGACACGATTGTCATTTCCCTGCTGTAAAGTGCTTCGCTCAGCTCAGTGCTCGCTAACTTAACGGTAGCCTCGGGTATCTGTGTTTGTTGTCATTTAACAGTTAGACAATATTATGAGTTTGATGGCCTTGATGTAAGTTTACTGTCCGTATCGCAAGGCCATATCCTGGACGCGTGTCTATGAATGACAAATTGCTCCCTGCTCAGCCCTCCTGGCGCTTAACATATCAGAGGCAATATAGTTTTATTTGAGTTACTCTGATCCTCTCGCTGGGCCAGGCTGGTCAGCAAACAACAAGAATCTCTGCACACAGGCCTTGTCTTGTAACAAGGGCAATACAGTGATGACTGTCAGTACCAGTATGCAGAGGTGTGGACTCGAGTCACATGACTTGGACTCGAGTCAGACTCGAGTCATGCATTTGATGACTTTAGACTCGACTTGACAAAATGTAAAGAGACTTGCAACTCGACTTAGACTTTAACATCAATGACTTGTGACTTCACTTGGACTTGAGGCTTTTGACTTGACATGACTTGCTACTTTCCCCAAAACCTAAAGCTTAAAAAGTTATTTGGGAGCGCTCCGTATCTTTCATTTTGTACGTGTCTGTCTATCAGCGTGTGTGCTGCGTGTCAGCGTGTGTGCTCTCAGTACAACAACCAATCAAATTAGATCTACATTGTTTTCATCACACAGCATTCAGCCAATCAAATTGCAGGACAACCAATGAACAAGAGTTGTCAAACAACGTGCCAGTGAGAAAGATTTATGCCTAGGTTGGTTTCGCTCGGGTATAAAAACTACGACTTGGTCAACAAAAAACGAATTGCCGTATGCAAATCACGCAGTTCGAATATTACAGACGGAGACGCAACAATTTCAACAAGATGCACAAAGAAGGGTAAGTTTTGAATGTAAGATAACGTTTATTGGCTAAGTAACATGACTTTTATTTGCTGTGTAGTTAAATCAGTGAGGCTGTAAACTCACTGCTAACGTCATAACCATAGACATCTTATAAGTAGACGCAGCATCGAGCGCTACTGCTTACTGGCGCAGACGAGACGCGGGGCCGCCATCTTGGAGTGGTGATCCGCTCCACTCAGTGCAATTCATTTGGCAGGAGCAATGAACTGTCAGCGCATTTAATTCATTTTACCTCACTGAATACCACTCATTTTCACGCGCTTTTTTGTCATACGTGTAGCTATGATAAAGGACACATGTTTTATTATTCATAGTTTGCTTAACAGTAATATACTATTCTTATATGCTATAAGTGACCAGACGTCCGAGATCAAAACTGGGAATATAATCCCAGAGAAGGGGGAAAAAAACGGTCAGCTATTTTTAAGTTGAAGAAACAATATGATTAGGTTATATATACATGCGTATATCCTACATAAACAATGTATGAATACATTAAATATCTATATATCTTATAGACCGTATCTCTGTTGCTGCAGCAGCAGAGAGTTTATTCTGTCTTGACACTTTGTATTGATATTTTGTATTACATTCTTCCCTTAAATGATCATGTTTACAGTGATTGTTATATATGTATTTTTTTATGTATGTCGCTTTGGATAAAAGCGTCTGCCAAATACTTAAACATATATAAACACCTGTACGTCTTTATATCAGCTAAAACCACCAATCTGTTTCACTGGATTCAGAAAAGAACCAAATGCTGTCTTACCCAACAATGTTAGTATTTGAATATTGTTACTTGAAGACTTATTCCTGGTTACAATTATACTGTTAAGAAAGTATTGTCTTATATTTTGCCTAAAATGAGAATGCATCATAATCAGTGGCGGCTGGTGAATTTTGTTTTAGGTGGGGCTGAAAGTTTGTAAACCAAACCCCTGTAGGGGCGTCATCCTCCCCCAGAAGATTTCTTTGTGATTTTCACATACAAATATTGAAGATCTTTGCTCCTTCTCAACTCTGTGGTAATTTTTCATAAAATACAACCAATAGTACATTAAAGGCCTACTGAAACCCACTACTACCGACCGCGCAGTCTGATAGTTTATATATCAATGATGAAATCTTAACATTATAACACATGCCAATACGGCCGGGTTAACTTATAAAGTGACATTTTAAATTTGCCGCTAAACTTCCGGTTCGAAACGCCTCTGAGGATGACGTATGCGCGTGACGTAGCCCGGCGAACACGGGTATGCCTTCCACATTGAAGCCAATACGAAAAAGCTCTGTTTTCATTTCATAATTCCACAGTATTCTGGACATCTGTGTTCGTGAATCTGTTTCAATCATGTTCATTGCATTATGAAGAAGGAAGCTGAGCAAGCAAAGAAGAAAGTTGTCGGTGCGAAATGGACGTATTTTTCGAACGTAGTCAGCCACAACAGTACACAGCCGGCGCTTCTTTGTTTACATTCCCGAAAGATGCAGTCAAGATGGAAGAACTCGGATAACAGAGACTCTAACCAGGAGGACATTTGACTTGGATACACAGACGCCTGTAGAGAACTGGGACAACACAGACTCTTACCAGGATTACTTTGATTTGGATGACAAAGACGCAGACGTGCTACTGTGAGTATGCAGCTTTGGCTTTTTTTTGCGTATGTACGTAACTTTTTTAAAATATATAAGCTTTATGAACCTTGGGTTAGGTGAACGGTCTTTTGGGCTGAGTGATTGTGTGTGTTGATCATGTGTTTGAATTGTATTGGCGTGTTCTATGGAGCTAGGAGCTAGCAGAGGAGCTAGCATAACACGTACCGTACCTACGTGCGCGTCACGTACGTAACTTTTTAAAAATATATAAGCTTTATGAACCTTGGGTTAGGTGAACGGTCTTTTGGGCTGAGTGATTGTGTGTGTTGATCAGGTGTTTGAATTGTATTGGCGTGTTCTATGGAGCTAGGAGCTAGCAGAGGAGCTAGGAGCTAGCATAACAAACACGCAGGTGTTATTATGCAGGATTAATTTGTGGCATATTAAATATAAGCCTGGTTGTGTTGTGGCTAATAGAGTATATATATGTCTTGTGTTTATTTACTGTTGTAGTCATTCCCAGCTGAATATCAGGTACCGTGAGTATGCAGCCTTGGCTGCTAAACATTCAATAACTTGACCGTTTGTGCGCGTCACGTACGTAACTTTTAAAAAATATATAAGCTTTATGAACCTTGGGTTAGGTAAACGGTCTTTTGGGCTGAGTGATTGTGTGTGTTGATCAGGTGTTTGAATTGTATTGGCGTGTTCTATGGAGCTAGGAGCTAGCAGAGGAGCTAGGAGCTAGCATAACAAACACGCAGGTGTTTTTATGCAGGATTAATTTGTGGCATATTAAATATAAGCCTGGTTGTGTTGTGGCTAATAGAGTATATATATGTCTTGTGTTTATTTACTGTTGTAGTCATTCCCAGCTGAATATCAGGTCACCCCCGGCTCTCACAGCATCTTCCCTATCTGAATAGCTTCAACTCCCCACTAGTCCTTCACTTGCACTTTACTCATCCACAAATCTTTCATCCTCGCTCAAATTAATGGGGAAATTGTCGCTTTCTCGGTCCGAATCTCTCTCACTTCATGCGGCCATCATTGTAAACAATAGGGAACTTTGCGTATATGTTCAACTGACTACGTCACGCTACTTCCGGTAGGTGCAAGCCTTTTTTTTATCAGATACCAAAAGTTGCAATCTTTATCGTCGTTGTTCTATACTAAATCCTTTCAGCAAAAGTATCAAGTATGACACATATAATAGATCTGCTATCCCCGTTTAAATTAAAAAAATTCATTTCAGTAGGCCTTTAATGTTAAATCTTACTTGTGAAAAGTAATCCCCCGATTCCTTTTTTCAACAGTCCGCTCATTTGAGCAGGAAAACGCTGAACACCAGCCCGGCATCTTTGTTTTCTACCTGTCAACTGTCAGTTTAGGCTGCTCGCCGGCTCATCATCACCACTTCAAGATGCAAATTGCTCGCGTCACAGCAACCAATGCTGCGTCTACTTATAAGATGTCTATGGTTATAACATCATTTCAAACACAGCAATATGTTGCGTCCACTGCAGTTCGCTACCTTATTCATACTTTTTGTCAAGTGATTTTTTTAAGCAGGGTTGCATGAAGTACCTACAATTAACGTTACGTTACTCAATGTATCACACACAGTAACATAACGTTAAGACGGCGGTCAGCAGCACCGCGTATTTTAGCCACCTACAAAAAGACAAACATAGTCAAATAAAGGTCAGTTAAAATGTATACTATATTAAGAATATGTGTACATATTGCATAGGGCCCTGACATCTAAAAAGTACAACTCTGTTCATTGTTATGTTCATGTATTTGTTATGTTTTTCATGTGTACACACACATCAACACACATACAGTATGAGATGAGATCAATGAGATAAGGTAAGAACAGAATAGAAACTGCTGTGGAACTAGTTACAATGCAATATGCCATGGAAATACAATGTTAACACTTTTGTACAAATAAGTACAGTTGCACTTGTTTTTGCAAATGTGTTTATTCTGTAAAGGAATGAGTTAAATGTTTAAAATTGTTTAAACTATTAAAATGACTGGTTAATAGTGCTATTATGAATTGCAATGTCAGTACTATTTTTTTTCCTGCTATTTCAAATGCACTTGTTTTAATAAACAAATACAGCGGTTTAAAAGCATACACAATCTGTGTAAAAATATTAGTCTGCGGTTAAAAGGACTTGAAAGGACTCGAAACTCAAAATGCAGGACTTGTGACTTGACTTGAGACTTTCCAGTCTTGACTTTGGACTTGACTCGGGACTTGCCTGTCTTGACTCGGGACTTGACTCGAGACTTGAGGGCAAAGACTTGAGACTTACTTGTGACTTGCAAAGCAATGACTTGGTCCCACCTCTGCCAGTATGTTTATTGATCCTTAATCAAGACATTCTCAATGTTTAACATTTTTGTCATTTGTGTATTATTGTTTTCTTTCAGTGTGTACTTCACTTTAAAGCCACATACATGACAAAATGTTATTTTGGGTTCTACCAAAGGCTTAAGCAAGACTGTCAATGGATGCTACAAAACTTATACCAAGAGTTTTGTTCCATTTCATAATTCAACATGACAACTATAATCTTCTCAGGCTATATTGTTAATTTACTGTCACGAGGAAAGTGTCACAAAGTGGCTAAGAGACTTTGAACTAGCCATGAAAGTTGATAATTGTTTCTGGAGCTACATTAATTATATCATCTCCATCCAGACCTCACACAGAACATTTCAGTTTTTCCCCTTTCTGTCTATGTGACTCCCTTTATGTCCTTTCTTCTTGGTTTCGGTCACTCCTTTCCACTCCAGGAATCTGTCACACAACAACCTGACTCGTCTGGATGAAGGCAGTCTGGCTGTGCTGGGGGATCTCCACACCCTCCGTCTGGGGCACAACTCAATAAGCCACATTGCCGAACGAGCCTTCAAAGGCCTCAGGGCTGTGCGCAACCTGTAAGTATACACCCCTTATTTGCCATGAGCATGTCTAAATGATTCTGAACAAGGCCCACATATCTGTGGTGCCCTTGCGTAAATTAGGGCTGAGATGTGCCACAGGGGAACAATGAAAACTGAGATGATACTGTATGTGATATTTTAGTTTGTGGTCCTATCAGCAGATTTTAGAAGCTGTGAGCTCTTTGCATATTTAAAGTTGGAGCACATTTGCATTCAAGCTTTTGTTTTTATGTAGAAGTGTTCCGGCTTCACTATTGTCATGGTTTCTGTGGCAACTTTTTTGGTCTTTCTTGCTTTGTTTCTTTTGTCTGGTTGTGTTTTGGTCCTAAAAGGCTCTTTGTCGTTTGCTTCCCTCAAGAACGCTGGCATCCCTTTGGAAACTAAGTTACAGGTTTTGCTATTGGAGGCTTTTTTTTGCACAAAAGGTCCAAACTAGTTAAAAAAACTAATATATGGGAACAAGAGAGACAAAACCAGGTGATCACCATCTGGGAGAGGGACCATTTTGTGCAAGGACAATCCATGTCTCTTGTTTCTCACACTGTGGCGTTTTCCCCTTTATATATCTCTCACTCTTTCAATGCTTATGTGTTTACTGTACGTTTTCCTCCAATACACACGTCTTATTTCTCACCCTCCTGTTCACTTCCTGCTCTTGCCATGTCATTGAATGGGGATGGAGCAGCCAATTCTCTCACCTTGCAGGTAGGGATGTGCCGATCGATCGGCCAACGATTAATATCGGACGATTTTTGGGAAAAAGTATTGACGATTAATGCCTTTTAACACCAATGACAGATGCCAAGCCACTCTGGCTGAGACTGTATTCATTTTTATTCCATCGGCAGACTAGTGTCTAGCAAGTAATTCATATTAAGCTAATAATAATTACTTTTAAACCATGGCAAATTTGCAAAACAGCATTTCTTAGTATCATAACTTTTATTATCAAGTATTGTCACCAAAATCGACAATAAAACCGTCAATAAAATTTGTCACAGAAAAAGATCATTTGTCGATATTGGTCTTTGAAGTCATCGCTTGAGTTTTGCCAGGCCGAAACAAACATTGAATTTAATTTCACGTCAAAGTGGACTTTGCTTTTCTCGGCAGTATGTTTGTTATGTGGGGGTATTTAAAATGGAGGATGCCGTTTGTGACTCTCCTCTGTAAGATAGTTAGCTTGTTTGCTTGCTAGCTAGCTTTTATCAGCACTTTGCCTGTCCTTGCTTTAAAATGAATAAAAGTTTAATAGTTGTTATTAATGAGCAGCACAGTTACAGTACAAATACATATTTCTAAATGAAGAAATCATATTTATTGTTAGATAGCACATACTTAAAAATATCTGAAGCTGAGTTTAAAAGTCGATGGCTAAATTAGAGTTACTGAATAGATGTACAATTCATAAACCGATGAGTCGACTAACCGTTAAGATAGTTGATGAGTAGTCGACTATCAAAATAGTCATTAGTTGCAGCCCTACTTCACGCCGTTTTATGTTGCTGTTGTATTTTACATGTCAGACCAGACATTGGCGTGATCTTTTTGCCTCTATAGGAACTCACTCTGCTGGGGCAATGCTGGGTTGAATGACACAGACTTACACTTACAGGTCTGATGTGTTAGTTTTGCAAGATCGATGTGTTAAAGAGGCTTGTTCCTTTGAGGCAGACCTAATCTAATCAGCAGAGGGGAGAATGGCCATAGACTTGGCCCTGAAAGTTAGCTGGGGGAGCTTTAATTGGGCCTGCACTGCTGGCCGAGCTGGCATTGCACCGGAGCCTGCAGACGGGTGTGAAAGCTCCAAACAAGCCAGCCTGCCCCCTTATTCAGCCACGGGGGTTGTTGGCCCATCGTACAGCCCTCACCCTTCACCCCAACTTCCCACATCCTTCTACCCACGGCCCCTTGCTCTTCAGCCCCCACCACTGGCCTTGCTTTAACAAGCCAACAGGCATTCACGTCCAGCCAGCCAGAGAGAGTAGGAAATTGGCAGCCCCGGTTTGACGGCCAGTGGGGGTTGAAAAGAGCGAGAAAGAACAAGATGGGGGAAGGCCTGTAAAACATGGGAATTATGTTATTATGGAGAAGGTGGTGGGTGTGGTTCACCAACAACCTCAAGGGTCTTTCTGAAGTTTGAAAGTATTCAATGTAGAATTTTTTGTTCTGCCATCACTGTGAGTTCACCAAACGAGATAGTTCTTTCTTTCTCTAGCATTGTGAGACAGAGCTGAGTGAGGGGAATTAAACAAGGGTTTAGAAACTCCTAAAACCTCCCAAAAGAAGCCAATATTTCACTGAATCTATTCTGTCTTTGCCCAACCATTGCTAAGCTTAGTCCACAAGCCCATCAAGACTGTTGGCTGTGCTATTCCTGCCACTCTCAGACAAACATACCCAATTGTTTCAACAACACAAAACACTGTTGCTGCCAATCTTGGCTCCCTGTCATTAATTATGCATGTATTTGCCCGAAAGAGGGCCTGCCTCGATGCAAACTCTGAGAAAAGAATGCACGTGGCTGGCAGAGGAGGGCTGCAGAGAGGCTCTTTAGGCCAGGTGTGAGGGGGGTGGACGGAGGGAAAGTGGGTGAGGGGGCAACCTGCGAGTTCCAGACAAGGCTTTGCCAAGGCTGTGAAAGGCTTCAGTGCTGGCAGACTTGTTCTCCGCCTCCCTTCTCCCAATTTTTTATCCTAACTCGCTTTTCCCTCCTTCTCCGCAGGGAGCTGGACCATAACGACATCTCCGGCACAATAGAGGATACCAACGGGGCCTTCTCTGGATTGGATAGCCTGAGCAAGCTGTGAGTTCTCCCCTTGTGTCACTGTTGTTTTCAGTCTCCACTTCAGAGGAAAACATTTTAGTGTACATTGAGAGTAAATTAGTTTCCCTCAAGACCACACTTTTACCTACTTCATTAATTTTCAAGATTACCTGCGCATGTTTGAATTTGGCCAGTTAGTTAAGTCTCCATGGATGTGGAGTAGGTGCTGGCTTTGCGAAGTAATCAACCGGCAAGATGAAAGGATGATGTCCAGCCAAGATGGTTCCCAGTGTGAGCGCTGCTAAAGCAGAATGAACAGGAGAAACGGGAGGAGAAAGGGCTTTTCTTCACACTGGCGGGGGTTCGCTCCCCAATAGGCTTAGCTCCATTTCTTCTACAGGCCTGTGCTCCTCATGCCCCCGCTTTCACGCTTACTGTTGTTGGGAGCTGAGAGAGGGTGAAATTGGGGGCTGCATTCAGTCATCAAAATCAAACGCCTCACACGCCCCACACTCTGACCCCTACCTCTTTTGTCAAGTGTTGGCGTAAGCGGCCAACTGCATCTTAAGCCTGGTTAGCCGAGCCACGGGAGGGAGACGGTGCAAAAAAGAGAAAAATGTGGCGGCGGCATATCAAAGCGTGCATACATGCGCATGTATAATTCAGTGATCAATATGACTATTCCTTCAAAATGATAGTTGCATGCATGAATGTTGATCCTTGAGACATTTGTTTGTTGAAATCTGATCCAACACTTGGGTCTTCATTACGGACTAGCGGCGTCTCCTCTTCCTGTGAAGTGATGGTTGAAGGCCGCGGGGGCAGAGGTAGCACACTGATGGTGGAAGGGGGGATTAGGACTCCAAATCAGAGCAACAGCAACTGGCTGACCCTCTCACATGGTTGCATGAATACCCCCCTGAACTGAGCAGGGTCATTGCTAATAAAATTCTAATAAAGATAAAAGTAGTCTTTGAAGAGAAGCACAGAGCCCCACTTGCTTAACCCCCCCCCCCCCAACACACACACACACACACACACATCTCTTTCACCCTTTCTCTTGGCTAATCTCCACACAGTTCACATTTCCAATTATTCAATCCCTTCCCTCTTATCAGATTGAGCCTTGCTAATTGTGCTCTGCTCTCTGTCTTCTCACCCACCCGTCCTCCCAAACCCTAACTCTCTTCATCTATCGACACCCTCCATGTTTGAAAATGACAGAACTCTGTTTGGAAACAAGATCAAGTCAGTGGCAGAGAAAGCCTTTGCTGGCCTAGAGACCCTGGAACACATGTGAGTATCCCACACTGATTTAGTTTGACATAGTAGCTGGCAGCGAGGAGCTGACTAGCAATCCAATAGTTAACATGTAAATAGATGCTACGAGACGGGCCCAGCTGGCTGTTTCCTGTTAGCCTATCATAGCTTCAACTTTAAGCTTTAGTTTTGTTCCTCAGGTAGTTAATAATAATAATTAGATGGATAACGTAATTTAGACCCTGTCCACCCAGGAACGTTTTAGGAAGTAACAGTAAATTATTACCATATTTTCCGGGCTATAGAGCACATGGTATTTAAGCCGCACCCACCAAATTTTGGAATAAATAAATATGTTTACATATATTTTCTGCACCGGACTATAAGCTGCAAATACCTGTGTATGCCGTTTATTTAAATACCTAAATTGTTTTCAAAACAGTGCCTGCAACACAGCAGTAAAACAGAAGTCATTGTCATGAATCGTTTTACGACTGTTTGGACTTTTTGGAGTTCCTATAACCTTTTTAGTCCCCGGGCCGTTTTTCGTCGTGTTCCGATTTACGGAAACTAGGGACTACGGCCCTCAGATCCTATAACCAATTTAGCTCTTACTTTGAGGCTGGGTCTAAACTGAGTCCCATAGGAACTAAAATATGTAGGTGTTTGGTGATTGGTTGAACTAGTGCGTTTCTCCTAGCCACAACACAGACCCGCCATTTTTTAAAAGTCCCACAAAGTTGTTTACGAGATCGCAACAGCAACAAGTAAAATGGACACAGCCAACGATAAATGGAACGATAAGGAGGTCAAAGCTCTCCTTGCCGCCTATTCCACAGAGGAGATTCAGCGGGGGTTTGAAGGCTCGCAGCGGAACATTAAAATCATGAACACGGTAGCCTCCGAGGTCTCCAATCTTGCTTATTTTGTTTCTTTGTTCACTTTTCGCGGGCGGGTTGTTGGTTGTTTTGTGGGTGAGGCGCTAAAATAATATGTCACGGGTCGCAGGGGGATATGCGTCATACATGTTTCTTACCAAGGTCCCTAGCATCCCCAGCCATTTGCGAACGTGAAAAGGAAAAGTCCCTATGGGAAAGGGTAGTTCCTATAACTAAACTCGAGTGTGGTAGTTCTTAGAACTGCATCCTGAGAACTAGTATATGCGAATCCGGCTATGGACTCACAAGCTGCAGAAGCTAGCTCTCCAATCAGTTAAAGAGACTCAATAACTCCACGGTGACGTTTTGGGGAATTAACGAAACGGAAACTATACAAAAAAGAATGCCATTGTAAATTAATAATACTAACATAGACACTTGTAAACATGTTAGAATATTCGCTAATGCTAACAATGCTAGCTTGATACATTATGATAGCGCATACAAATATGCATAAAAACACACCTACAGACATCACACTGGACGGTTTAGTAAGTATGAATTGTTTTAGTTATACTGTAAAATTTACAAACGTTGCTTGGTGTGATGAATGAAGAATTAATTCGAGCAGAATTGCTATGGATGAATACTTCCGGTTCAAGGAACAAACAGGATGTACATTTTCTACCGCAGCACCTGGAGTGAGCAAACTTGTCCAAAAGATGGCGCCATAGCACAAACAATAACATACCTTTTCAGTGTCTCTGTCGGTATTCTATGAAAAATATTTGTTGAATACAAAACATTATGACTGTTCCATAAGTTCAAATCCATAAATTAGCCGCAAGGTTCAAATCGTGGAAAAAAGTAGCGGCTTATAGTCTGGCATATGGTTTTAGCCTTTCATACATATGTGAACAGCGTTCTGGGTGGCCTGAAATGATAGGCTTTGAAAACGGGCTCCTGAGTTAGAAAGTCTGATAACGCCACCTTTTTATTATTGTGTGGACAAGCAAATCACTACTTTTTTATAGCAATGAAATCGCTGTGTCGTCATGTGACCATTAAAAAAAAGAGAAGACCACACGCAACAGCTGTAACAACAACAACAATGGTGAACAACCACAAAGCTGTGTTTTTGCTGTAGTTAGTTATTAGCACTATGGCAACAGAACCTCATCAATATCTATCAACTATATGTGCAGCAGAGATGCATACAAAAAATAAAACATGTCATATTCTTTAAATACCACCACAATGTCAGGATAGAATGACCACCAGAAGAACAAGTGCATCCATATAGCTCCGACCTAGCAATTCCTCTTTGAAGATTGAAAGCATGATCAAACCTAACTGCAAAAGTATGCCTTGTTTGACCACTTAAGGAGGCAAACTATCACTAGTGTAAGGATATTTAATGGAAGCTCGATGATCAGCAGAGTTTGACTGGATGAAGAATCAGGAAAAATATTAGGAGCACACATCTGTGGCCACTTTGACCCCCAGAACTGATTGCATTCGTGCAGCACATAGTTTTTTTTTAACCATCTATCTACTCTGATGTGACGTCAATGGGGTTGCAAAGGAAGTCATTCCGATGTCAGTGTTTACAGCACCACTTGTGGTGGTTGATTGTATTACATTATTTTCACAAAGTTCCCGTCTATAAGTAACTCGTTGTTTCATTTGTCAACCCAGAAAAAAACTGAAACACAAACGTTCCCATGTAGACAGAGCCTTAGGTAAACCTATTGTAGACAGTAAGTTGGAGTTTTGGGTTTGTTTTTTAGCGTTTTAGCTATTTTTAGAATCTATTGTTCAATCTACTGTATGACACTGGTTTGTTGTTGTTGTTGTTGTTGTACATACCACATGTTTTATGACAACAAATGTCCAAAGCGTAGGTGTTCCTATAAGCTCTTTTAGAGGCATCTTCAGACATACACACTTGGATTCTGTGTGATCTTGAATATACTTATATGATGACTTTAAACAATGTGTTTTTAAAGTGCTGTTGTATACCCACAGGAACTTGGGAGAAAATGCCATTCGCTCAATTCAGCCTGATGCTTTTAGCAAGATGAAGAACCTCAAAACTCTGTGAGTGTTTTTTTTTTGGACAAATTGACATGATTTAAGTGCTCAAACCCACAAGGCCTTGAATCATTTTCAAACAGACAGTTTATACTTCTACACCGCGTGTCCAAAACACATATCCAGCTATGTCTTTTGCTCCACAGTCTCATCCAGAGCGACAGCTTCCTGTGCGACTGCCAGCTCCACTGGCTGCCTGAGTGGGTGGTGACTCGTGGTTTACAGGCTGGTGTCAATGCCACATGTGCCCACCCTCAAAGCCTTAAGGGTACCAGCGTTTTTCAGGCTCCAGCCAGCAGTTTTGTGTGTGGTGAGTATTATATTTGTACTGTAATCAGTGTTTTTGTGGCCGATTGTATCAAGCGAGGACTAAGGATGGGGAGTAAAACGTGATTCTATAATGGCACTGGTAAACTTTAGTAACCAGTACAAGAACAAAAAAGTATCCTTTCTTTATTTCAGTGCTAAATTAATGCAGACTCAGCCACCTGCAACAAGTGCTTGAAGGTGGTATTGTGCAAGTAACATTTTATAAGTAGTCTGACTCGCTTTTTAATATTTATTGTCGACCTTCACACGCCAGCAGTTCACCGTTTACATTTCCTCATTATCCATCGGTCACTGTGAGTGAGGTGCATTCATAAAATTTGGAATTCTAAATATAAACATTACAACACAAGCCAGTTCTTTTTAGGGCACAATTTGTGTTCTGCATTGCTGCAGGTTTTTCTATAATAGATATGACAATTTCTGTGAAATGTATTACGGCTGCCATGATTAATCAATTATTTTGGTTTGAAAAAACTTACAATTATATTTTGTTGCTTTGATTAATTGTTTAATCAGTGTAACTAAAACAAATTAATACGTTTTATATTATTGCACACATTTTAGACAAAAAAAATGAACGTTATGGCAAGCATTTAGCTACAAAGTGTGTTTTTTCCCATTACTCAAGTAATTGAAATAAAAATAATCGATAGATTACGAGATTGCTAAACATTTTAGATTATAGTTCATATTGTTGAGTTTGGTACTTAAGTACGGTTTATGGTTTAAATTCATTTTGAACATGCATACATCACAATTTCCAGTTTCTCTTTTCATCATGTTTGAAAAGGAGTAGGAAGAAGCAGAGCTTATTTAATCCTAGCCCTCTTCCATTTCATAGCAATTGCTAACACTTTTGTTGGTTTCCTGTTCTCAATGTGTACACAATTTGCTTCATAAATTAAAAAAAATGAAAAAATGCGGTAAGTAAATAGATAATAAATAGTGAAGTAAATTGTATTTCGTATAGTGAGATGAATAAGATTATCAATAAATTCAAAATGTTTATCTTGATTCTTCTTTGTACTTTGTAAACACCTTGAATTTGAACAGGTTCTTAAACTGGATCATATTAGTACACTGTTTGATTTCTTTACTTAATCCATTCGATGATTTAATTCCACATACTTCAGGTTTTAAGTGTTGTACGTGCATACAAATGTTTTAAGTCACATTTTTCTTTGAGGTTATATTTGTTCTCCTCTTTTGTTGAGAAGAATTGTTGCACATTCTTGGGTAGCAGGTTGTAGTTTGCTTTGTGCATAATTTTGGCAGTTTGCAAATTCACTACATAATTTCAATATTTTTAATTAAATAAATAAGGCATTTAAATGTTCTCAAAATCCAACATTATGTATTATTCTAACTGACCACAGTAAGTGACTGAAGCATACTTTTGTAGTTATTTCCACATATTTGTACACAATAACTACGATATAGTAACACCAGCAAGCAGTAGAGAATATGGAGTGATTTTTTGTCCAATACATCCATCCATCCATTTTCTACCGCTTGTCCCTTTATATTTTACTTAATTCATTATTGATGTATTTCTAGCCACCTAATGTTTGTATATTTTTATAAGGGATTGTTAGTTCATTTTATCATTAATAATTACACCCAAAAAGGTATGTATTTTTCAAGTACCGGTTCAGGAAAAAATACCTATTCTCCACAAGTGTTGGGTCAAATATAAACGATACCCGTCCTAAGCAAGGACCATTTGAGGGCTAGAAGGCACACATTGGCTTGGCAATGGTCTGCTGTTTACACATTTGAATGTGTTTGTGTTGTGGTTTAGCTCGGCGTTAGCAGTCTGTCAGCTCATGCAAATAGCTGCATAAGTGTGTTTGCCTATTTACAATTCTGATCTAGTTTGCTCAAGGGCACTTTTCTCTTTAATGTCTCTTTGTACAATCTAGTAGTACCTCTTTTGTTCACTCGGATGTCACTACAGGATCTGTATTTGAGTTTTTTTTGATGATTTTTAAATATGTCTTTTAGATGATCTTCCCAAGCCTCAGATCACAGTTCAGCCAGAAACCACCATCACAGTTCTGGGAAGCAACGTGCGTCTTACCTGTACGGCTGCGAGCAGCAGCTCCTCGCCTATGACCTTCGCCTGGCGCAAGGACCAGGAGCTGCTTCGCCAGGCCGAGACGGAGAACTATGCCCACATCCGCGCCCACCACCACGATACGGCATCTGATGGGACCGGCGGAGGCGCTGGAAGCGTGATGGAGTACACCACCATTCTGCACCTGCGGCATGTCACCTTTGCACACGAGGGACGTTACCAGTGCATCATCACCAACCACTTTGGCTCTACCTACTCCAGCAAGGCCGGCCTCATCGTCAACGGTAAAAAGCTAGTCCACCCATTTTTTACGACTTGTCACCTCTCAGGGTCGCGGGTGGGCTAAAGCCTATCTCAGCTGCATTCGGGCGGTAGGCGGGGTACACCCTGGACATGTCGCCACCTCATCGCAGGGCCAACACAGACAGACAACATTCACACTCACATTCACACACTGGGGACAATCAGCCTATCCCCAGGTGCATGTTTTTTGTTTTGTTTCAATCGCTATCATTTATGAGACATTACAGTGAAACCCAGACCTAATGAGTTGGTCGACATAAACCGACTTAAACGGGTTCCACTGTAAAAGAGCAAAAACATGTCAGTCAAAGCTGTTAATATGCGTGTGATTACATTGCTTCCACCAAATAAAACGCGCGTTGACGTTCGACTTATCTGCTTTTCAGTTGTTACGTTTGACAGCAGTGCTGAGTTTTCCCCTCTTTCACTTGAACAAAGTCTTCTCTCATAACAAATTGATTAGACCGCATGACAGAAGCTGTTTGTTCAACGCTCTGTCACTTGGTATTTCTCCGCAAATGGAGTGTATTCATTTCAAATTTGCCTCCTAGCCAAGCTTAGCACCAAACTTGTTGACACATTGTGGTTATGACATAACGATCAGGGTTTTATGCTGCCCATTGTGATACCGATTGTCCAATACCTGTCACATGTATTAACTGTAAATTTTTGTATTTATGGTGAGTGCTATTGACAGTTTCAATCAATCAATCAAACAAACCTTACCCATATAGCACTTTTCATTTGGAGGCAAGTGGCAACACAAAGTGCTTTGCAGAAAAAAAAAGAAAGAAGACAATTGAGGAAATACGCCACCTTTGAGGCATCTACACACACTGGAGAATAACTCAAATTCATGCCATCTAAAAAAGAAAAAGAAAACCTTTGAAACATATTATATAATATATCCATCCATTTTCTACAACTTCCATGTCAAAATAAAATACATCACCGGTAATAAATTAATAAACACATGACATTGGGAGAATAAAAGTAGTAATGATAGCAATGCATACAATAGAAAATAATACAATAAAGAATAAAAATTTAAAAAAAATAAGAAGAGTTTAACTGTTGGCGTTTTCATGAGGAAGTATGTGATGGCCATTGCTCATTAATGCCTTTTTCATGAAAATGGGCCGATAGGAATGGATCATCACATCTCTAGACTTACGGTAACTTCACTTTTCTTGTTTTGCTGTCACACGTTCATTTGATGAAAGTTGTTCGGTTTGCTTTGTCCACAGTGCTGCCATCTTTCGTAAAGACTCCCAGGGACAGCACCATCAGGATGGGCCAAACCGCCAGGCTGGAGTGTGCCGCCGAGGGCCACCCGGCGCCGCAGATTGCCTGGCAGAAGGATGGGGGCACCGATTTCCCCGCCGCCCGCGAGCGGCGAATGCACGTCATGCCTGACGACGATGTGTTCTTCATTACGGAAGTCAAGCCGGAAGACACGGGCGTGTACTGCTGCACCGCCAAAAACACGGCGGGAACCGTGTCCGCTAACGCCACGCTCACCGTACTAGGTAAACAAATACCTCAGGCTTTGCTTCTGTTTGTCTCCGACTTACCAGCGTTGATAGTTTTCTCACATCTCCAAAGGCCAGCTCTTGTAAATAGCTCGGCTCTCATGTGGGAAGCCGTAGAATGGCGAGCTTTATATTTTTCTTTTCCCCAGCAGCTGTGGCCTTGCTGCAGGTCAGGGGCCAAAGGCCAGCGTTTGGGGTCAAAGGGGATCGGCGGGGGGAGCAAGAGCGACTCACAGAGTGATGTTTGTTAGGCATTCCCAAACAACCCCCACTTTCCCCCCGCCGCCGCTCTGTGGGAGCGCCCAGTCATGGCTGCTTCACTGCAGGCCTCAGTGCTCCCAGTTTATTGGCTGTTTTTACCTTGTTGATTCAAAGAAAACAGCCGCTCTCCTCCACGGACATCACCCGTGAAAAGAATAAGCAGGGAGTTGTTTTCTGAAAGAAGTCTGGGTCAGACCGGGTTGGTGCTTAGCGGGCCGTTCGGAATGTACTTGAGGCCGTTGTAACCGAGAACTAATCCACTCCACAGAGTAAAATGTGGAAGAAAGCAGCCATGCTGATAGACTAAATCTGTGATGTTTGGGTTTGAGAGTACTCAGCGGCGTGGAGGGGCTTCGAGGGGCCCCTGTCTGGAAAAATGGGGGCCAGGGAAAAGATGGAAAAGGCGTGTGTTAGGGGAGGTGAGGTAGGGACTGGGGAGAGAGTGAGAGAGGATTGATAGAAAAAAGACAGACGACTGAAGTGGGTTAAGTGAGATCTCTTAATCTGTGTATGTCCCACTGTGAGGGGAAGTGCTCAGTGTAAGAGGACACACACACACATGCAAACACACACACACTCTGACTGGGGAAACACTGACATCATTGTTCTCTAGAGGATTTCCCCCCCGAGAAATCCTGTTAGCGCTTCATGAAAACGTGTCTTAGATATTTGCTGATGTTAACAGATGACAGCGTTTTGCAGGTCATGATGGTGGAAAAAAAATGTGGGAATGTGGAGGTGGGGCGATTCGATGACATCGTTCATGACGTAAATAGTCGACGTCATATACTTTGTGTCAGGAAAAGATGGCCGCGCACAGAGGAATTGATGCCACTAGAGCAGGGTTTTCCCTTAATGTATTTTATTGTGGAACGATGCCACATCTTAAAAATGAAAACAAAACAAGGGAAAACAAATTGAAGTAATATAAATGCATTGTAGCGTCCAGAAAAAGACAAACAAAGGACGCTCATTTTAATTGTTATTGCCAATCTTATGCTAACAACCTAAGGCTGGGTGATATGGCTGAAAACCATAACATGATATTTTTTTTTATATTGATCTATATCGATAATTATTGATATTTTTTATGACTTATTTAAGCCTGCCAATAAATACAGGGAAACAATTCCCAACTTACCAAGGGTGCTATTCATCAGTGGAGAAGATGTCTAGTAGCCAGGTAGGATGATCGCAGCCAAGGTGGTACAATAAATGCAGTCCAAACTACACAGTAGTTTGGGAAGCAACAAATTAAAACCGACACATTGGAAGTGCCAGGACGTTGAAGCACAGTCTGCATTAAAACCAACAAAACTAAAGGCAAGTTTCCGCAATTCAAGATACCACGGTTTCTCTTCTCACTCCATGCAGAGAATCCACAGCGAGACAGAAAGGTGGCGCAATCAATCTTGGTAATCGATAGTATTACGTGATTGGCTGTTAGCGTGTCTCTCCCATTGCTAAGTGACACTTCCTGTTTCATGTTTGCTGGGTTCCCAAAGCACGAGTGACTTCATAATATTTTTGCTTCATAATTCCTGTTTTCTTCCGACCACAAAATATGAATTTATCTCCAACGCATTTTATATTGATATCGATTATGTGTCATTCGCGATATATATTGATATCGTTACATCGGCCCAGCCCAATTCCAACACGTATTCCCTCCCATGCACACACGTTCGTCTTCGTGCTTCCCCAGACAAATAACAACACTTCCTCTTTCTCTGCCAAGCCAACACGGTGTGTTCACAGACCATGGGAACAATGAATATCATAACATACACATCAACACCAAATGGTCGCTACAGTATGAATGTTTATATATAGTTTATTATTTATTATTGGATCCATACCCAAATTTGTTGTATGACCCACGACTATTTCCATAAATAAATTATAACATTTACAGTTAATACATGTGATGGTATCGGCTGATCTCACTTATGGATGATCGTATCGGATTTGTCAGCGTAAAACCCCCTGACCGTGAAAAAAAAAATCGGTAGATTAATCGATTTAAGAAATAATCGTTAGATATTTACAAGCCCTTCTCTTCCATGACAGAAACCCCGCACCTGGTCCAGGACCTGGAGAACCGCAGCGTGGCGGTAGGCGACACGGTGGCTCTGCAGTGCAAAGCGCTGGGCAGCCCGCCGCCCCGCATCACCTGGCAGCACAACGACCAGCCCCTGCGCCCCTCCGACAGACACCACTTCACCCCCGGCAACCAGCTGCTGGTCATCGGCGCCGCGTCGCTGGAAGACGCCGGCCGCTACACCTGCCTCATGTCCAACATGCTGGGCACGGAGCGAGCTCACAGCCACCTGGTGGTGACTCTGCGCCGCAGTCCCTGTGCGCCGCCGGCTGGGCTGAGTACGGTCACGATTGGCATCATTGTCATCGCCGTGGTGACCAGTATCGTGGTGACTTCCCTGGTGTGGGTGTGCATCATCTACCAGACCAGGAAAAAGAGTGAGGATTGCAGCGTCACCAACACAGGTGGGAGTCTTCAAAACGAACCACCATAAACAGTACATATATATATATATATATATATATAGACTGTGAATATATATACATACATTCATATATACACATACACGTGTGTGTGTGTGTATATATATATACATACACGCATATATATACATATACAGTACATATATATATATATATTTGTCTATATATATGTATGTGTGTGTATATATGTATGTATATATGTGTGTGTATATATATATGTATGTATATGTATATATACACACACACGTGTATGTGTATATATGTATGTATGTATGTGTGCTGTGTGTGTATGTATATATATATGTATATATATATGTACTGTATATATATATATACACACAGCGCACACACACACACATATATACATATACATACATATATACACATACACGTGTGTGTGTATATATATATATATATACATAGTGTATATTAATATATACATATGTACTGCATATGCACACACATATATATATATATATATATATATATATATATATATATATATATATATATATATATATATATATATATATATATATATATATATATTTATATATATATATATATTAGGGATGTAATGATCAGGGTTTTATGCTGTAAATACCATCATGAGTTAGATCAGCTGATACCGATCACATGTATTAACACATTTTTTAAATGTATTTATGGTGAGTGCTATTGACAAGTAACGATATCAACACAATATTTAAAGAAGTTCCTTATTTTCTTTTGTTACATGTATGTGTATGATCAAAGCAAAGTCAATAGTAAATAATAAGTAAACAAAAACTACCATTTACTACTCTTTTAAATTATATTGTTTTTGCCCTCAACGTCCTCTTGTGTACAGGGAATTATTCCCCGAGTTTGTTAACACTAACAAAATGAAAAAAAAGATTTTGTGATGATGAAAAAACATCGATATAATCACTCTAGTATCGATCATATACTGATATCACCCTAGGTATCAATACCACCAATTTATGGATCAATCTGCTCTCCTTAGCACGTTGTGTGCAGACTGTGACAATAATTAAGGTACTTAGAAATAAAAACAATTTGCCGTAATGGAGGCCATTATTCATATTTAATTAGCTGCTTGTCAGCCCACGGGCTAGAAATAAAAACAGTGTCGGAGGATCAGCGTTTGTTTAAACATTTTAACCAGATTAATTACAGGGTTTTGATTAATCATGACTAATCTTCCATATTGTTTTGTTTGCTTCTGGTACCACCTGCACATTTGCATATATGCATGACGCCAACACAACCTGGACAAATTGATGGGTAGATTGTGTTAAATGTTTTAATCAGATCCCAGCAGGCACAAGACATTAAAACAACGTTGAGAACTTGTTGAATTAGGTCCTGACGGTGAGAAACTCAAACCTAACGTTGGAACAACATGCTTTTTGACGCCACGGTTTTGATGTTGGTTTGACCTTTGAAATGTAGTTAATTCCCAACCAACAACGTGGATCCGACGTTAGACATCAACATTGTCTCAATTTACAAATACAACTCAGTGTCGGCGCTAGGAACTTTCAAAATGGGGTCCCAGGGACCCCATCAAGTCATAAAAATGGGGTCCCACAGTACATTTTTGGGGTCCCGCTTTTTTGTAACCGTTTTGAAAACAAATGATAAATGTATGCGTTATCCTGTTATATCTCACATTCTATATTGTGTTTTGGAAAAAGGTTGTCATAAACGTAATTCATTAAAAAAAAAGAAAAAAAAGAAAACGTGTTTATGCATATGTAAACGTATTCAGTTATAAACATTCATTCACTTTGTTCTCTCCTTCATGGATCTAAACTTTACCTTGCCGGTAGTTTTTTCTATATTTTTTTGAATAAGTTGTAGGTGTGTGTATTTATTTCAGTATAAAAGTGTAAAAAGTGTTTTGCTTTTGTCATGAAATGATGATAATGGTGTGCCAGGGCATACATACCGCTTTGCAGCATATAGAGAAGCTTGTGCTTGGATGTGAATACAAGTACAACACGTCATGTACGGATGATCAAAAGCATTTATTCGGGTCGGAATGTCACATGTTACACCAGCAACATTTTTGACAATCAAAGCATGATCGTAATAATCCACATTTTGTATCATTGACATCGCTAACAACACGGAAGTGCTGCCGCTGTCTGAGCAAGGAACAGAGCTCCGCCCCAATGTGCGCTCCCGCAACAGGGGATACTAAATATTTCAGGGATACAGAATTTCGCACGACACCGGGAAATATAAACAAAAAATGTGAATGCAATGCATACTTGGTCAACAGCCATACAGGTCACACTGAGGGTGACCATATAAACAACTTTAACACTGTTACAAATGTGCGCCACACTGTGAACCCACACCAAACAAGAATGACAAACACATTTCGGGAGAACATCCACACCGTAACACAACATAAACACAACAGAACAAATACCCATAACCCCTTGCAGCACTAACTCTCCCGGGACGCTACAATATACACCCAAACAAACAAGCAAAAACACCGGTGGAAAGTGATAATCGATTAAAAAAAACAAGCAAACTTGAGTTTAAAAAAAAATAAAAATCTGCGTCCCGGGGATGCGCGGACTTCCGGAAATGCGCGTCCTTTTTTATTTCAATGCGTAAAAAGACACAAGTGCGTTAACGCCAACAATGCAACTATTTTGCAACGTTGGTTCAAAGTCAGGTTTTAAAGGACATGTATGTATAATCAATAGAGATGTCCGATAATGGCTTCTTTGCCGATATTCCGATATCGTCCAACTCTTAATTACCGATTCCGATATCAACCGATACCGATATATACAGTTGTGGAATTAACACATTATTATGCCTAATTTTGTTGTGATGCCCCGCTGGATGCATTAAACAATGTAACAAGGTTTTCCAAAATAAATCAACTCAAGTTATGGAAAAAAATGCCAACATGGCACTGCCATATTTATTATTGAAGTCACAAAGTGCATTTTTTTTTTTTTTAACATGCCTCAAAACAGCAGCTAGGAATTCGGGACATGCTCTCGCCTGAGGAGGTTGTATATTGTAGCGTCCCGGAAGAGTTAGTGCTGCAAGGGGTTCTGGGTATTTGTTCTGTTGTGTTACGGTGCGGATGTTCTCCCGAAATGTGTTTGTCATTCTTGTTTGGTGTGGGTTCACAGTGTGCCGCATATTTGTAACAGTGTTTAAGTTGTTTATACGATCACCCTCAGTGTGACCTGTATGGCTGTTGACCAAGTATGCCTTGCATTCACTTGTGTGTGTGAAAAGCCGTAGATATTATGTGACTGGGCCGGCACGCAAAGGCAGTGCCTTTAAGGTTCTGTACTTCTCCCTACGTCCGTGTACACAGCAGCGTTTTAAAAAGTCATACATTTTACTTTTTGAAACCGATACCGATAATTTCCGATATTACATTTTAAAGCATTTATCGGCCGATAATATCGGCATCTCTAATAATCAACGTTGTATCAATGTCTTGTGCCTACTGGGATACGTAATGATGACGGCCTCATTTGCATTCATTGTGACAAGCCTACTTTATTAAGTAACTGGTGTCACCTGTGATGTCCCACAGATGAGACAATTGTTCCCCCCGACGTGCCGAGCTACCTCTCCTCTCAGGGAACTCTGTCCGAGCGTCAGGACGTTTGTATCCGAGTGGAGCCCGCAAGTGGACCTCAGCCCAACGGACACGTCGTAGAATCATCAGGTACCCGAGTCTTCTTTCAGTTTGCTTGGGCAGGTTTTTTGAGTTTGCGTGTCATGGTGACATATTAATATTCATGTTTGGACTCAGCGACCTGGCAGGGACACAAGTATTTTAATCCAGATTAGTTTGTTGACTAAACAGACTTCGGCAAAAATAGACAGCAAAGTCTTTCTCAACTTTTCTTTTGTCCCATGGTGGCCTATTTTACTCAGAACACTTTCTGGAAGCCTATTTTCCTAACCTGAACAGTGTGTTTGAACGCCTCGTGACGCCAACAATGAAGTGCTTCATTGATTGATTCTGCTTCCACAGGAAGAAAAAGCAGACATTTTCTCATCAATGTGTGTGTGTTCTATGAACGAACTAAGCACACACACATAACTAAGATGATGAAATGGTCAGAATCAACTTGAAAGGAACGTTTAGGATTCTTTGTTGGGGCGACCGATTCTGCTAAATGAAACGCTGGCAAACAGACGAGTTTAAAAGGGATTTGCACTTTTTTTTTATTTTGCCCATTATCCACAATCTTTATGTGCGTTCTAAATAGTGATAAACTATAAGAGGCAGATAGGAAGCTTTTTTTTTTAATCCGAGGATTATTTTGAATTTACCTGCTCAAGGAGAGCAAGAGTGCTGAAAGATACAACCATCCCATCAGTCGGCATCCCAGTGATGGCGGGTGTTGTAAGTCACTGCATTATGTTCCTATGTGAAGCATTTAGCAAAAGTGCTCTGACAAAGTCTGCTGTTAGTGGTAGCAAACACAGAAAGTGTTGTTGTGGACTTTGCACTCTGGGAAATCTAGAATGTATGTTTTACTTTTTTTGTCGTTGCACTATTTCCATGCATTTTAACTGTTTTATACATGATATAGAATGTTGTGTACTTACTGTGACTTTGATTATTATTTTATTTTGTATCTTATTGTTTTAATCTGTATAGCAGTTGTCTGCTTTAAAATTGTGCTATATAGATACATTTAATTGTGAAGTTACAGTACACTGACCAAATTACTGTAAAGATTAAATGATGTTATAAATGTGCATGTTACTGCATGACATACATACATAAAAAATGGGGTTGGAGATTTTGGGACATTTTAAGAAAGCTTTTGATAGGTGGAATGATTAACGTGGACCCCGACTTAAACAAGTTGAAAAACTCATTCGGGTGTTACCATTTAGTGGTCATTTGTACGGAATATGTACTGTACTGTGCAATCTACTAATACAAGTTTTAATCAATCAATCAATCAATCAATTCAATGGAATAGCTCGTATCCTCATTACCTGCATTGTTAGCCTCCTCTTACTAGCAGTTTTTCCACTATTTAGAACGCTTAGAAAAAGGAAAACCTGAGAGTAGACTGTCGAGTTTCAGATGAAAGTTCTCTTTTTCTGGCCATTTTGAGCGTTTAATTGACCCCACAAATGTGATGCTCCAGAAACTCAATCTGCTCAAAGGAAGGTCAGTTTTGTAGCTTCTGTAACGAGCTAAACTGTTTTCAGATGTGTGAACATGATTGCACAAGGGTTTTCTAATCATCAATTAGCCTTCTGAGCCAATGAGCAAACACATTGTACCATTAGAACACTGGAGTGATAGTTGCTGGAAATGGGCCTCTATACACCTATGTAGATATTGCACCAAAAACCAGACATTTGCAGCTAGAATAGTCATTTACCACATTAGCAATGTATAGAGTGCATTTCTTTAAAGTTAAGACTAGTTTAAAGTTATCTTCATTGAAAAGTACAGTGCTTTTCCTTCAAAAATAAGGACACTTCAATGTGACCCCAAACTTTTGAACGGTGGTGTATATATATATATATATACTGTATATATATATACATACAGTCACGATAAAAAGTTGACATACACTTGTGAAGAACATAATGTCATGGCTGTCTTGAGTTTCCAATAATTTCTTCAACTCTTATTTTTTTGTGATAGAGTGATTGGAGCACATACTTGTTGGTCACAAAAAAAACGTTCATGAAGTTTGGTTCTTTTATGAATTTATTATGGGTCTACTGAAAATGTGAGCAAATCTGCTGGGTCAAAAGTATACATACAGCAATGTTAATATTTGGTTACATGTCCCTTGGCAAGTTTCACTGCAAAAAGGTGCTTTTGGTAGAAATCCACAAGCTTCTGGTTGAATTTTTGACCACTCCTCTTGACAAAATTGGTGCAGGTCAGCTAAATGTGTTGGTTTTCTGACATGGACTTGTTTCTTCAGCATTGTCCACACGTTTAAGTCAGGACTTTGAGAAGGCCATTCTAAAACATTAATTGTAGCCTGGTTTAGCCATTCCTTTACCACTTTTGACGTGTGTGTGGGGTCATTGTCCTGTTGGAACACCCAACTGCCCCCAAGACCCAACCTCCGGGCTGATGATTTTAGGTTGTCCTGAAGAATTTGGAGGTAATCCTCCTTTCTCATTGTCCCGTTTACTCTCTGTAAAGCACCAGTTCCATTGGAAGCAAAACAGGTCCAGAGCATAATACTACCACCACCATGCTTGATGGTAGGAATGGTGTTCCTGGGATTAAGGGCCTTACCTTTACTCCTCTAAACATATTGCTGGGTATTGTGGCCAAACAGCTCAATTTTTGTACCATGTTGCTACTGTAAAAAACAAAAATAAAAAAATCATTTTACCTTGTGTTGAACACTGGGAATTTCGGAGTGACAAACAATAAGTCTCATCACAATTAAAGACTTGCTGCCAAACATATTGCTACAAATTCCCCTTCGCTGATGAAATCCTAAAACTGAGCTCGCTAAATTGCTAGCTCAAAAGCCGTTGTCGATCGACTCGAAGCTACACAGCAAGGCTGTGAGAGTTTGGACACATTTCGAGCGTTTCCGATCCCATAAAGTGATCTCTGAGGCACAGAGTACCACAATGGAGGACATAAACACGTCAGAAGTGCTGCTCTCTGTCCAAGCTTTTCAAAATTGCCGCGTACGTGTATACACGATGTAAAGTAGGGGGCGGGGCCTCTTGTAAAGTTAGTGATGTCATAAAAATGGTCCCGATAAATGAATGGATGAATAAAGGAAGCGTTCGTACGGCGAGACATGGTTGGCACACAAGGCGTTGGTGAATCTACGTTATTTACTAAGTGATGATGACAAGAACATCTGATTGAGAATTGATTGATTAAGAAGTTTATTGACATCTTAAAGAATTGAATCCATGTAATTAGAGATGTCCAATAATGGCTTTTTTGCCAATATCCGATATTGTCCAACTCTTAATGACTGATTCCTATATCAACCGATACCGATGTATACAGTCGTGGAATTGGGGTAGGGGCTGGCGGGGTGTGTGTATTGTAGCGTCCCGGAAGAGTTAGTGCTGCAAGGGGTTCTGGGTATTTGTTCTGTTGTGTTTATGTTGTGTTACGGTGCGGACGTTCTCCCGAAATGTGTCTGTCATTCTTGTTTGGTGTGGGTTCACATTGTGGCGCATATTTGTAACAGTGTTAAAGTTGTTTATACGGCCACCCTCAGTGTGACCTGTATGGCTGTTGACCAATATTATCGGACATCTCTACATGTAATGCTTTAAAAAGGCAAATGGATGGCACAAAAAGCCAAAAGGCTTGTTTCCATGAAATATTCATCACATTTGATACATTGAATAATAAAAGATATATCTCGGATGTTTCTTCTGACCTCCCGCAGGCTTCGACGCTCCGGCGCTGTGCTCAGACTGCATGGAGACGGGCAACCGGTACTCCAAAGACCTGGACTACCAGACGCACGACTTCGCCCCGGCGAAAGTCACCGAGTACCACCAGCACGCCGCGCCCCCGCCTTACTCCCACTGCTACCCGGAAGAGCACCCGTCAGCGCCACCGCTCTGTAACGGCGTCCGAAATGACTCTCAAGGATTTTCCGACCACCCCGATGCAGCGAGCAATGCGGGAGGAACGTCGTCGGCGTACTCGTCAAAGGAGGATTCTTATCACCCTCCGGTGAAGCTGACGAGCCGCGGACACGTCGACGGCGACCCCGAGCTCAGACTGACTCTTTTATCTAACGGACACGCCCTCGGAGCGTCGCCCGATGAGAGCGCCCCCCTGAGGAGAGCCAGCGACTAGCAGCCGGACTTTTCTTCCTTTTTGCACTGGGACATAAACTGCTACCTCATATCGAGGTGAAAACGGTACCTCCGAGATCTTTTGGGGGGGGCGGGGCGGGGCATCCGGAGTTTGAAGGCGGAGCTTGTGTGGGTGGCGTCCCATCTGAGCGTTACGTACTGTACATATTTAAGCAACCTTCCGTTGGGAGGTGACCAGTAAAAATACAAAAATGTGACTTGCATTTGGAGCGTGTAAAATGTACAGTATGTGAACGTGCAGGGACAGACTGTACATAAGAGTATTCTTATATTATATATTATATCACTTTTACAAAACAAACAAAACAAAAACAAAACAAAACAAAAAAAAAGAGTATTTGGATTTATGTGCATGACAAAGAAAGGAGTGTTTATTTTTCTTCAAAAAAAAAACAAAAAAACTGCCCTTTTCAGCTTTTTACCAACAATCAGCTGCGGTGCTTTTGTTGCATGTCAAAGAAAACAACTTTGTTGAGAGTGCAAATAAACGTTGAAGTCATCCAGTTGGTCACTTCTGTGCACACATGATGCTCCTTTGTGTCTGTGGGGGTCTCGGGAGGACCAGCTCTGGTCTTGGGGAGCCAAACTAAAACACTTTGGGCCTGATGTACTAACATCCAAACTGCGTATTACGTGTGATTTACTAAGACTGTGTGTACAAATGATAACAAAAGTGGTGCGGACCGCCTTACTTAAATGAGGATTTTGTGTGTACTACACGGTCGTCACCATGGAGACACTCATTTCCCTGCACATTCTTGTTATCCTACCAGTGGCGTTTTGCTATGCAGCAGACACGGACCACTTTTTATGGGCATTTTAGGAAAAAGTCCTGCAGTGCATTTACATTGGAACCCACTTTTAACACGCTGATGGAAGACGCTGGTACTAAGTGCGAATGTTCCAGACACAAGACATTTTTTCTTTTCACATACCGTATTTTTCGGAGTATAAGTCGCAACGGCCGAAAATGCATAATAAAGAAGGAAAAAAACATATATAAGTCGCACTGGAGTATAAGTCGCATTTTTGGGGGGAAACTTATTTGATGAAAACCCAACACCAAGAATAGACATTTGAAAGGCAATTTAAAATAAATAAAGAATAGTGAACAACAGGCTGAATAAGTGGACGTTATATGATGCATAAATAACCAACTGAGAATGTGCCTGGTATGTTAACGTAACATATTATGGTAAGAGTCATTCAAATAACTATAACATATAGAACATGCTATACGTTTACCAAACAATCTGTCACTCCTAATCGCTAAATCCCATGAAATCTTATACGTTTAGTCTCTTACATGAATGAGCTAAATAATATTATTTTGATATTTTACGGTAATGTGTTAATAATTTCACACATAAGTCGCTCCTGAGTATAAGTCGCACCCCTGGCCAAACTATGAAAAAAACTGTGACTCATAGTCCGAAAAATACGATAGAAGTTAACTCTTCTATGGAAAAAAAAAAAAAAAAAACGCCAGCAGACACCAAAACGCACCAATTTTAATTTGTTTTAATCAGCCCCTGAAGTCATCCAGCTTCTGTAAAATTAGAAAATAATATTGCTGAAATGACAATATGTCTAATATTTTTATTAGACATATTGGCGCCTTTCTCGCAGCTATTTACGCAATACTGCCGGTTTGCGTGTCCTTTCTAGACGCACTAAATATTGACACAAAACAGTCTTGATAAATCACATTGCGCGTGCTAAATACTTCATTTGCATGTTCTCCTCACAGTATTGTGTGTGTTCTGACCGTCAGCGCATAATCTGCATAGTCACGCTAAATGGATTGCACTCCTTATTTTGCTCACCATCGTTTACTAGATCGGCTTTGCGCGTGCAGTCGAGTTTGCACATGTTTTAGTGCACGCAAACCTTACAGTGGATCAGGCCCTTTGTGTTTGCTCCCTTTTTAAACACTTCACCTCGATCTGCTGCTGCTAAAAAAAAAAAAAAGGTTGAAAGTGAACTTTTGTGTTCTTTTTGTTGCAGCTGTAAAGTCATCCAACACATTAACACACAACACACACACACAATCTGAACTGTGACCCATGGATTGATGCACATGTCATAACCAGGTCACATGACCAGTGATGTGAGAAGCAGGTATATATAAAGGGACAAACGACTAAAGTAATTTATTAATAAAACACATTAAATGTCAGCGTTGGGGAAAAAAATAAATGGCAAAGTTTCTTATCATGACATGGAAGTGTGTAATAAAATCACATTTGGCTTTATTAAAAAAATCTGGAGTCCTTCTCATATTTTTTTAATTTTTTTTCAGCCACTCAGCTAACAGCTGAGTTAGCATTTAGCAAAAGCTCACATGTCTTGCTGCTTATGGAGGAGCCATCAATTCCAATGAAGCATGCACACCAGACATGGAACTATGAAGACCTTGATCTTCAAAGCGGGGAGGCGGCTTGGTACACACACACACACACACACACACACACACACACACACACACACACACACACACACACACACACACACACACGCACACACACACACAGCTGATTATTTTCCAAACAGGAATGTCTCCTGGCTCCTGAAGACAGCAGACTTTTTATTATTATTTTTTTTCCAGTTTCCAAATATTTAGCGAGGCGTCAGAGTCGAGTGAGAGTCAGTCAGTCACAAAGTACATTCCAGACGGCTCCTGACCAAGGTTTTTACTCAACGTACGTCCGCCATATTTGTGCAACAATTTAGTGACGTGCGCAATGACGAACTCATCCCACCTGTGTGGCGTTCTTCTGGCGGACAAGACTGAATATTAGACTAGAGAAGTGGCATTCGCGAACGACTTGAGTCTTTTGAACGGCTCTTTTAGTTTAAATTAGTTATTTATTTTTGTCAAGTATACTAGTGCAAAAAAAAAGGTGTGCATGTATGATACTACCTACTCAGTGGCCTAGTGGTTGGAGTGTCCGCCCTGAGATCGGTAGGTTGTGAGTTCAAACCCCGGCCGAGTCATACCAATGACTACAAAAATGGGACCCATTACCTCCCTGCTTGGCATTCAGCATCAAGGGTTGGAATTGGGGGTTAAATCAGCAAAAATGGGCCACCGCTGCTGCTCACTGCTCCCCTCACCTCCCAGGGGGTGAACAAGGGTGATGGGTCAAATGCAGAGGATAATTTCACAACACCTAGTGTGTGTGTGTGACAATCTTGGGTACTTTAACTTTATGATCCAAAACAACGAAAGAAGGTGCATACCAAAACATAATTGCATAATTAGTTACATAGCTAAATTAAAGACACAAGTTACCTTTTTTTCCCCCTTTTTAGTCAGTTATTGTGATTCTCTCTCTATCTGCTTGTAGTGAAGAGGAAGGCAGTACGTTGCTACCCACTGTGACTGAAATGTAGGTCGGGGGTGGGAGGGGGTGTTATTATTTGACTTTTAATATTTTTCTGTAATTATTAATTTTTTTTTGTATTTTTTTTTTTTTTTTAGGGGGGGAACACAAAATAAAAGTGTCTGTTTTCTCAATTCCTGTATTATGATTTCAAATGAATAAAAACATATAAAAACTTTTTTTTTTAAAAACAACAAAAAGGTGTTCGCATCAGGAATTCACGGCAGAATCATCGACGATATCAGTGTTTTTCAACCACTGTGCCGCGGCGCACACTGGGCCGTGAGATACAGTCTAATTTCACCTATTTGGGTTAAAAATATTTTTTGCAAACCAGTAATTATAGTCTGTAAATTACGTGTTGTTGTTGTTGAGTGTCGGTTCTGTCTAGAGCTCGGCAGAGTAACCGTGTAATACTCTTCCATGTCAGTAGGTGGCAGCCGGTAGCTAATTGCTTTGTAGATGTCGGGAACAGCGGGAGGCAGTGTGCAGGTAAAAAGGTGTCTAATGCTTAAACCCAAAATAAACAAAAGGCGAGTGACCCTAAGAAAAGGCATTGAAGCTTAGGGAAGGCTATGCAGAACGAAACTGAAACTGAACTGGCTGCAAAGTAAACAAAAACAGAATGCTGGACGACAGCAAAGACTTACTGTGGAGCAAAGACGGCGTCCACAAAGTACATCCGAACATGACATGACAATCAAAGATGTCCCCACAAAGAAGGATAAAAACAACTGAAGTATTCTTGATTGCTAAAACAAAGTAGATGCGGGAAATATTGCTCAAAGGAAGACATGAAACTGCTACAGGAAAATACCAAAAAAAGAGAAAAAGACACCTAAATAGGAGCGCAAGACAAGAAGTAAAACACGACACACAGGAAAACAGCAAAAAAAATCCAAATAAGTCACGGCGTGTTGTGACAGGTGGTGACAGTACACCTACTTTGAGACAAGAGCTATACTGACGCATGCTTGGTTATGGTTTAAAGTCATATCCAACAATTGCAACAACGACTTTTTACTGTCAACTGAGTTTCGTTTTTTAATGATTTCTGCTGGTGGTGTGCCTCCGCATTTTTTCCACGCAAAAATTGTGCCTTGGCTCAAAAAAGGTTGAAAAACACTGGACTACATGAGTGCAACTGTCAAATTTAACACGCGGGCTCCATCTAGTGGTACGCAAAAGAATCCCTTCATTAAACATTCCAACACAGTGTTACTGTTCAAACTGGTTGTAATGTTACCGTGGCCGAAAACATTAAATTTACTTGCTAAATAAAACCTCTGCCTTGTTTTTAATGGATACTTAGGCCTACTAGGCTACTGTGTTTTAATGTTGGTCGTCATGGTGGTGCTTGGTCACAGTGAAGTAGATGTTGGCTTTAGATTCTGTGACCCCGCCCACTTCCTGGTTGGAACTTGTAAGACACGCCCACTGTTTAACAGCAGTTTTTTTTTTTTTTTTATTACTTTTGATGACAAAAAGTCATTCTGAAGGGTATTTCCTCCGGCCTGAAATCTAACTCGTAATTGTGACAGATGTATATAGACATTTATTTTTAAACCACTATTAGTAACATTGTAACACTGTTCTTAGATTATTTTCTGGTTCTAAAAACATAAAAAAACGAGTTTATGTAAGAATTATTGCTTTTAGAAGAACATTGATATTGTTAAAATGTCTATATTTGAACAATTACTATTTACAGTAGTGAAGGGATTCATATGGTTGGATCTTGTGTGAGGAAATCAGAATCAGAAATACTTTATTAATCCTGGAGGGGAAATTAAAATGTTCAGCACAATCCCATTCAAGATCAGACAAACATTACAGGGAGACAGAACAGGATCGAACATTACAGGGAGACAGAACAGGATCGAACATTACAGGGAGACAGAACAGGATCGAACATTACAGGGAGACAGAACAGGATTGAACATTACAGGGAGACAGAACAGGATCGAAAATTACAGGGAGACAGAACAGGATAGAACATTACAGGGAGACAGAACAGGATCGAACATTACAGGGAGACAGAACGGGATCGAACATTACAGGGAGACAGAACGGGATCGAAAATTACAGGGAGACAGAACAGGATCAAAAATTACAGGGAAACAGAACAGGGTAGAACATTACAGGGAGACAGAACAGGATCGAACATTACAGGGAGACAGAACAGGATCAAACATTACAGGGAGACAGAACAGAATCGAACATTACAGGGAGACAGAACAGAATCGAACATTACAGGGAGACAGAACAGGATCGAACATTACAGGGAGACAGAACAGGATCGAGAGACAGAACAGGATCGAACATTACAGGGAGACAGAACAGGATCAAACATTACAGGGAGACAGAACAGGATCGAACATTACAGGGAGACAGAACAGGATCGAACATTACAGGGAGACAGAACAGGATCGAACATTACAGGGAGACAGAACAGGATCGAACATTACAGGGAGACAGAACAGGATCGAACATTACAGGGAGACAGAACTGGATAGAACATTACAGGGAGACAGAACAGGATCGAACATTATAGGGAGACAGAACAGGATCGAAAATTACAGGGAGACAGAACGGGATCGAACATTACAGGGAGACAGAACGGGATCGAAAATTACAGGGAGACAGAACAGGATCGAACATTACAGGGAGACATAACAGGATCGAAAATTACAGGGAGACAGAACAGGATCAAACATTACAGGGAGACAGAACAGGATCGAACATTACAGGGAGACAGAACAGGATCGAACATTACAGGGAGACAGAACCGGATTGAACATTACAGAGAGACAGAACAGGATCGACCATTACAGGGAGACAGAACAGGATCGAACATTACAGGGAGACAGAACGGGATCGAAAATTACAGGGAGACAGAACGGGATCGAACATTACAGGGAGACAGAACAGGATAGAACATTACAGGGAGACAGAACAGGATCGAACATTACAGGGAGACAGAACAGGATCGCTGACGGGTCTGCCAACTTCCGGCGCCCCTTTCAAAAAAGGTGAGATATACATAAACAATGGGGGGGGGGGGGGGGTCGTCTAAGCCTGGGCTTAAAAAAGAGGAAGGTTAATCATTTTGCAATGCAGTCGGCTGAAAATGACGGAAAGCGCCACTAACGGTGGTCAAAGTTGGAATTGCCACAAAATACTTTTTAAGATATTTAACACTCTACTGCCATCTGGCAGCTGAATTGGATAGTTCGTCACGTTTCATGTGTCAGGTAAGCCCGTGACAAACGGGGCCATTTGAGATCCCCTTCAGACTGTATATAGAATAAAAAATGCCACGTCCACCAAAAAAAAGCTGTACATTTGCCTAAGTGTCTAAGTGCGTGTCCCTTTAAGAAGCCCGACCTGCCGTGGATCTCCACTCGGGAGGTCACAATCAAAATGAGTCCCTCTACTTGCTGGAAGTCACTTAAAAAAAGGTGTACATTTGCCTAAATTCTAAACATGCACAAAAGCCGTCACGGCTGACATTTTCTCCTTAATTGTGCATGTGCACTCAGAGGCTGAGAAAAAGAGTTGAAAGGAACGCAGCTACCAAAAAGGAAGAGTAAATATTGGGAAAGAGAGCTTAGGAAACAACAGGATTTCATTAAGGATGTTGTGGTTGCTAGGTTACTGTAATGCTAGTAAGTAAAATCCTATT
Source organism: Entelurus aequoreus (assembly GCF_033978785.1). Taxonomy (NCBI): domain Eukaryota; kingdom Metazoa; phylum Chordata; class Actinopteri; order Syngnathiformes; family Syngnathidae; genus Entelurus; species Entelurus aequoreus. Next base: position 28,311,360 of record NC_084731.1, on the reverse strand, counting down.
GTTTATGTAAACATAACATTGTAAGGAGTCTTTATTAGGACTAAACAATCATGTCATGGACTCCACAAACCAATGATTGACTTTGAAAGCTAATGTTAGCAGCTAAACTTAGCCTGATTGCTATCATTAGCTGACAAACATAACCACTTTTACCAAGAATGTGATTAATATTATTATTTAGTCAGCGGTGAGTCAACAGCTTGTAATACACTGCAAAAACTGAAATATAAGTAAGATTAAATATCTCAAATAAGGCTGATATTTGCTTATTTTCTGTCTGATAAGATAATTCTTCTCACTAAGCAGATTTTATGTTAGAGTGTTTTACTTGTTTTAAGGGTTTTGCTCC
>NC_084731.1:27823511-27943511 GCF_033978785.1 Entelurus aequoreus | reverse complement strand
TCTGGTTGTGGTTCCTTGTTGGGTGTTTTTTTCCTGTCGGCGCTCTTAATTTTGTTCCCCTTCATGCATGTTTTCTTGAGCGCTCGTTTCCCTCACCTGTCCCTGATTGGCAGCCTGGCACACCTGGTTGCCGTTGCCAATCAGGCGGCTATTTATGCCTCCCTTGCCTGTTCGTCAGTGCTGGAGAATTGATTATGTTAGGGACCTTTTTTGACTGCTCCTTCCTATGTTTGAGTAGAATAAAAACTCTTACCTGCACGTGGTTTCTCCTGTTTCCTGGCACAGTTGGGAGAGTGGCCGTGCCAGCAACCTGAGGGTTCCTGGTTCAATCCCCACCTTCTACCAACCTCGTCACGTCCGTTGTGTCCTTGAGCAAGACACTTCACCCTTGCTCCTGATGGGTTGTGGTTAGGGCTTTGCATGACAGCTCCCGCCATCAGTGTGTGAATGTGAATGGGTGAATGTGGAAATAGTGTCAAAGCGCTTTGAGTACCTTGAAGGTAGAATTTTTTTTTTTTACCACACTGCAAAAAGTCAGTGTTCAAAAACAAGAAGAAAAAAAATACAAAATTTAGGGGTATTTTATTTGAACTAAGCAAAACTATCTGCCACTAGAACAAGAAAATTCGGCTTGTCAAGACTTTCCAAAACAAGTAAAATTAGCTAAACTCAATGAACCCAAAAATACCTTAAAATTAGTATATTCTCACTAATAACAAGTGCACTTTTCTTGGTAGAAAAAATATGTTGAAAAATATTCTTAAATTAAGTAAATGCTTGTACCATTATCTTGACATAATGATATGTGCTCTGCATCATGATTTTTTTTTCATGCTTGAAATAAGAAATTATTACTTTAAAAAAGTAGTTTTATACTTGTGAGTGTTGATGCCACAGCTTTGCAACAGTTGATGTTCTAGTTTCAAGCACGTTTTACTCAATATAGGTCATAAAATCTCAGCAACAAGCTGTAATATCTTACTGAGATAATTTAGGACCAAAACACTTAAAACAAGTAAAACAATCTAATATAAAATCTGCTTAGTGAGAAGAATTATCTTATCAGACAGAAAATAAACAAATATCACCCTTATTTGAGATATTCAATCTTACTTAGATTTCAGTTTTTGCAGTGCATTTACAACCGCCGCAGCCATGCGGGTTCCTCACAGAAAGCACTGAAGAACCTGCAGTGAGCGAACTCGTCCAAAAGATGGCGCCATATCACAAACAATAAAACACCTTCTTAGTGTATTTGCTTGTCTTTTTGTTTAAAGCTTTTTCTATAATGGCCGCCGGCGAAGAAAAATCCATAAATTAAGCCGCAACGTCTTATAAGCCGCAGGGTTCAAAGTGTAGGAAAAAAGTATCAGCTTATAGTCTGGAATTTTCGGTGCATGTTTTTCTTCTGCACGTTATCAGATACTACACTGAAAAAAGTCAGTGTTCAAAAACAAGAAAAAACAAAACAAAAATTAAGGGTATTTTATTTGAACTAAGCAAAAATATCTGCCAATAGAACAAGAAAATTAGGCTTGTCAAGTCTTTCCAAAACAAGTAAAATTAGGTAACCTCAATGAACCCAATAATACCTTAAAATAAGTAAATTCTCACTAATAACAACTGTACTACTATATGAGTACGTATTTTCTATTGTTTCATTGAAAATAAAACAGCAAAGTCCATTTGGCTGTCATCCGTTTTAATATGAGACACAATTGTGTCAAAGTCATGATTTCTTCATGCTTGAAATAAGAAATTATTACTTTAAAAAAGCAGTTTTTTACTTGTGAGTGTTGCTGACACAGCTTTGCAACAGTTGATATTCTAGTTTCAAGCATGTTTTACTCAATATAGGTCATCAAATCTCAGCAACAAGCTGTAATATCTTACTGAGATCATTTAGGACCAATACTCTTAAAACAAGTAAAATGCTCTTAGCATAAAAATCTGCTTAGTGAGAAGAATTCTAATATATATATAAATATCAGCCTTATTTGAGATATGTAATCTTACTTAGATATCAGTTTTTGCAGTGTAGTGTGTGGTTAAGTTTAGTATAACCACTGCACACCAATTTGGTGACATTTTCATTTCGATGGCACCAATGTTAAAAAAAAATAATCAAACCCAGTGAATAATTTGTGGAACTTTTCCAAGTATTATATCATACAGGTTATTATATTTTGTTTCCTGAATGTTTGGTTGATTGTGGGTTGTGTCAGACACGGCTGGCCCAAAGCATCTCTTAATTTGAGCCACATAAATGAAGAGCTCACTGCCAGAGGGCCTTGCTAGCAAATGATGCACTCTCTTAATTAGATCAAGCAGCGACTCCCAAGCCCAGTGCGCCTCACTGGTACAGTAGAAGGAGGCAAACGAGCGGAGAGTCTGCGCCCAAGAAAAGTTGGACAAGACAGTTAATAACCGAGCAGCAATTTTGTCTGACGCCAATTTATGATGTATGTTTGGCTGTGTATCCTTTTGCTGTCTGGGCAGAAACTCAACAACAGGCATTTCCAATTTTTACATCAGCTCTGAAGCAGCGTTGTTTTGTCGGCGCAATAAAAAGATGCAAGGCAGTAATGAGTAGCGGTTGCCCTTTTTTGCATTCACATTACTTCATGTGGAGGGCAGGCCTGTATTGAATAAGGCGCCTTTTGACATACAAGCCTCTCTGCAATTTATCACAATGTAGATACATGATATATCCATCCATCCATCCATCTTCTTCCGCTTATTCGAGGTGGGGTCGCGGGGGCACCAGCCTAAGCAGGGAAGCCCAGACTTTCCTCTCCCCACCCACTTTGTCCAGCTCCTCCCGGGGGATCCTGAGGCGTTCCCAGGCCAGCCGGGAGACATAGTCTTCCCAACGTGTCCTGGGTCTTCCCCGTCCCTAGGGAGGCGTTCGGGTGGCATCCTGACCAGATGCCCGGACCACCTCATCTGGCTCCTCTCGATGTGGAGGAGCAGCGGTTTTACTTTGAGCTCCCCCCGGATGGCAGAGCTTCTCACCCTATCTCTAAGGGAGAGCCCCGCCACCCGGCGGAGGAAACTCATTTCGGCCGCTTGTACCCGTGATCTTGTCCTTTCGGTCATAACCCAAAGCTCATGACCATAGGTGAGGATGGGAACGTAGATCGACCGGTAAATTGAGAGCTTTGCCTTCCGGCTCAGCTCCTTCTTCACCACAACGGATCAATGTTTATTTTATCAATGTTTATTTATATAGCCCTAAATCACAAGTGTCTCAAAGGGCTGTACAAGCCACAACGACATCCTCGGTACAGAGCCCACATACGGGCAAGGAAAAACTCACCCCAGTGGGACGTCGGTGAATGACTATGAGAAACCTTGGAGAGGACCACATATGTGGGTAACCCCCCCCCTCTAGGGGAGACCGAAAGCAATGGATGTCGAGTGGGTCTGACATAACATTGTGAAAGTCCAGTCCACAGTGGATCCAACACATCAGCGGGAGTCCAGTCCACAGCGGGGCCAACAGGAAACCATGCCGAGCGGAGACGGGTCAGCAGCGCAGAGATGTCCCCAACCGATGCACAGGCTAGTGGTCCACCCGGGGTCCCGGCTCTGGACAGCCAGCACTTCATCCATGGCCACCGGACCTATGCAACTCCCCCTCGCAAGGGACAGGGGAGAAGAGGAGAGAAGAAAAGAAACGGCAGATCAACTGGTCTAAAAAAGGGGGGTCTATTTAAAGGCTAGATTATACAAATGAGTTTTAAGATGAGACTTAAATGCTTCTACTGAGGTAGCATCTCTAACTGTTACCGGGAGGGCATTCCAGAGTACTGGAGCCCGAATAGAAAACGCTCTATAGCCCGCAGACTTTTTTTTGGCTCTGGGAATCACTAATAAGCCGGAGTTCTTTGAACGCAGATTTCTTGTCGGGACATATGGTACAATACAATCGGCGAGATAGGCTGGAGCTAAACCGTGTAGTATTTTATACGTAAGTAGTAAAACCTTAAAGTCGCATCTTAAGTGCACAGGAAGCCAGTGCAGGTGAGCCAGTATAGGCGTAATATGATCAAACTTTCTTGTTTTTGTCAAAAGCCTTGCAGCCGCATTTTGTACCAACTGTAATCTTTTAATGCTAGACATAGGGAGACCCGAAAATAATACGTTACAGTAATCGAGACGAGACGTAACGAACGCATGAATAATGATCTCAGCGTCGCTAGTGGACAAGATGGAACGAATTTTAGCGATATTACGGAGATGAAAGAAGGCCGTTTTAGTAACACTCTTAATGTGTGACTCAAACGAGAGAGTTGGGTCGAAGATAATACCCAGATTCTTTACCGAGTCGCCTTGTTTAATTGTTTGGATCGATACAGCGTCCGCATTACTGAAGACGCCGCACCGATCCGCCTGTCGATCTCACGATCCACTTTTCCCTCACTCGTGAACAAGACTCCCAAGTACTTGAACTCCTCCACTTGGGGCGGGGTCTCCTCCCCAACCCGGAGATGGCACTCCACCCTTTTCCGGGCGAGAACCATGGACTCGGACTTGGAGGTGCTGATTCTCATCCCAGTCGCTTCACACTCGGCTGCGAACCGATCCAGCGAGAGCTGAAGATCCTGGCCAGATACATGATATATACAGACGCTTATTTGTTCCAGGCCGGAATCTGTGAATGGCAAATCTGATACCAAAAAAACACCTCCAACCTTCTTGATGCCGCAAATTGGTTCCTTTCTGTCAAATCATGCCTTGAAAAACAAAACCATGTTGTAAGTACCGTCAATTTCGGACCGTAAGCCGCCACTTTTTTCCTACGCTTTGCACCCTGTGGCTTATAAAACGGTGCGGGTAATTTACAGATTTTCTTTATTAACGGCAATGATGTGAAATGAAGTGACATACTATATATTTATATAGCGCTTTTCTCTACTGATTCAAATTGCTTTACATGGTAAATGGTAAAAGGGTTGTAATTGTATAGCGCTTTTCTACCTTTTTAAGGAACTCAAAGCACTTTGACACTATTTCCACATTCACTCATAGTGAAACCCATTATCTAAGTTACGTTTAAACCAATGTGGGTGGCACAGGGAGCAGGTGAGTAAAGTATCTTGCCCAAGGACACAATGGCAGTGACTAGGATGATCGAACCTTGAACCTTCAAGTTGCTGATACGGCCGTTCTACCAACAGAGCCACGCCGCCCCAATAATGCAAATAGTTTTAATAAAACACAAGCCTGAACAAGTGTGTTATTGTTTGTGTCGCGGCACCATCTTTTGGACGAGTTTGCTAACTGCAGGTGCTGCAGGGTGAAATATTTCCTTCTTTTTAGTGCTTTAAGCCGGAAGTACAAGTGTTGTTCCGTCTTCTAGTAGTCCAAAGCGTTTCTACTCGTGTGGATTCTTCATTCGTCACCCCAAGCAACGTTTGTAAGTTTTACAGTATAACTTTGCTATGGAGGTTTTTTCCCACTCCAGACTTGGACCCCTTAGAAGCCCAGTCTAGATTGCCATCCATCCATCCATTTTCTACCGCTTATTCCCTTCGGGGTCGCGGGGGGCGCTGGAGCCCTCAGCTACAATCGGGCGGAAGGCGGAGTACACCCTGGACAAGTCGCCACCTCATCGCAGGGCCAACACAGATAGACAGACAACATTCACACTCACATTCACACACTAGGGCCAATTTAGTGTTGCCAATCAACCTATCCCCAGGTGCATGTCTTTGGAGGTGGGAGGAAGCCGGAGTACCCAGAGGGAACCCACGCAGTCACGGGGAGAACATGCAAACTCCACACAGAAAGATCCAGAGGCCGGGATTGAACTCGCGACTACTCAGGACCTTCGTATTGTGAGGCAGACGCACTAACCCCTCTGCCACCGTGCTGCCCAGTCTAGATTGTATTTTTTTTTTTTTGGGAAAAAAAAAAGTAAACGCTGGAGAAGGATGAGTAAAAAAAAAAAAAAAAAATACAGTCTAGATTGGAATTTTTTTTACTCATCCTCCCCCAGCGTTCACCTTTTTCCCATCAGCGTTCCTGTTCTGTAACCCTGTACACTGTTTGTTTGTCTAATCTTGAACAAGTTTGTGCTGAAAACAAAGTTTTGTTGTACTTGTGCAATGACAATAAAGACATACCTACCTAAAAATAATTGTGATGATTATGGCTAACAGTGTCATGATCCTCGGATCATGTCTTTGGTTTTGAGTTTTATATTATTCCTAAGTTTACGTTCTGGTTTATTGAGAGCCATTCCCCACCTTTGCCCTCGTTTAGTGATTAGTGTTCCCACCAGCTATTTTGTCAATCACGGCCCTTTACATACCCAGTCTTGCCACTCACTCTGGACGGGTACTCTGCTCGCTTTACGCGACAATTGCATTTTTCTTGGTTTTTCCACTTTTAGTAGTTTTCTCGACACACCAAAGACTACATGCTGTTCACTCTTGGCGACTCTTGGTTTAGACCAAATTTTTTCTGCTTCAAGTGGCCTTGTGTACCTCGTGCACTTTCGCTAGCGGCACGGTCTCCGTTTTGAATATTTGTAGTATCTCTGTGGGTCAATCTGCTGCGTTCAGGTTGCATTGCTGCGATGGTTGTGGTTTCATGGACTCCGAAGAACAAACAGGAAGCGGCGTGCAGGTAGGAATCAATTTAAAATCCACAAGGCAAGGCAAAAATACAAAACTAAGATGCTAGCACAGAGTTCAGCAGAAAACAAAGTTGCCAAGAGCGAACATTATGTTGAGTCTTTGGTGTGGCAAGACAACTAGTAAGAGTGGAAAAAATTGTTAAGTACCCGTCCTGAGTGGCAAGACTGGGTATATGAGGGGCTGCGATTAAAGAAAACAGCTGGTGGGGACACTAATCACTAAATAGGGACGGCGTGGCGAAGTTGGTAGAGTGGCTGTGCCAGCAATCGGAGTGTTGCTGGTTACTGGGGTTCAATTCCCACCTTCTACCTTCCCAGTCACGTCCGTTGTGTCCTTGGGCAAGACACTTCACCCTTTGCCTCTGATGGCTGCTGGTTAGCGCCTTGCATGGCAGCTCCCGCCATCAGTGTGTGAATGTGTGTGTGAATGGGTAAATGTGGAAATACTGTCAAAGCGCTTTGAGTACCTTGAAGGTAGAAAAGCGCTATACAAGTATAACCCATTTATCATTTATTTATAAATAGGGCACTCAACCTGCTCAGTGGCCTTGTGGTTAGAGTGTCCGCCCTGAGATCGGTAAGTCGTGAGTTCAAACCCCGTCCGAGTCATACCAAAGACTATAAAAACGTGATTCATTACCTCCCTGCTTGGCACTCAGCATCAAGGGTTGGAATTGGGGGTTAAATCACCAAAATGATTCCCGAGCGCGGCCACCGCTGCTGCTCACTGCTCTCCCTCACCTCCCAGGGGGTGGAACAAGGGGATGGGTCAAATGCAGAGGGTAATTTCACCACACCTAGTGTGTGTGTGTGACTATCTGTGTTACTTTAACTTTAACAAACCAGAAAGTAAACACAAGAATAATGCAAATCTCAAAACCAAAGACATGATCCAGGCAACGGATCGTGACAAACAGCTTGTGAAAACCTTAAATTGAAAACTCTTGTGCAGAAAATGTGGGGTTTTCAAAAACTGTAGTATGATCGTCAAAATGGTAATAAATAAAGGCTTGGCTTATTTCACTTTGCATGAATTTATATCACATATTAGTTTCACATTTGAAGTTAGTGAGTTTCACCTGTATGATGGAAACCACTGAGTGAAAATGTGGTTGAGGGGAAAAATGCTACTTTTTCTCTGACTGCAATTGAACATTCACAAACTAAGAATCAGGAGATTTGTGGCAAAAGGGTGCAAGCCTTTGACCATAAACGTATTCACTGCTCGGTGGCATTCGTCGTTCCGGGCATGAGTCATTGCACTCTTCCCTGCCGCGGTGAAAGGATGGAAGGTCGCGCCGGGCGGCAGACATGAACTGGAGCTATTACTTACTGCTCGCCTCAGAGCCAGTCAGAATGTCTCTCGTATTGCTCATCTAAATGAAACGGCATTCATTTCAATTGAACAAATACCGTATTTTCCAGACCATAGGGCGCACCGGATTATAAGGCGCACTGCCGATGAATGGTCTATTTTCGATCTTTTTTCATATATAAGGCGCTTTAAAGGAGTCATATTATTACTAGTTTTTTCTAAATAGAAAACACTTCGTTGTGATCTACATAACATGTAATGGTGGTTCTTTGGTCAAGTTTTACAGATCATCTTCGAGCCGCTTTCTGACAGTCGCTTCCGGATGCTCCGTTTTGTGGGCGGTCTTATTTACAGCAGCGTCTTCTCCCCGTCATCTTTGTTGTAGCGGTGTAGCGTGCAAGGACGGGAGTGGAAGAAGTGTCAAAAGATGTAGCTAACTGTTTTAATGACATTCAGACTTTACTTAAATCAATAATGGAGCAGCATCTTCTCATCCGGAAACAACCACACCGGAAATGTGTCCCGTGAAAAACCGTCCGACCGGAACTCTCTAATAATTAAAGTTCCTTGGGTGAATAATGTAAACTCACTACACCGGTATATTTTAGCGCTTTCATGTCGAGTTTACTGACAGATATAAGTAAGAACTTTACACTACTTTATATTAGAAATGGCAACAGCGGAGGATGAATGTCCCATAACAAGAAGATAGAGAAAAAGAAGAAGCTTATCGACTTTGTTGTCGTCACGGACTACAAAGGCGGATGCGCACAATTTTTTAGGATTTATGCAGATCCCAAATACAGATCAGCAGGAACCAGAAGGTAAGAAAAGTTGCTTTTGCGTAATATTGCGAAACAAAACACCAGATAATATGTCTTACCTTATACACACACCATAATAATACCCGTATGTTGAAGCACAGTACAATCTATCAAGCGGTGCGGCTTCATAGCTTACCAAAGTCGTACTAAAACATTTTGATAGATTTTTGAGGGCCATGTGTAATGTTGTACATTTTCAATGGAACATATAAAATGTTGGTGTTGTTTACTTGAGTTATATTGCCATCATATTGCAGTCTACACATATGTATTATGTTTGACTGCCATCTACTGGTCACACTTATCATTACACCATGTACCAAATAAAATTGCTTCGAGGTCTGTAAGCAAAACCAGAATTATTCCATACATTAGGCGCACCCAGTTATAAGGCGCACTGTCGAGTTTTGAGGGAAAAAAAAGATTTTAAGTGCACCTTATAATCCGGAAAATACGGTAATAGCACATACCTGATAAGTGGTGAGTTAGTACCTGTTGTATTTAATAATAATAATAATAATAATACCTGCGATTTATATAGCGCTTTTCTAAGTACTCAAAGTCGCTTTACATGTTAAAAACCCATCATTCATTCACACCTGGTGGTGGTAAGCTACTTTCGTAGCCACAGCTGCCCTGGGGAAGACTGACGGATTTAAGGCAGATGATGTGGTCACTGCTGCTCAGATGAGATCAGAGCGGTTCGAAAACGCGACTTTCACATACACGTATTGCATTCTGTATGTTCAAATGTTTCAGCATATTGCTCATATGTCCTCCTTTTTGATGAAATAGCAACCTTGTAATTATTACAAGTACTGCTGTTGCAATATTTTCTTTGTAAAATGTAACCAAACCTGAGAGCATTTGTTCTTCTCGTTTGCCGCCATTTTGCTATCTGATATTCACATCTACTGGCATCGGGTAGGGAATCGTTTAAAAATAATTGGCTAGCAATTCCAAGGAATTGATACATTGGGAACTGGTTTTTGATTCCCATTCCTAACTTGATCACTAATTGTATAAAACCTCGTGCCGCCTTTCAATCTGCGTACATACATGATTAATGCGATCATTTTGTGGGATTAATCGCAAGTTAACTTGTTATTTTTGACAGCCCTATTCATAATTATTGAATAACTTAGTGAACCTGCCTCTTGTTAGTTGATTATGAGAAGCTAGGAAACAATATTTTATGCAAATAAACATGTTTTTATAAACATATACAACAATATATAGGCATTTAGTACAACAACAAATGTTCAAATAATCAGGGGTGTCACAATGTTTTAAGAACAAGGGGGGGTGTACAGCGTTACATAACAGGAAGGCGCCCCATAAAAGATGGGGAAAAAAGGTAAACGCTAGGGGAAGATGAATAAAAAACATGCAATCTAGACTAGGCTCCTAAGGGGGCCCAGTCGGGACTACGGTGGCAGGCTGCAGCTCTTCAGGCGCTGCCCAGCCGTCCGTCACCCCTAAGGGATTTGCGTCAAGGGCGTTGATGGGGGCTGGGGTATGTGTGTGTGGCGTATATTTATTGTGGATACATGTGTGTGTAAGCCTGCTGCGTGTCTGTATTCTTGCCAGTCAGTCCAAAGTCAACAACAACAGGTGTTCGTCCATGAGAGTCAAGAAGGGAGTTTGTTGTGTTTTCGCCGCACTGTCCTTCGGGAGAGTCTCAAAGCCAGGGAAACAATCCAAGTTACAATGTTTTGTATGCGAGAGAAAATAAAAATTGGCTTTTCACTCTAAATTGTCTATGACTGCTGCTCAAATTCATCCTGCAGGGCAGACAGTCCGATGTTATCTAAATCACAAAGTGTCCACAGTTCTGCCCGCATCCTCCAATCATTTGTGCCAGCTTTGGGGTACTTTGAAGACTGCCAGCTACATCCAATTTGTCGACAAACCAGAGCAACAACGCTTGCTCCAATCAGCAGATGTCCTGCTGTCATAATTCTGAATGGGTAGATATCTTCACGTCCTTGACTGAAAGATTCACCAGCTCTGTGGCGCTCCTTCTCCTCCCAAGAGTCCGTCGTGTGTCCAGCAACAACCGCTCCGTCACGACAAGCAGGTTCCTCCAAACCCAAGATCTTGTCAATTTCGTTGAGGCCAGTTAATTAGTTCCATTGTTTAGATTTGGAGAGCAGTGTAAAAAGAGGCAACAAGAAAGTTAAGACAAGACAAGACAAAGGAGCAAGCAGGAGAGATGAGGGAGAGGAAAGGGGAGCGTCCGCCCTCGATGAGTGCCAGTGAGAAAAAAAATGCACACTGTAGCAGGGCCGTAACTAAAATTTGACAAATATCGAGTTTAGAGCGGGGCAGGCTTGATCTCTGTGACTTTGGGTTGTCCTGATACCAATATTTTGGTACCAGTACCAAAATGTATTTTGATACTTTTCAAAACAAAGTAGACCACAAAACATTTCATTATTGGCTTTTATTGAACATACAATTTTATAAGGCATTAAATATATGTTTCTTATTGCAATAAAATAAGAATTTTGGCATTGAATGAAATTGTAAACATACTAGACAACTTCTCTCTTAGTAGTTAGTAAGCAAACAACATCTCCTAATTAGTCTGCTGGCATATGCAGTAACATATTGTGTCATTTCTCATTCTATTATTTTGTCAAAATTATGAAGGAAAAGCGGTAGAAAAAGGATTATAAATCTACTTGTTTATTTACTGTTAATATCCGCTTATTTTCTGTTCTATCTACACTACTGTTAAAATGTAAAACACACTTATTATTCTTTACATACGTTTTGGGTGATACTACACATTTTGGTATTATTCCAATACCAAGCAGTTACAGGGTCATACATCGGTCATAATTAAAGTTCTTCTGTGTCCAGGGATGTATTTCATGGGTTTATAAACAATAAAAAAGACAAAAGATTTAGTGATAGTAAAAATATCGATGTAATCATTGTAGTATATATCGACTAGGTATGGCTCTTGTTACAGTCGATGTCTGTCACGGCTAGTTACACCAGGACGGGCCTTATTTTGAGTTTGTTAGTGTTCTCCTGTGTTTAGTGTTTTAGTTTAGCTCTTATTTTGATCACAGTTCCTGTTGTGTTTGTATTTTTCTTTTACCGCTTCACATTTTTCTATGAGCACTGATCTGCGCACCTGCTTTCCGTTAACAATTAGGTCTATTTAAGTTGAGTCTGAGCCACCATTCTTTGTCGGGACTTTGTTTTGTACAGATGTACTTCCTGTGGACGCTTGTCCTGCCGCACATCTTGCGCAGTAAACTTGTTCTTTGTTCCATAATTCAGTTTATTATTTTTGTAACCTTATGCTTCCAGAGCATTTCCCAGCTCTCGCTTATTGTTATTGTAAAACGCCACAATAAGTACTTGAACTTGTACGCTGCCTCCTCGGTCTTCTGCATCCTGGGAACACGCCAGTAATCACTGTCTTGCCACCCGAGAGTCACAGAAAGTCCCGACTACGACATACAGATGTCCTCGCATTTACCGATGAGGAATTTGAGAGGATTTTTTGGGGCGGATTTGGAGGCAGAGGCTCAGTGGTACCCCCCTGAGGTATTAGAGACTATGATGTGGGGGCCAGATGGCGGTCTGGTCCCAATAGACTCGTTTTGGCCAAGTGCCTCCCCTGCCCGTTGTCAACAAAGGCGAAAGCTGGCCTCAGCAGCTTGGACATGTTGTCAAAACATGCATCCCTCCTCTCCTACACTGGTCGAGTTTGGCAACCCAAATGGCAATCTCGCTGAACTTTTCATGTCCTGGGCTGTGAGCCAGTGCAGTCCAGGCATAACAGAACCAGCTGAGCTCGAGTTACCGGAACCTCGAGCATGCACAAAGGTACATGCACGGAAGCGCAAGGGGCTGATGTGCCCTGTACAGACTTTTTCTCTGGTTCAAAAAGTGACTTTCCATCTTCCTAAAGCTGAATCCCCGCCCACTTTGACTCCCCAGCTTGTTAAAACTCAGGCTCCTGCACGTCCTTCATTCTATTCTCTACAACCTCTTGTTCCTGTTTTCCCGCCTGGACCAGTAAGAGCCCCACTCCAGATCTCTCTCTTCCCACCTGTGGCTGTTGCTCCTACGGTGGGTGACAACGTCTTGAATCTGCTTCCTAAGAGGGTGGCTAGTGCTAGTAGCTGTGCGACTGGGGACACACAGCTTTGTCCACAGAGGCCGTCACTTCCGGTGCTTTCTCCTGCACGGCCACTCCCTCCAGCGCTCCGCACAGCCTTGCCGCCGCTTCCGGCGCTCTGCTCATCCCAGCCGCCGCCTTCAGCGCTCTGCTCATTCTGGCTGCCGCCTCCAGTGGGTCTGCCGCGGGCGCCACCTGCGTACCCAGTGGGTCTGCCGCAGGCGGTGCCAGCGTCATTGCATTCTGTCCTGCAGTCAGCTCCAGCGTTGTCGCATCCTGTCCTGTTGTTAGCTCCAGCGTCGTCCCATCTTGTCCTTCAGTCAGCTCCAGTGTCGTCTCATTCTGTCCTGCAGTCAGCTCCAGCGTCTCCTCTGCGACCTGTCCTGCAGTCAGCTCCAGCGTCTCCTCCGCGACCTTGTGTCCTGCAGTCAGCTCTAGCGTCTCCTCCGCGACCTTCTGTCCTGCTGTCAGCTCTAGCGTCTCCTCCGCGACCTTCTGTCCTGCTGTCAGCTCCAGCGTCTCCTCCGCGACCTTCTGTCCTGCAGTCAGCTCTAGCGTCTCCTCCGCAACCTTCTGTCCTGCAGTCAGCTCTAGCGTCTCCTCCGCAACCTTCTGTCCTGCAGTCAGCTCCAGCGTCATCTCCACGACCTCCTGTCCTGTAGTCGCTTCCGCGACCTCCCGCTTGCCTGCCGCACAAGCTGCCATCAGGCGACCACACGCAGCCCCCTCGTCGGCCAAGAGTGTGGCCGTTTCACGAACGTCCTCCGCGCTATCAGCAGCAATGCCCAGAACCTAGGCATGGACTGTTACAGTTACAGGTTAGCCGCGACCGCGCACAGAGGTTGCCGTTCCATGGTCGCCCACCTCGCCAGCCCACCTCGCCAGCTCCAGCAGTGGTCTACTTTCCGCCGCCATCTGACTCTTCCCCGCTGGCTGTGGGGACGCAGGGCTAGGCGACCAACCGTCTTGTCCCTTCTCCCTCCTGTGACTTTGGACTTTTTACATCTTTTTAAAAACATCTGGAATCCGTTTTGTTGGGGGGATTCTGTCACGGATGGTTACACCTGGTTATTTTGAGTTTGTTAGTGTTCTCCTGTGCTAAGTGTTTTATTTCTTGTCCTGCGCTCTTAATTTGGTGGCACTTCCTGTTGTGTTTGTGTTTTTCCGTAACCGCTTCACACTGATCTACCTGATCTACGCACCTGCTTTCTGTTAGCAATTAGGTCTATTTAAGTCTGAGCCACCATTCTTTGTGGGGACTTTGTTTTGTACAGATGTACTTCTTGTGGACGTTTCTTGTTTGTTCTTTGTTCCAGCATTCCGTTTATTATTTTTGTAGGCTCCTTATGCGTCCATAGCATTTCCCAACTCTTGCTTTTTGTTATTATAAATCTCCACATTGAATACTTCAACTTGCACGCTGCCTCCTTGGTCTTCTGCATTCTGGGAACACGCCAGCTATTACCGTCACAGATGCGCCCCCCACCCCAATTTGTCACATTTCAAGTGTCAGGTAAACCACCACGAATGGAGCCATATGAATCCCCTTCCTTCTGTAATGTGGGCGTTACCGGTGGAACAGATTGGATTGGATGTTAAGCGCTGACAAAGTGCCTCCACCTTACACTGGGAGGTGAAATGAAACCAAATGATTTATGATCACAGTGAATAATTACAGGTTATATTATGAATTTAAACTCATATTACTGCGTATTATAATTACATTTGTCTGTACTTTTTATTAAAAAAAAATAATTACATCAAATAATTTAGGGACGCTTAATCAATCAATCAATCAATGTTTCTTTATATAGCCCTAAATCACAAGTGTCTCAAAGGGCTTAAGAATATTTTAGGGGGGCTTCAGCCCGCCTAATATAGGGCTAATGACGCCCATGCAAATAACCCCCTATCATGTTCTACCACGAACAATTGTTGAATAAAAAAGTTGCTAGTGCAAAACAAAAAAGCAACAATGTAAAAAAAATGTATAAATAAAAATGGCAACAAAACAAAAATAACTTAGATTTTGCCCTTTTATTACAAATAAAGTCAGTAGAGCATTGTCTCAGAAAATTTGATGGATGCAATCAACAAAAGTATTGATTTGATACCAATACCCACCTTGGTATCTAAACGATCGCTGTTTAGATCAATACGCAAACAACACACTTACTTTTTTTCTCCCAACTATCCTCACTGATCTGCTTTTTTTTTTTGCAGTGAAAAATCCAAGTGAAAAATTATGTTTACAAAGTTTGTCCCTGTTTTGATAGTTGACTATCCTAACGATTAGTCGACTCATGATTATAAAACGTACACCTATTCAGTTAATCTTATTTGGTCATTGGCTTTTAAATTCAGCTTGACATATTTTTTGGGCATGTACTAACAATAAAGATGATTATTTCAATAAGAAATATTCATTATTAAACTGACCTCCCAATAGCAAAAAAAAAGTCCTGAATACAGAATGTGATGCGGATCAGCCACAAAATGTAAAGACTTGTTCCTTAAGCCATTTTGAACATTTCCTAAAAGTTCAATCAAGATGTGATTGTATCCTTTTGAGCTATGTATAGTGGAATGAAAGACACTGAGTGTACCCTCTTGTCAGTCTCTAATTGATCTCTTTGCCTCTGCGGGGCTGTTAGCATACACAGAAGTAGAGGGCTTCAAAGTCAATCAAAGTTTATTTATATAGCCCTTAATCACAAGTATTTCAAAGGGCTGCACAAGCCACAACGACATCCTCGGCTCAGATCCCACATCAGGGCAAGAAAAAAACTCAACCCAATGGGATACAATGAGAAACCTTGAGGGGGACCGCAGATGTGGGCCCCCCCCCTGGGCGACCGGTGCAACGGACGTCGAGTGGATCTAGTTAGGAGTGTGAGAGTCCAGTCCATAGTGGGGCCAGCAGGGGATCATCTTGAGTGGAGACAAGTCAGCAGCGCAGAGACGTCCCCAACTGATGCACAGATGAGTGGTCCACGCCAGGTCCCGACTTTGAACAGCCAGCGCGTCATCTGTGGTCACCTAATAACCTCTTCACGCAGGGAGAGGGGGGCTGAGCAGAAAAGAGACGGCAGATCAACTGGTCTAAAAGGGGGGTCTATTTAAAGGTTAGTGTATACAAATGAGTTTTAAGATGGGACTTAAATGCTTCTACTGAGGTATCATCTCTAACTGTTACTGGTAGGGCATTCCAGAGTACTGGAGCCCAAATAAAAAACGCTGTGTAGCCCGCAGACTTTTTTGGGTCTTTGGGAATCACTAATAAGCCGGAGTTCTTAGGACACAGATTTCTTGCCGGGACATATGGTACAATGTATGGCTTGTACTGTAGATGTAAGGTAGAGTGGTAGAAATGATCCGGCTCACTGCCAAAATTCCTTATTCCATTTCTGACTTTTCCTGTAAGTGTCTTCAAAACCCGCCATAGCATTTTGAGTTATGTACAGTGGAATTAAAGAAACCCGAGTAAACTGTCTTGTTTTTCTCCACTTGATTTGTTTGTCTCGGCGGGGCTGCTCGCATACACACATTAGTTTAACCTTGTATTTTAAAAAGGTGTGTCTATTGCTTTTCTTTATCGTCTATTCGGGGCAGCTCACGGTTCCAGTTGCCCTGTGCTTGGGGGCAGTGGTCCCCAACCTTTTTGTAGCTGCGGACCGGTCAACGCTTGAAAATATGTCCCACGGACCGGGGGGGGGGGGGAGTTAATTTTTTTATTATTTTTTTCATAAAGAAATACAATCGTGTGCTTGCGGACTGTATCCCTGCAGACTGTATTGATCCATATTGATATAGAATGTATATATTGTGTTTTTATGTTGATTTAATTTTTTATTTTTAATCTTTAAAAAAAAAAAATTTTTGTATTTATTTATTTATTTTATTTTTTGTACGGCCCGGTGGTTGGGCACCACTGCTCTATACCACATAAGATCTACATTAAGTGATAAGATTTATCTAAGTTTTATTCCGTGTCCAATCCCAAGCAGTGTGACATCTTAAAAAAAAAAAAAAAACCTTCCTCAGACTTCCCCATTTATCCTTTTCAAACATGGCAGTATATTTTTGGAGCTGGCTGTTGGTTACCCATTTCCCCTCCTTCCTCCTCTATCCTACCTAGAAAAACATTAAGTATGTTGCTGCCCTTAGAGACGCTGTCTTGAGTACAGTTCTGAGAAAAACCCATCTCTGACTTCTTAAACAATTCCATGCCCATTTTCTTTGCACTTGATTGGCTGATTGAGCACGTCTGGGAAGGTGAATTGGTTCAATTTAACTAATGGAACTCACAGGCAGCACTGGGAAGACAAATCTGACTGTAGGCAATGTCTACAAAATGCAAAGGAAATACAAACCCCAAAACCAGTGAAGTTGGCATGTTGTGTAAATTGTAAATAAAACCAGAATACAATGATTTGCAAATCCTTTTCAACCTATATTCAATTGAATAGACTGCAAAGACAAGATACTTAGCGTTCGAACTGGAAAACGTTGTTATTAATTGCAAATATTTGCTCATTTGGAATTTGATGCCTGCAACATGTTTCAAATTGTCGAACAGTTTAAGAACAACATTTCTCAACGATCTATTGCAAGGAATTTAGGGATTTCATCATCTTAAGTCAGTAATATTATCAAAAGGTTCAGAGAATCTAGAGAAATCACTGCACGTGACATTGAATGCCCGTGACCTTGGATCGCTCAGGTGGTACTGCATCAAAAACTGACATCAGTGTGTAAAGGATATCACCACATGGGCTCAGGAACACTTCAGAAAACCACTGTCAGTAATTACAGTTTGTCGCTACATCTGTAAGTGCAAGTTAAAACTCTACTATGCAAAGCGAAAGCCATTTATCAACAACACCCAGAAACGCCGCCGGCTTCTAAGATGGACTGATGCAAAGTGGAAAAGTGTTCTGTGGTCTGACGAGTCCACATTTCAAATTGTTTTTGGAAACTGTGGACGTCGTGTCCTCCGGAACAAAGAGGAAAAGAACCATCCGGATTGTTTTAGGCGCAAAGTTCAAAAGCCAGCATCTGTGATGGTATGGGGGTGTATTAGTGCCCAAGACATGGGTAAATTACACATCTGTGAAGGCACCATAAAGGCAGAAAGGTATGTACAGGTTTTAGAACAACATATGTTGCCATCCAAGAAACTTTGTCATGGACGCCCCTGCTTATTTCAGCAAGGCAATGCCAAGCGACGTGTCACAACAGCGTGGCTTCATATAAAAGAGTGCAGGTACTATACTGGCCTGCCTGTAGTCCAGACCTGTCTCCCATTGAAAATGTGTGGCGCAATATGAAGCCTAAAATACGACAAGGTAGACCCCCGGACTGTTGAACAACTTAAGCTGTACATCAATCAAGAATGGGAAATAATTCCACCTGAAAAGTTTCAAAAATTGGTCTCCTCAGTTCCTAAACGTTTACTGAGTGTTGTTAAAAGGAAAGGCCATGTAACACAGTGGTAAAAATGCCCCTGTGCCAACTTGTTTGCAACGTGTTGCTGCCATTAAATTCTAAGTTAATGATTATTTGCAAAAAAAAAAAAAAATTCTCAGTTTTAACATTACATATCTTGTCTTTGCAGTCTATTTAATTGAATATAAATTGAAAATGATTTGCAAATTATTGTATTCTGTTTTTATTTACGAATTACACAACGTGCCAACTTCACTGGTTTTGGGTTGTGTATATCAAATGGGCTCAAAATAATGTGATTTGGAAAAGTTTGAAGCGAAGACTTGAGAATGTCATCCCTGGACTGTACTTTAGAAAATGTATGGTGATATAATAGACATTAACAAAGCTGTGATCTGATTTTGGTTATATTACATTTTCAGCAGTGTGATGGATAAACACAAGCGTTTATATGTTTGTATTCTCAGTAGACAGTGTTACCATCATCTAAATGCGGTCTGCCATTTGAGGATTATGACTTATTTAGTTAACAACAAGAACACATGTAAGGAGATTTCCCTCTTCTGATTCATTATCATTAAAATGTAATGAGAGGCGGTGAGTAAGCTCGAGGCATTTATTTCCAAGTGATGGAAAATGTGTTCTAACTTGTCACCGATGATCTAATGGATTGGTAGACATTTAATCTTTATTCGTCTATTCGTTGTCCTAATATTGCAGTGCCATACATTTCTTTGTTTATGTCTAATCTATCACAATATGCCATTGTAGCTGGCAGTGTTATCACACAGTGGTGCAGTCAAATAAAAGGTATTTTCATTAGGGAAAAGGTTAGGAAACTCCATAAAACTCACATAGCATCAGAAAAACACACACAATGATCCAGCCACTAGCAAGGGGCCAAGCTGAACTAAATACAACCCTAATTAATAGAGGTGACACGATTCGATTCATATATGTGGTTGCCGATTCAGGGAGAATATTGGACGATATTATTATTTTTTTGTAAGATTCGATACGAAACGATTCAGTGAGTTGAAATCGATTCAGTTACTTTTCAGCAAAAAAAAATCAAAGAGTGTGACTGTGAAATAAATAGAGATGTCCGATAATGGTTTTTTTGCCGATATCCAATATTCCGATATTGTCCAACTCTTAATTACCGATTCCGATATCAACCGATACCGATATATACAGTCGTGGAATTAACACATTATTATGCCTAATTCTGTTGTGATGCCCCGCTGGATGCATTAAACAATGTAACAAGGTTTTCCAAAAATAAATCAACTCAAGTTATGGAAAAAAATGCCAACATGGCACTGCCATATTTATTATTGAAGTCACAAAGTGCATTGTTTTTTTTAACATGCCTCAAAACAGCAGCTTGGAATTTGGGACATGCTCTCCCTGAGAGAGCATGAGGAGGCTGAGTTGGGCGGGGTTGAGGTGGGGGGTGGGGAGTAGGGGATAGCGGGGGGTGTATATTGTAGCGTCCCGGAAAAGTTAGTGCTGCAAGGGGTTCTGTGTATTTGTTCTGTTGTGTTTATGTTGTGTTACGGTGCGGATGTTCTCCCGAAATGTGTTTGTCATTCTTGTTTGGTGTAGGTTCACAGTGTGGCGCATATTTGTAACAGTGTAAAAGTTGTTTATACGGCCACCCTCAGTGTGACCTGTATGGGTGTTGATCAAGTATGCCTTGCATTCACTTGTGTGGGTGTGAAAAGCCGTAGATATTATGTGACTGGGCCGGCACGCAAAGGCAGAGCCTTTAAGGTTTATTGGCGCTCTGTACTTCTTCCTACGTTCGTTCACACAGCGGCGTTTTAAAAAGTCATGAATTTTACTTTTTGAAACCAATACCGATAATTTTGAAACCTATACCGATAATTTCCGATATTACATTGTAAAGCATTTATCGGACATCTCTAGAAATAAACACTGGATACTGGACACTGAAGGTGAAGTCTTTTTTTGTAAAGGAATCAGATATAAATAAATGATGGATACAAACAAGCAAGTAAACAACAATTAATGGCCAATGCTTTCACATCTTATTTGAATTAAGTAATGACCCTTGCGCTGGTTTACATAAGAAAACTTTTGTTTTATTTCCTCTATTGATGTCCTCTTGGTGCTGCTTCAGAGCCGAGAACCTCTCTAACTGTGGTTTAGCCTTTTTTTTTAGGTAGAAAAAGTCTCAAATGACTTTCTTTTGTTCACATAAATGAAAGATTGTATTCCTTTTATATTTTTGGGCAGTTTTGCCCATTGCTTTATGCTGCACCTCTCAAGCTCCATTAGGTCGGATACATCATCTGTTTATTCCTCTTAAAAACATGTTGTATATTCGACTGATAAGATCAGAATCTGAATCAGAAATACTTTATTAATCCCCGAGGGGAAATTGAGATTTTCAGCACAATCCCATTCAAGAGCAGACAAACATTACGGGGTAGACAGAACAGGATCGCTGACGGGTCTGCCGACTTCCGGCACCCATTACAGAAAAATGTGGGAAACTGGTAAACAGAAACATATCTAATTGTTGATATAAATAGTCATATATTAAAATTTGAGAGCACATAATGACAAAACTAAAGGTCGGCAATTCAACTTGTGAGTTTGATTTTATTCTGAAGGTTTTGCCCTGGATGTTTCAGGATGTTTGATTGTGGACTATAGGCAAAATCTACCGAGATTCGACTACGAAAATCCTTAGTTGAAGACAACCCTACTTTTTACAGTTATTGGCCAGTCTTCTATCAATCAATGTCGATGTCAATCACTAAATGGAGAACAGAGTAAAGCTCTGCATGTAGCTCACTCTGCATTGAGGAGTATGTCATGTTCAAACACCGATGACATCTATTAAACAGACAAAGAAGCAAGGAATCAAACAGAGACATAATTAAATTTGGCTCAATGAGGAGAAACGCGTAGACCTGTACCCTTGTACAGTGTTCCACCACGCTCTGACGAAAGTTTTGTACGCCTCCTCTTTTATTTGGACTTTCCCTGATTACATGGCAACAGCTGTTTCTAAAGGGACGGGGGTTGTAAACAGCCGCTGCCTTTGGTCACAAAACAGTTTAAAGAAAAGGTGCCTGGAGGGGGGTCAGGTCCTGCTTCCTCTCCGCTTTGTAGATCTCGGGTCAAGACCAAATCTTCCTGTGGATTACAATACATCAAAGAAACCGACACCTTCATGTCGCTTCCCATCCTACACAGTGGAGTTTTACAAGCCTTTTGCTTGATAAGATCACATCAAATCAAATCAACTTTATTTATAAAGCACATTTAAAATGTACCACAGGGGTAGCCAAAGTGCTGTACAATGGGCAGGTTAAAAGATAATACGAGTACCGAGCAAACACAACATAACACAAACAGAACACGATAAAAAATAAATAAATAAAATGAAATAAATAAAACATAAAAACAAGTTCACAGCAGGTGTATTATGGGACGCCATTGCAGGATGGATATCACTCAAAAGTATGTTTTTAAGAGAGATTTAAAAACAGGAAGAGAAGAGGCTTGTCTAACACTCAGAGGTAGGTCGTTCCTGAGCTTTGGAGCAGCAGCGGCGAAAGCTCTGTCACCTCTAAGCTTCAGCCTTGTGTCAGGGACCGTCAGCAGCAGTTGATCGGCTGATCTTAGGGATCGGGTGAGGCAGTAAGGCTGAAGGAGGTCGCAGACAGCTTTTGTCTGCTCGCCGGGAACTCATTGCAACACAAAGCTTTGTGCTAACTTAGATACAATTATTCTGACACTATCAATCATTACAAGCAACAGCATGGATAAGATCACCAACCAGTTGACTTATTTACAGTAGCAAATACTACCCCGCAAGTGGTTTTACTATCGAGCAATACATGTCTGTTTTTATTTTATTGTCCTTTGTGCACAATTTAACTGTAAATAACCTATCCGCTCACCTCCGTCCTACCAAGTACCATATTTTTCGGATTATAAATCGCAGTTTTTTTCATAGTTTGGCCGGGGGTGCGACTTATACTCTGGAGCGACTTATGTGTGAAATTATTAACACACTACCGTAAAATATCAAATAATATTATTTATCTCATTCACGTAAGAGACTAAGCGTATATCAGCAATCGTCACACACATACGTCAACCAATAAAAATTTGGCGGGGGCGGGTCATGGCAGAAGTGCATTGTGAAAAAAAAAGATGCTACCTGCTACTACTTCCGTACCTATGAAAATTGATCATTTCAACATTGGCGGTAACTTATAAAAACTGAGAAGGGCTGAACAAAAATGGCACCGAAAAGGAAATCATATACTGCAGGTTAAAAGCTAGAAGTAGTGAAATATGAAGCAGAAAACAGTAATTGAGCAGCAGAAAGAAAGTTTGGAGTAAGCGAGAAACTTGTAAGGGACTAGCGAAAAATTTCCCCCAAAAATGCGACTTATACTCTAGTGCGACTTATATACACTACCGTTCAAAAGTTTGGGGTCACATTGAAATGTCCTTATTTTTGAAGGAAAAGCACTGTACTTTTCAATGAAGATAACTTTAAACTAGTCTTAACTTTAAAGAAATACACTCTATACATTGCTAATGTGGTAAATGACTATTCTAGCTGCAAATGTCTGGTTTTTGGTGCAATATCTACATAGGTGTATAGAGGCCCATTTCCAGCAACTATCACTCCAGTGTTCTAATGGTACAATGTGTTTGCTCATTGGCTCAGAAAGCTAATTGATGATTAGAAAACCCTTGTGTAATCATGTTCACACATCTGAAAACAGTTTAGCTCGTTACAGAAGCTACAAAACTGACCTTCCTTTGAGCAGATTGAGTTTCTGGAGCTTCACATTTGTGGGGTCAATTAAACGCTCAAAATGGCCAGAAAAAGAGAACTTTCATCTGAAACTCGACAGTCTATTCTTGTTCTTAGAAATAAGGGCTATTCCACAAAATTGTTTGGGTGACCCCAACCTTTTGAACGGTAGTGTATGTTTTTTTCCTTCTTTATTATGCATTTTCCGCCGGTGCGACTTATACTCCGGTGCGACTTATACTCCGAAAAATACGGTACAAACACAAAGAAACGGTGGCTGATAGAAACGTTTCAGCAGTTGAGTGCCAGCCCTTGTTACTTGGCGAAAGTCTCGGAATCTGTGGTGCAGTTATCGCTGGTCCTTGTAGAAAGACCGCTGACGTCACACAAGTCTCCAAACAAATGTCACCCGAGTCAGTCTTTCTTGTCTCTCCTGTGTCCACTGGCGTCCAGATGGAGTCCAGCCAATTGCTGACAGACAACAGAGCCAGATAGGAAGACGATAATACGGAGGAGCCTCGCAGGTGACATTTTGAAAACGCTTGTTATTGGCCTACGAGGTTGAATTATGGCAACCGTGCGCAGAGTCTGGAAAGATGTCAGCGCCGTTAACAATGTGTCAAGCTTGCCGGCCCGAGCAAAGAAAACCGTAAGACAGAAAGCATTAGAGGGCAGGATAATTGGTAATATCAGTGAGGAACCGGGCTCTCCACAACAGGATCATAAATGTAATCAGTGTTGGGAGAACTACTCCTCAAGGATCCATTTGAGGAGAGGAGTTAACATATTGCTGCTACTTTAAAACACATAAATCACATTTACTCGGGCTATGGAAAGAGGAGTCATTTGTCAATGTTTGTAATATGACAGACTTACCAATTGATTACTCAGTTGGGCTTTAAGGTCGGTTCTTTCACTTTTTTTTTAACTTCTCTATCACTCATCCCTCTCTCAAACAGTCTTTTCATCTGTCACCAGCGCTGTGCTCATATCCATTACACGGCATCACTCCCATGATAAATCTGACTGTCGGCAAGATGCCATGATCAAATTATTTCAGAGGTCATTTAAAATTGCAGAGGAGGGACTCCACCTCAGCCAACGTAAGATCAGGCTCAAATACAATTCATGCGGCAGATGAATGGCCTAAGCAAACATTTGAACTGTCCTACTGGATATACAGTAATTATGGCTGAAATGTATCTTTAATTTCCATCTCTGGTATCCGGGGATGCTTCCATTTCCTCCCCATGTGATATTCCAGGATTCATGATTAATAGATGTGTCATAGATATAAACAGTAGACAGTACAGTAGACAACTGCTTCTATCGTGTATGCGTACATCATGATTCAATAGCATATCGTTAAATGGTGAAATAAAACGAAACAGTTTTAGCAACAAATATTATTGTATGTTCAAGCAATGTAACGAATCAGCGTAAAAATGCCTATGTTTCACCCTCTAAGATAGGGGTCGGCAACCCAAAACGTTGAAAGAGCCATATTGGACCAAAAATACAAAAAAAAAAATCTGTCTTGAGCCGCAAACAATGAAAAGTGTTATAATAAAGACAACACATGACGTAAGTGTCTATATTAGCTATAATAGCCTACTATCAAAATGACTATGTGTCGCAGGCTGAAGCAAATCTTCGTTGACAGAAGTGTTGAAATGTAATATTTATTCTACGCATTTTTTTTACAAAATTAGAAACTATTAGTAAGTCAGAGGCTACTCAGAGGGGTGAGGTAACTCCTGGAAATTACTGTCTTTTAATGGCCAAAGGTGTAGATCAGTGGTTCTTAACCTTGTTGGAGGTACCGAACCCCACCAGTTTCATATGCGCATTCACCGAACCCTTCTTCAGTGAAAAATAAAATGTTTGTTTTTTTCAAATTCAAGACAAAGTTATATGTTTTTGGTAACACTTTAGTATGGGGAACATATTCTAAGGAACAAAGACTTAATTTAGAGTTATTTGGACACTAGGAGAACATATTCTAAGTAATAAAGACTTAATTTAGAGTTATTTGGTTAGGGTTAAGGTCAGGGTTAGAGGGTTAGGGTTATAATAAGGCCATGCTGAATAAGGCATTAATAAGTACTTAATAATGACTAGTTAAGAGCCAATATGTTACTAATTTGCATGTTAATAAGCAACTAATTAATGGTGAATATGTTCCCCATACTAAAGTGTTACCATGTTTTTTTTACTGGTGCATAAAATGAACAGTGCATGAACATCACCTTGTTCAAACAACAAAACCAACACAGTGCATAAACTCACAACAAATTACACACCTGCAAACCAGTCGGCTGTTGCCGTATCCGTAATACTCCGATAGGGAGAAGTTTGTATTTACACGATGAGTCGGGTGTGTTTTGACCTCCGCCGAACCCCTGAGGCCGACTCACCGAATCCCTAGGGTTCGATCGAACCCATGTTAAGAACCACTGGTGTAGATGTGTGTCTCCAAGTTAAAGAAAACGACAGGCTGTCTTCTTTTAAACGATTCATTACAATCTTTAGCGAGCTAGGTAATGTTTGCTGTGGTCTGGAACAACATGCCACACAAACAACTATCAGAAATGCAGCCAATATTACAAACAGATAATGTGTCATGAGACATGCAACACTAAATGATATACAAAGAGGATAAAAGTAAAGGATATTAAATTAGCTCAGATATACCTACAAATGAAGCATAATGATGCAATATGTACATACAGCTAGCCTAAATGTTAGCATTGATTAGCTTGCAGTCATGCACTGACCAAATATGCCTGATTAGCACTCCAACAAGTCAAAAACATCAACAAAGCTCACCTTTGTGCATTCGCGCACAGTATAAAACGTTTGGTTTAAAATACGCCCATCGGCACGGGCGATAACTTTCCGACGGTATAACATATGTGGGGGTTCGTCTCGTATTAAACAAAAGGTGTTTTAGTTTGTTCGTGAATAGCGTTGCCATGGTATCAAGAAATGTTCCCAATTTAGATTTCCGCCATCGACGCAAACGAGACCTTTCCGACGGTATATTATATGTGGGGGTACGTAGGCCGGTTTGTCTCGTAGTGGCGGTAAAATAAATGTGTTGGAACTATAATAAGATGAAGAATAAAGTTGGAAGTATGAGCTATAATAATATGGGCTGCTTGCATTGCAGCAAGCCCATAATAACGGAATTTTCTACTACTTAACTCTGCCAATACAAAAATAGGACAGACTTAGAAGCAAAGTTGTAATTTCTAACTTTTTTGTCTGGTGTTGAACTTTGTTGCCATGTGAACAATACTTTTCATCACTGCTGTTATCATATCAGACATGATTTGTTTGCATGTTATTGGCTGGAATATCAAGCCTGGCAGAAGGAGCAGAACACAGATTGGAGACAGTATTAAAGTTAAGTGGTCCTTACTGCAAACTTTTCTTGGACGAGTTGGGTTAGTATGAGCAGCGAGGCTGTCACTACTGGACTTTGGCCTACGGCAAGGTTGGATCCGAGAGCGGCGCATTCCAGATTGTTTTGGAATGGGATGCAGGTCTCCAGAACCTAGACAGCTTGCCAAAAGGAGGAAGCGATGAATGACGTGCAAGTCAGGCTGAGGAGTCTTCTCCTGGGCAGAGTTGAGCAAGAGAACGGATATTTAAAGCAGTCTGATGATTGATTGCTGACAGCCGCTGGCTTGACTCCCACGCCGCAGACGCCGAGCCTCCAAATTAAACACATGCAGTGAGCGGAAGTCAGAATCCGGAGGTCTACACTCTACACGTTAAGGAGTGTGGTACAGGAGTACGTAAGACAGCTGGAGGTTTATAGGTCTGAAAATAAATGATTGTCAAAACATTGTCGGTTGTCACGGGGGCATTTCCCATCTAGCCCTTTCAGTGATCTCCGACTTCAATGATTACCTCTCAAAATACCATAATTGATGTCACCACATGATCATTGCTGGAGAAATACTATACAGGAACACATTTACGCCCTACTGGGAATTGAATCACATCAACAGTATACAAAACTGGTTATTTTTTGCCGCTTTTAAAAATCAATTAAAACGCATCAGCAATTAAAACATCTGCTTGGCTTATGCAACTTCCGGTCAATAAAGTTTGATTCAAAGTACACACTTCTCAAAGATATATTAACTGCCCTGACCACATGATGGCGACAAATACACATGTAACAATGTGAATTAAATGACAAGCAAGACACACTTTAACAACAAGAGTTTACAACTTTTAGTGGTAACAGAACAGCTACTGTCAACAACTTGTGATCTGATTGGCTATCGCAACTGTCTATCAACTGTATGCGTTCTCAAATTAATCCGCTAACGGTCCCGGTGAGTATCCAATCACAGGACGCGTGAATGTCACGTTGAACGTGAGGCCATCTAGACGGCCTTGCTGACAACAACTCGTGATCTGATTGGCTATCGCAACTGTCTATCAACTGTATGTCCCCCTTCACTTACAGTGCACGGACACCCGCATTGTTGATTCTGAAGGTGTCTGGCAGATTTGGTACAGCATGGCAACATAAGCTATCTGAATTCTGATTGGATACAAACTAAAACTAAAAACAACAGCACTGGAAGGACCATATTATGACATTAAAGGCCTACTGAAATGAAATTGTCTTATTTAAACGGGGATAGCAGATCCATTCTATGTGTCATACTTGATCATTTTGCGATATTGCCATATTTTTGCTGAAAGGATTCAGTAGAGAACATCAACGATAAAGTTCACAACTTTTGGTCGCTGATAAAAAACCCTTGCCTGTACCGGAAGTAGCGTGATGTCACAGGTTGTGGAGCTCCTCACAGCTGCACATTGTTTACAATCATGGCCACCAGCAGCGAGAGCGATTCGGACCAAGAAAGCGACGATTACCCCATTAATTTGAGCGAGGATGAAAGATTTGTGGATGAGGAAAGTGAGAGTGAAGGATTAGAGGGCAGTGGAAGCGATTCAGATAGGGAAGATGCTGTGAGAGGCGGGTGGGACCTGATATTCAGCTGGGAATGACTAAAACAGTAAATAAACACAAGACATATATTTACTCTATTAGCCACAACACAACCAGGCTTATATTTAATATGCCACAAATTAATCCCGCATAACAAACACCTCCCCCCTCCCGTCCATATAACCCACAAATACAACTCAAACACCCGCACAACACACTCAATCCCACAGCCCAAAGTACCGTTCACCTCCGTAAAGTTCATACGCACATATATTTCCCCAAAGTTACATACGTGACATGCACATAGCGGCACGCACGTACGGGCAAGCGATCAAATGTTTGGAAGCCGCAGCTGCGTACTCATGGTACCGCGTATCCAACTCAAAGTCTTCCTGGTAAGTGTCTCTGCTGTCCCAGTTCTCCACAGGCCAATGGTAAAGCTTGACTGTCATCTTTCGGGAATGTAAACAATGAAACACCGGCTACGTGTTTGTGTTGCTGCAGCCGGCCGCTAATACACCGCTTCCCACCTACAGCTTTCTTCTTTGCTGTCTTCATTGTTCATTAAACAAATTGCAAAAGATTCACCAACACAGATGTCCAGAATACTATGGAATTTTGCGATTAAAACAGACGACTTAATGGCTGGCCAAAATGGTGTCCCAATATGTCCGCTACAATCCGTGACGACACGCGCAAACGTCATCATACAGAGACGTTTTCAGCAGAATATTTCGCGGGGAATTTAAAATTGCACTTTACTAATCTAACCCGGCCGTATTGGCATGTGTTGCAATGTTAAGATTTCATCATTGATATATAAACTATCAGACTGCGTGGTCGGTAGTAGTGGGTTTCAGTAGGCCTTTAAGAGAATATGAATAATTTTAGATTTTAAGAGAAAGTAAATTCAAAAAATATTTCATCTTTAATTATGATAATGATTTCTGGTTATGTTAGGCCAGCAGAGAAGGCCTTTCCACTCCCTGACGGCACACCACTGGGTTCTGGATCTCAGCTTGGATCTCTGTTTGCATGTTCTCCCTGTGCGTGGTACTAATAATGTGAAAGTGAGTGACAGCTCACCAGTCCAAAGTCTACCCCACCTCTTGCCCAAAGTCTGCTGGGTTAGGCTCCGACAGGATAGAAAATTAATGAATGTTGAATTTGGCCAGAATTGGATCCAGACAAATGTTGATCACCACGAAGCTGAAAATCTTGGCTACAACAGAAGTGAGACCAACTTGCTGGAATTTGGAATTTGTGTTTTGATTAGTCAGCTCATTCTCATTTGGTCTGGCTACGTTCAACCTCTTGGTCTGTAGTATCAGTAATAATTCAAGAAAAATTAACGTTGCAGCTGTCATTATTGATCATTGTGATATCGAAGCTTACTTCATTGCAGCTATAGCAAATACTTTGAACAACTATGGCCTAAAATCTATATTGTGATGTATATTGCAGCCTCTTTGCGGTTAGGATATCACAATATATTATTTATATAATTTAGCTGCTAACGTATGCAGTAACATATTTTGTCATTTCCAGTTTTATTATTATTCTTTATTGTTGATATCTGGTTACTTTCCGTTGTAACATGTTTATATCTACACTTCTGTTAAAATATATTCATCACTTATTCTTTTGTTGTTTGGATACTTCACATTAGTTATGGGCGGTAATACAAAACCAACATTGAATGCCTGTGACGTTCGACCCCTCAGGCGGTACTGCATCAACAACCGACATCAGTGTGTAAAGGATATCACCACATGGGCTCAGGAACACTTCAGAAAACTAACAATAACTACAGGTTGCCGCTCCATCTGTAAGTGCAAGTTAAAACTTAATTATGCAAAGCGAAAGCCATTTATCAACAACACCCAGAAACGCCGCCGGGTTCGCTGGGCCCGAGCTCATCTAAGATGGACTGATGCAAAGTGGAAAAGTGTTCTGTGGTCTGACGAGTCCACATTTCAAATTGTTTTCGGAAACTTTGGACATCGTGTCCTCCAGACCAAAGAAGAAAAGAAAACATCCGGACTGTTATAGGCGCAAAGTTCAAAAGCCAGCATCTGTGATGGTATGGGGGTGTACATAGTCTCACACACACACACGTTTGGATTTTTGTCACACTACATTCTCTAGTTTGTATTAGTATTGTTTATTATTATATTTATATAGTGTTTATATATATAGAGCTACTACGCCCCCCTGTGGTCTGTGCCGTCTACTCCTCCTGTACGTAGCAAAACAAGTATTACTCAACCAGCAATTCTTTAATCAAGCATCCACGGGATGTTGCAGAATCTTTAAACAAGATTTTCTCTGTGGGAAAAACCCCAATATCTTATTTGAATAGTTATTTTCTTTAGTTTTTTTTAAACATGAATAGACAAAATATGATTATTCATGCTAAAATTAAGATTATAATGTAAAAAGTCAATGACTAAAAATAAGTGACCCGCTCTTAAAACTAGGGACATTTATCGAAATACATTTTAAAATCTCAGCAAATGACGAACAATTTGCAGTGTATCGGTCCACCCACACTCGCTTACAATCAAGAGCTCGAGCTATGCTTTTTTTGTATCGTCCTATTGTGTGTAGTGTAGCATGTTTAGCTATGACTTGTCCTCTAATCATCCAGTGATATAACGATACTCCTACGAAAAACTGTTTATTTTTGGCAATGAAGGCAAGGATTAGTGATTTAGAAACAGCTTTGCCCTGTGGTGGGACATCAGTCATCGACATGCATTATCACAATATAACGATGGTATTAAAAGCTCTGTATCCGACCCCAAATTATATTGTTTGTACGGTATATCGTACATATCGCGCAACCCTAGTAACAATTACAAACATGGCCTTTTTGTGTTTACAAGTCACTTATGTTATTTATGCTCAAGGACAGTTCCGTATAGGAAGTACAAACTTCCATCGAGGACATTGTGTGCATGCCCCCACCCCAACATCAAGGCCGCTGTCATACTTTTTGAAGCGAAATAAACATTCACAAAATGAATAATTGATTCTATATGCATTATTTGGGGGTGAAGGACTTGGGAATCTGCATGTTTTGGGTTCTTCAAAGACATACCTAATGCATAAGTAATGCTTTACACTTTCAAGTGTAAAGTCCCTATTTTGCCTCAGGTATCTTATTTTCTCTGTTTGCATCTGCCTCTCTATTCTTCACAAACAAATGTGAATACATTAAAGGCAGATGGTAACACATGAATATAGAGTATGTTCAAATTCATCTATCTTTGATTTTTTTTTTGATGATGCTATAAGAAGTCCAAACTTTTTTCCACCAAGGGCCGCACACTGACAATGAAAAAATGCACTTTGATGCATTTTGTTCATTAAAGGATGCTAGAATGATACGGTGTACCGTATTTTCCGGACCATAGGGCGCACCGGATTATAAGGCGCACTGCCGATGAACGGGTCTAGTCAGGTCTATTTTCATACAAAAGGTGCACCGGATTATAGAGCGCATTAAAGGAGTCATATAATGATTATATTTTTCAATGTTTTTTATCAATCAATGTTTATTTATATAGCCCTAAATCACAAGTGTCTCAAAGGGCTGCACAAGCCACAACAACATCCTCGGTTCAGAGCCCACATAAGAGCAAGGAAAAACTCACAACCCAGTGGGATGTCAATATGAATGACTATGAGAAACCTTGGAGAGGACCGCAGATGTGAGTGACCCCCCCACCCCCCTCTAGGGGAGACCGGATGCAATGGACGTCGAGTGGGTCTAGCATAATATTGTGAAAGTCCAGTCCATAGTGGATCTGGAATAATAGTGAGAGTCCAGTCCATAGTGGGGCCAGCAGGAGACCATCCCGAGCGGAGACGGGTCAGCAGCGCAGAGATGTCCCCAACCGATGCACAGGCGAGCGGTCCACCTCGGGTCCCGACTCTGGACAGCCAACACTTCATCCATGGCAACCGGACCTGTGTCCCCACTTCCACAAGGGAGAGGGGGGCATAAAATAAAATAAACGGCAGATAAACTGGTCTAAAAAAGGGGGTCTATTTAAAGGCTAGAGTATACAAATGAGTTTTAAGATGAGACTTAAATGCTTCTACTGAGGTAGCATCTCTAACTGTTACCGGGAGGGCATTCCATAGTACTGGAGCCCGAATAGAAAATGCTCTATAGCCCGCAGACTTTTTTTGGGCTCTGGGAATCACTAACAAACCGGAGTTCTTTGAACGCAGATTTCTTGCCGGGACATCTAAATGTAAAACACTTCCTTGTGGTCTACATAACATGTAATGGTGGTTCTTTGGTCAAAATGTTGCATAGATGATGTTTTACAGACCATTTTCAAGTAGCTTTCTGCCAGTCGCTTTTGTGGGCGGTCTTATTTACGTGGCTCACCTTCGGCAGCGTCTTCTCCCCGTCATCTTTGTTGTAGCGGTGTAGAGTGCAAGGACGGGAGTGGAAGAAATGTCAAAAGATGGAGCTAACTGTTTTAATGACATTCAGACTTTACTTAAATCAATAACGAAGCTGCATCTCCTCATCCGTGGCTCACTAGTGCAACAACAACGCCAGAAATGTGTCCCGTGAAAAACCATCCTACTGGAACTCTCTAATAACTAAAGTTCCTTGGGTGAATAATGTAAACTCACTACACCGGTATGTTTTAGCGCTTTCATGGCGAGTTTACTGACAGATATAAGTAAGAACTTTACACTACTTTATATTGGAAATGGCAACAGCAGAGGATGAATGTCTCATAACAAGAAGATAGAGAAAAAGAAGAAGCTTATCGACTACGGCGTCGTCACGGACGCACAAGTTTTCAGGACTGATGCAGATCCCAAATACAGATCAGAAGGTAAGTAAAGATAAGATAATATTGCGAAACAAAACGCCAGATAATATGTCTTACCTTATACACACACCATAATAATACTCGTATGTTGAAGCACAGTACAATCCATCAAGCAGTGTGGCTTCATAGCTTACCAAAGTCGTACTAAAACATTTTGATAGATTTTTGAGCACCGTGTGTAATGTTCTATATTTTCAATGGAACATATAAAAGGTTGGTGTTGTTTACTTGAGTCATATTGCAGTCTACACGTATCTCTTGTGTGTGACTGCCATCTACTGGTCACACTTATCATTTCACCATGTACCAAATAAAATAGCTCCGAGGTCAGTAAGCACAACCAAAATGATTCCGTACATTAGGCGCACCGGGTTATAAGGCGCACTGTCGAGTTTTGAGAAAATGAAAGGATTTTAAGTGCACCTTATAGTCCGAAAAATACAGTACACAATTATCTGTTTAAAAAAAAACCAAACTTTGTTATCTTTGTGTTTTGGGTCAGAGGTTTTCAACATGCATCTCGGAACCCAAAAGTTTAGGTTGATTACACTTTTTTTTTTGTAATATTAGTTTTATATTCCCTGTCACGATCAGGTGTTTCCTTTCCAACGCTCTTACTTTCTGTTCCACTTCCTGCCTGGCTTCCTGAGCGCTGTCTTCCTCACCTTCATCTAAGTAGCGATCAGGAGAATAAAAATTCTGACCATAAAATTGCATTTTTGTACAATTTTCTTAAGCAAGTTGTAATTATGCAAGTGAATAATCCCCAGTGATTGATCATGATCAGTCAAAATTCCAAAATGTGATTAATCTGATTAAATACGTTAATAATTTGACAGCCCTATTTTAAATACACATTAACATTGATGCAACAAACTGTCGTGTGGTTTAGACATCACTGTAACTTGCATGTTTAAAATAAAAACATAATTAAGCGATTAGCACTTTGTAGCCACCTAGAAATTAGCGGCCTTAGCTGCCAGCTGGCAATTAGCACGCTAGTTATTAGCAAACTGGTTGCCATTTAGCGATTAGTCGGCCAGTTGCCAGCTAATTATTAGCACACAAGTTGCCCGCTATCTATGAGTGTATTAGTTACCAGCTAGCTATTAACACGCTAATTACCAGCTAGCAATTAGCACACTAGTTTCCATCTGGCAATTAGCAAGCTTGTTCCCAACTAGCTATTAGCACACTAGTTGCCAGCTAGCTGTTAAATAACAGCACTAGACTGTGTTAGGTAAAGGGGTGCTAAAAAAAAAAGATTTTTCCCATCCAAATCACTATTCTTATTTATTCAGATTTTAATTGATTCATAATTTAACACTTGATTAAAAAAATAAATACATTTAAGAATACAACGTTTTTTTAGGCCATTTCCTTAATTACTCGCTGTGTGTACATCAGGGGTGTCAAACTCATTGTGGATGGGGGGCCACATGGAGAAAAATCTACTCCCAAGTGAGCCGGACTGGTAAAATCCCGGCACGATAACTTAAAAATAAAGACAACTTCAGAATGTTTTCTTGGTTTAAAAATACAACAAGCACATTCTGAAAATGTACAAATTATAATGTTGTTTTTGTTTTTTTACACTTGCATGTTGCGGTTAATAGTATTCTATCTTTATTTGTCGTTATTTACACTTTATGAATAAATTATGTGATAATGTTCATCAGTCAACTCATTGGTGTTAATTTTCAATCTATCAAGATAAAAAAAAAAATATCAAACTCAAATTACAGTATGTTATTTATATGGTTTGATCATTTTCCTCGACTAATGTACTAACATCATGTGGTTTATGTATTTTTTATTACACATGTAGCATAATCTACAAAGATACAAATAATTGCTATTGCGACCTCTAGTGGACACATATAGAAAAGCAGTTTCTTTTATTCAAAAATTTTGGCTCATTTTTATCCTTAGCAAACTCATCCCGCGGGCCGGATGTCAGAATAATTGTATCTAAGTTATCACAAAACTTTGTGTTGCATTGAGTTCCGCTCGCCCTGCGAGAGGATAAACGCTGTCTTTGATCCTACCAAGCAGAAGGCTTGTAAAACTCCACTGTGTAGGATGGGAAGCGACATGAAGGCGTCGGTTTCTTTCTTCTATTGTAATCCACAGGAAGATTTTATCTTGACCCGAGATCGACCCCCCTCCAGGCACCTTTTCTTTGAACTGTTTTGTGACCGAGGGCAACGGCTGTTTACGACCTTTTCTTTGAACCGACCTTTTCTTTGAACTGTTTTTTAACTAAAGACAATGGCTGTTTAAGACCCCCGTACCTTTAGAAACAGCTATTGCCATGTAATCAGGGAAAGTCCAAATAAAAGAGGAGCATTCGTCAGAGCGTGGTGGGACTGTACAAAGAATACAGTCCAGAGGTTTCTCCTCAATTGAGCCAAATTGAATTATGTCTCTGTTTAATTCCTTGCTTCTTGTCTTGTTTAATAGATGTCATCGGTGTTTGAACCTGACACCGGACAAAACCTGTTTGCGGGCCTGATCCGGCCCATGGGCCGTACGTTTGACATCTCTGGTGTACATGTTATACGTTAGCGGCCAAGAGAAGCTGTAATATGGAACCTGTTTTGAAAAGGTTTTATTATAATTTTTAGACCAAATGATAAAATGCAAGAATCTGTTTGAATTGAAAATTGTGTTCAATTGACAATTGATTCTGAATCGAATCGAATCAAATGACGGGGAAAAAAAACTAGCTGTGGGCCAAAAACGGCCCTCGGGCTGCTTTTTGGACACTCCTGTGCTATAATCTGGGTGATCCTAAATCCAAAAGCGTGACAGAGAAATTGTGGAGTCGTGTGTAGTTATTCCAAGCCAGTACCAACAAGTGATTACATAATAGCTCTCAGGCCTTTTGTGGTCTAAGTCAGTTTGCTAGTTATGGAATCATGATAATGGAAATGTAATTCTGTTGAAGAGATTAGATTCCGGCTACTTGACCCTGCGGCAAAGCTTAGCTCTCCCAGTTGCGCATCTGTTTGGACGTTAGTTGGCTTCAGTGATTCAGGAGTCCTTCTTGGACCACAGCTTGGCTGAGGGGAAAAGAAGCAGGAAAAAAAAAAAAGTAGTGCAGACTTTATTTAATCGATGTAATCCTTAAGGGGAGACCAGGAAGCCATTAAAGAGAAAAGGACATGCACAAGAGTGATTTGGAACTTTCAAAGGAGACGATTTAGAAAAGATACAAGGAACATTCTGAGCAGTGACGCTTTGTTTAGTTTAGGTAATCATCCGTCACATAATATTTCCCCAAATCAGCATCTATAAGGAGTTTTCAACAGGGTTGCAAGATTGTTACCAAAATAATTCCGAGCACCGATACATGTAAAAATCAAATGGTAACCAATTGTCGATACCTGGGTCGCACAGGATGTCACTTCTGCTTGCAGACTGCCCCAAAGGCTAAATGGCAAATTCATAGCAGACTGCCTCTCTTGGAGGCCTACTCAAGACCTACTCAGTGGCCTAGTGGGTAGAGTGTCCGCCCTGAGATCGGTAGGTTGTGAGTTCAAACCCCGGCAGAGTCATACCAAAGACTATACAAATGGGACCTATTACCTCCCTAGTTGGCACTCAGCATCAAGGGTTCGAATTGGGGGTTAAATCACCAAAATGATTCTCAGGCGTGGCACCGCTGCTGCCCACTGCTCCCCTCACCTCCCAGGGGGTGAACAAGGGGATGGGTCAAATGCAGAGGACAAATTTCACCACACCTAATGTGTGTTTGACAATCATTGGTACTTTAACTTTAACGTTTGGTAATGCCCTAACCCATTGCATTATTGGCTTCATTTTAACAAAAAATCTTAGGTACATTAAACATATGTTTCTTATTGCAACTTTGTCCTTAAATAAAATAGTGACCATACCACACAACTTGCCTTTTATTAGTAAGTAAGCAAACAAATGCTCCTAATTTAGTCTGCTGACATATGCAGTAACATATTTTGTCATTTATCATTCTATTATTTTGTCAAAAATTTTAAGAACAAGTGGTAGAAAATGGATTATTAATCTACTTGTTCATTTACTGTTAATATCTGCTTACTTTCTCTTTTTAACACTTCTGTTAAAATGCAATAATCACTTATTCTTCTGTTGTTTGATACGTTACATTAGTTTTGGATGATACCACACATTTGTTCCAGGATCATACATTGGTCATATTTGAAGTCCTCATGTGTCCAGGGACATATTTCCTGAGTTTATAAACATAATATGCATAAAAAAAAAAAAAAAATACGATATCAACGTAAATAGTAGTATCAACTAGATACGCTCTAGTACTTGGTATCATTACAGTGGTTGTCAGGTGTAGATCCACCAATGGCGTTTGTTTACATTTTGACACCAGTGAGCTAGGGTGTGTAGTGAAGCATGTTTAGCTATTCCTCGTCCTGCAGGGATGATACTTGTAAGAAACTTACTTTATTTGCGTCTGCTTGTAAGTACTCCGTGATTGTGCGCTGCCGAACATGCTCGTCTGCTCGTAAAACAAGCAATGACATGACGTGACGTACATGTATATGGATATGTCATATACATGCTACTGATTAGCATTGGCAGTTTCAACACCTCCAAATATGGTAATCAAAACTACAACTAAAATACACTCAAATAAGCACTATACTTGCAGTAGAAACACTTTGTAGAGCTCAACAGCCCTGTACCATGACAACTGTGTATGTAAAACTGCAAGGAGCTCAATAAAAATGTGGATTTTTTTTTTTTTCGGAAAAAGAAGGTTGTCTATATTCAGGTTTGGAGTTGTGTACATGCAAACCACCACTGTCTGCAAAGGTGCTTGTCTTCCTGTCACTCACAGACTTGGAGAGCTGCAGCCGGGACACAAATAAAGTCAGTTGGGAAAGTAAGCAAACAATGGAACAAGGAGAAGTTATGTTATTTACAAAAGTAGGTCTTCAAAAAAGAGGGGTTGTTTTATATTTGAGTCAATACAATATTTAATAAGTTATTTAAAAAACACCTCAAAAACATACTTTGCACTCAGAACAGTAATTGTGTGAATGCTGAAAAGCACAGCCAGGACAATCCGGCTATCTGTTTGTATGAGAAACATTCCCAGTTTTCCCGCTATTCACGCGTTTTCTAGTTCAATTATGTTGTATGCTTGATGTTTTAAAATGTTTAATCGGTTACCTGCACATGAACAAGGACATACTGTCTATGTAAATGTAATAATAGCTTCCTCAGACAAATGTATTTATATGAGATGAAGCGACATACATTGCTTGCAAACTTTGTGGCGATAATGTTTCTATCAGATGACCATTTTTTATTTAAATGTGTAATCCGTAAATAAAAACAGAATACAATGATTAGCAAATCCTTTTCAACTTATATTCAATTGAATAGACTGCAAAGACAAGATATTTCATGTTTGAACTGACAAACGAATTGTTTTTTTTTGCAAATAATCATTAACTTAGAATTTAATGGCAGCAACACATTGCAAAAAAGTTGGCACAGGGGCATTTTTATCACTGTGTTACATGGCCTTTCCTTTTACCAACACTCAGTAAACGTTTGGGAACTGAGGAGACCAATTTTTGAAGCTTTTCAGGTGGAATTTTTTCCCATTCTTGCTTGATGTACAGCTTAAGTTGTTCAACAGTCTCCGTAGTGGTATTTTACGCTTCGTAATGCGCCACACATTTTCAATGGGAGACAGGTCTGGACTACAGGCAGGCCGGTCTAGTACCCGCACTCTTTTACTACAAAGCCATGCTGTTGTAACACGTGGCTTGGCATTGTGCGTCCATGGTAGCGTTGCTTGGATGGCAAAATATGTTGCTCCAAAACTTGTATGTACGTTTCATTAATGGTGCGTTCACAAATGTGTAAGTTACCCATGCCTTGGGCACTAATACACCCCCATACCATCACAGATGCTGGCTTTTGAACTTTGCGCCTATAACAGTCCGGATGGTTCTTTTCCTCTTTGTTCCGGAGGACACGACGTCCACAGTTTCCAAAAACAATTTGAAATGTGGACTTGTCAGACCACAGAACACTTTTTCACTTTGCATCAGTCCATCTTAGATGAGCTCGGGCCAGCAAAGCCAGCTGTGTTTCTGGGTGTTGTTAAATGGCTTTCGCTTTGCATAGTAGAGTTTTAACTTGCACTTACAGATTTAGCGACCAACTGTAGTTACTGACAGTGGTTTTCTGAAGTCTTCCTGAGCCCATGTGGTCTATATCCTTTACACACCAATGTCGGTTTTTGATGCAGTACCGCCTGAGGGATCGAAGGTCACAGGCATTCAATGTTACGTGCAGTGATTTCTCCAGATTCTCTGAACCTTTTGATGATATTATGGATGGTGAAATCCCTAAATTCCTTGCAATAACTGGTTGAAAAAAGTTGTTCTTAAACGGTTCAACAATTTGCTCATGCATTTGTTCACAAAGTGGTGACCCTTGCCCCATCTTTTTTTGTGAATGACTGAGCATTTCATGGAAGCTGCTTTTATACACAATCACGGCACCCACCTGTTCCCAATTAGCCTGTTCACCTATGGGATGTTCCAAGTAAGTGTTTGATGAGCATTCCTCAACTTTCTCAGTCTTTTTTGCCACTTGTGCCAGCTTTTTTGAAACATGTTGCAGGCATCAATTTCCAAATGAGCTAATATTTGCAAAACACAACAACATTTTCCAGTTCGAACGTTACATATCTTGTCTTTGCAGTCTATTCAATTGGAATATAGGCTGAAAGGGATTTGCAAATCATTGTATTCTGTTTTTTATTTATGATTTACACAATGTGCCAACTTCACTGGTTTTGGGTTTCGTATATTCATTACTCATGGTGTGTGGGGAATATTGGTAATAACTGTTCTGCAGACTGATATACATAAGAGGGCAATAAGCTGCTATTATTACTAGCAACATCTACAAGTTGTCAAGCTGTCTTGTGTGCTGCAGGCGGAGATGGCTGGAATTGCATAATAACTCATGATATTGTGTTAACACGGGGCATCATCGCACTGTAATTCCGCAAAAAAATCTATATATTTTTGGACAATATATATACAGATATGACAATATCTGTGGTGCTGTATGAGAAGGATAGATGGATTAAACATTTTAATAAAGCCATTAGTTGAATTGCATTGAGTTGAATTCACCACACTCGCTTTTATAAAGGTGACAACTTACAAGTGTATTGATAGCATATGGAGGACTAAGTACAGCAACATATTAAGGTATTGACATTTCCACCCTGAGATTCATTTTAGCAGTCTTTCCAGCCACAGTACTGGGACTGATTTACAAATGAAACACTGACGGTAAAGAGCTTAGTTAGACACAGCAAAGGGCTGGAAAATCAATAGCAAGCCCCCAAGAGCACAGTGACGTCTGTGTGCTCACGCGTTGTCATGCCTTGGGACCACTGAACAAATGCCGATGATTGGACCGTGTGTGTTAACGCCACACTTGCACTGACTGTGGTCACTTCCAGTCGAATTCCGTTCCTCTGGGAGAGAGTCGAGATGTACTCGGATGATTATTTTCCTTACAGTAGAGCAGACGTTCTACAGCCAGTAGCGTTGAAGCAGAAATAATAAGAGCCGAATGACTGAAACTGCAACAAGGGACTTAAATGTCAATGGCACACTCAATCACAATATGTATGAAATGTTATTCATCATGCCATAAAGAGGTGAAGCTGAATTCAAGAATAAAAAATGCAACGTCACAGGTTTATCATTAAAGCTCTGGCTGCCACTTTTTTTTATATTTTATAACTGTAGCACTGTAGCTGGGATGTGTGGGTTTCAGCACCACGGACAGATCCTCAGATCAGAATGTCACACTTTTTCTTGCCATTTTCCAGGAAGTACAGTCGTTGTCAAAACTTTACATACACTTGTAAAGAACATAATGCCATGGTTGTCTTGAGTTTCCAATAATTTCTACAACTCTTTGTGATAGAGTGATTGGAGCACATACTTGTTGGTCACAAAAAACATTCATGAAGTTTGGTTCTTTTATGAATTGATTATGGGTCTACTGAAAATGTGACCAAATCTGCCGGGTCAAAAGTATACATACAGCAATGTTAATATTTGGTTACATGTCCCTTGGCAAGTTTCACTGCAATAAGGCGCTTTGGTAGCCATCCACAAGCTTCGAGTTGAATTTTTGACCACTCCTCTTGACAAAATTAGTTGGTTTTCTGACATGGACTTTTCTTCAGCATTGTCCACACGTTTAAGTCAGGACTTTGGGAAAGCCATTCTAAAACCTTAATTCTAGCCTGATTTAGCCATTCCTTTACCACTTTTTGACGTGTGTTTGGGGTAAATTTTTGGTTTCATCTGACATCACATGGACAAGTCACTACCCCAGCAGCTGGCCGACTTGCAACACCTCGGAAT
Source organism: Entelurus aequoreus (assembly GCF_033978785.1). Classification (NCBI taxonomy): domain Eukaryota; kingdom Metazoa; phylum Chordata; class Actinopteri; order Syngnathiformes; family Syngnathidae; genus Entelurus; species Entelurus aequoreus. The sequence goes on along the minus strand of NC_084731.1, from coordinate 27,902,037 downwards.
ACCTTGCAGCACCAAGCTACCACAATAGACGCGGGGACTAGACCCAGCAGGCCCCAACCAAGACGGGCACCCGGAAGGGATGGACGGTGGGACCCAGGAGCTCCAGACACGCAGCCCGGATGCAGTAGCCTGAGGCGCCGACCCCCGCCTGACAAGCAAGCCCAGAGCGTACCCCCAAAAATACCGCGACCCCGAAGGGAATAAGCGGTAGAAAATGGATGGATGGATGGATATATATATATATATATATATATATATATATAAATATAAATATAAATATATATATATATATAAATATAAATATATATATATAAATATAAATATAAATATATATATATATATAAATATAAATATATATATATATATATATATATATATATATATATATATATATATATATATATATATATATATATATACACATACATACATAAATACATACACACACACACATTTATACATATGTATACATATACACACATATATATCTGTATACATATATACATACACTACCGTTCAAAAGTTTGGGGTCACCCAAACAATTTTGTGGAATAGCCTTCATTTCTAAGAACAAGAATAGACTGTCGAGTTTCAGATGAAAGTTCTCTTTTTCTGGCCATTTTGAGCGTTTAATTGACCCCACAAATGTGATGCTCCAGAAACTCAATCTGCTCAAAGGAAGGTCAGTTTTGTAGCTTCTGTAACGAGCTAAACTGTTTTCAGATGTGTGAACATGATTGCACAAGGGTTTTCTAATCATCAATTAGCCTTCTGAGCCAATGAGCAAACACATTGTACTATTAGAACACTGGAGTGATAGTTGCTGGAAATGGGCCTCTATACACCTATGTAGATATTGCACCAAAAAACAGACATTTGCAGCTAGAATAGTCATTTACCACAATAGCAATGTATAGAGTGTACTTCTTTAAAGTTAAGACTAGTTTAAAGTTATCTTAATTGAAAAGTACAGTGCTTTTCCTTCAAAAATAAGGACATTTCAATATGACCCCAAACTTTTGAACGGCAGTGTATGCATATACACATGCACACATATCCACATATATATATACTATAAACATACACATACCTATACCCATACATGCACACACGTATACATACTGTACATACACATACATACACACATTTACATATCTACATCCAGCCAAACACACACACACACATTTTTATACAACGTCAAATCCATACACAGGCCGGCGGGACAGCAATCAAACCCCGGCACCCACTTCCCACTGAGAACCAGCTGATTTCCTCCCCCAAGCTCCACAGGTCCGGCCACGCACCCCCGTCACACAGGGACAACCCCCGACAAGCCCGCCCCAGACGACGGCATGACACCGGGCGTAAAGGGCGGTGCGGCAGGGCGCAAGGGAAGGCAAGGCCTACACCCAAAAAGCCAACCGACACGACAATAAACGAATATGAAGCCAGCAAGTTCGCCAGCCCCGACAACCACCATGTGCACGCGCCGGTACCGGTACCAAAACTATTTCGATACTTTTTGGTACTTTTCGATACTTTTCTAAATAAAGGGGACCACAAAAAATTGCATTATTGGCTTTATTTTAACAAAAAATCTTAGGGTACGTTAAACTATGTTTCTTATTGCAAGTTTGTCCTTAAATAAAATAGTAAACATACTAGACAACTTGTCTTTTATTAGTAAGTAAGCAAACAAAGGCTCTTAATTTAGCTGCTGACATATGCAGTAACATATTGTGTCATTTTCCATTCTGTTTTTTTGTCAACATTATTAAGGATAAGTGGTAGAAAATTAATTATTAATCTACTTGTTCTTTTACTGTTAATATCTGCTTACTTTATCTTTTAACATGTTCTATTTACACTTCTGTTAAAATGTAATAATCATTTATTCTTCTGTTGTTGGGATGCTTTACATTAGTTTTGGATGATACCACACATTTAGGTATCAATCTGATACCAAGTAGTTACAGGATCATACATTGGTCATATTCTGTGTCTTCATGTGTCCAGGGACATATTTCCCGAGTTTATAAACATAATATAAATAAATAAAAAACAAAAGAAGATTTTGTGATGCCCAAAAAATATTGACGTAATCATAGTAGTATCGACTAGATACGCTCCTGTACTTTGGTATCAATACAGTAGCTCGCCTGCTGAAAAAGTGTGGGCACCCTTGTTCTAAACAATGTGCAAGACTCCCATAGTGACGACCCAGGTGAGTATTCCTGCTATAAGCCTAATAAGGAATATGTCTTATTCCTGCGCTCTTTTTTAAATGAGGGCCAAGCCGTCAGTCCAGTCCGCTCTGATCTCTCTAACTAGGAACTAGCAGTGGAAGAGGACGACAAAAACTTGACAGTAGGATTTTATATTCTGCTGCTAGAAGTGCACTTTGGTGCGAAAATAGGATACCCTGAATGCATCTCAAAAATTCCCTCTGATTTTGTCTTTTATCAGCGATTAAATACACCGAGACGGCAATGTTAATTACACTCACACACACACACACACACACACACACACACACACACACACACACACACACACACACACACACACACACACACACACACACACACACACACACACACACACACACACACACACACACACACACACACACTTTGGTTACACAACATCGACTCAGCAAAAGCGCTGTTGTCTGCTTGCTGCTCACATTTCTTCACCCTTCAGCAATACGAGATAGAACCAAATAAAACAGTAAAAATCAATGAAGAGAGATCCAGCATTAAAAGGTCCCAGGTGGCCGAAACATGAAAAACACACACCAATAAATGCAATTAGCATGCTAAGCGCAACTATGTTGCCCAATTCCACTGCTTAGTGTGTGGAGGTCACTTAGAATTATCTGGGCCGAATTATTAATGAGTGTGTTGGAGTGTTTAAGTCGGGAATAAGATCAAAGACTGTTTTCAGGAACAAGCACTAAATGATGACTCAGGGAAATTACATCCCAGGACACCTTAGACCGTGGGGAACATAAATCAAGATGCAAGTTATTCAACAACAACAACAAAAAATCATACTGAAAGATTTTAGTGAGCATGATTTCTTCCAAATACTGCATTTCCTTCACCTTCTGATGGTTTTGAGGAGCAGCTTTTAAATGTTCATGGTTGGCAGTGAAGATCATTTGTTTGTGCTTTAGGTCTGTTGTTGTCAGGCTTTCGGACCACCGGGGTCCTGAGTGAAAGCTTTTAAGATGTCACCTGATCCTAGGGATACTTTAAGTAGCACAGATACAAGATAGGGTGTGTGGTTTTGAAAGGGCGGAATCCATTATCTACAGTATGTCTATCCTGTGTAGGGTTGGAGGGTGGTGGTGGAGCCTATCCGAGGTGACACTGGGAGAGGGGTGGGGTACACCTTAGCCCAGTGGTGTCAAACGCACGGCTCGAGGGCCGGATCAGGCCCACAAACAGGTTTTATCCGGCCCGCGGGATGAGTTTGCTAAGTATAAAAATTAACCTGAAATGTTTTTAATGAAAGAAACGGCTTCTAAATGTGTCCACTGGATGTCGCAATAACCATTCTTTGTATTTTTGTAGATGATGCTACATATGTACGTGTCCTGGGCATGACTTTAAAGTGCATCCGGCAGTGGAGGCTCCTCTATGGGGTCTTGGGGCACTAGGAGGTTAACCCCTTTACTACTGTTTCCCCAGGTGGCCCTTGGCAAAGGCCTAGTACCTGACTGCCCCCTAGCCAGGGATACGGTGAAGACCTCAACGGCGGAGCAGGCGGAAGACGGTAGATGTAAGAACTACCACGACGGCTGCGACAGCGGAAGAAGGCACCCCCACATCCATGTGGGCCCAGTTATGGGGAAAAAACAACCCAAGACCTCAACGGTGGAACAGGCGGAGGATGATTGCTAACCCAATGGAGCGTCACAACGTCTGGGATGGTGGATGAAGGCTGCAGCAGAAAAGGGTCCCCAATCGTCTTGGACTCCATGCCACTGGACCCTGACCCGGATCTGTCAAGGATCGTGTGGTGACTGTCTGTGCACCAGTCTCCCCACGTTAAACAAAGTCACGCACAGGCATCCTCCATAAAGGGATACCCCCTTACCAGGAGGATCGTCATACTCGCTTCGAGTGACCGCCGATGACATATGTACAAAATAAACCACATAGATGTTAGTACATCAGTCGAGGAAAATGATCAAACTATATAAATAACATACTGTAATTTGATTTTGATATAATTTTTTTTTATCTAGACAGATTGAAAATTAACACCAATTGGCTGTCTATCAGCTGTATGTGACGCCTGCATTGTTGATTCTGAGGCAGATTTCGTACAGCATGGCAACATAAGCTAGCTGAATTCTGATTTGATACAAACTCTAACCTAAAAACAACAGCATTGGAAGGAGCATATTATGACATGAAGAGAATATGATGAATACTTTTAGATATTTAGGGAAAATTAATTAAAAATTACTTTTATCTTTCATTATGATCATGATTTCTGGTTATGTTAGGCTCACCACTGGTTAAATGTAGGCACAGTGGATTGATGGCTTGGTCTGGATTGGGTTATTTCGATTTGTCTGTACAGCTATTTGAACGTGTAAAAATACTTATAACTCCCTCTTGCCTTTCCTTATGTAGGATAAGCAAAGCCACCTCCCATATTTTTGATTGTTTTTTTAGTAGGTAAATGTGAATTTAGGATTTATTATATCAGTTGAGTAAACAGTTCTCCACAATGATGTACAGCTGAAATAGCAAGAGGGTGTAATAGCGCTTTTTCGCCACAAGAGGGCGGGTCCGGCCAAATGGGCGTTCATTGAGACTCATTTGGACCAACGCGGCGCGACGAAAATATTAATGTGTCTATTTCTGTCGTTACAGGTAAGCTGTAAATGGCTATGTATGATACACACTTAGCTAGAGTAATGAGATAGTATGGAAATGGGCTGTTTATACACAACTCCGTGTATGTTTGAGAAGTAGCGTCATCGTGCTAATGTAGCTAACCGGAGCTAACTGATGATGACGCAATACTGATATTGCCACTTGTTAAATAACTCAATGCTTAAATGTGGAGATACTGTGCTATGTTATGTGATTTATTTTGATTTGTTGATGTGATTAGAATGACCATGCAGGTCAATGTGTGGATGTTGTATTTTGTGTATTGTTGCCGAGTCAAATCAGAGGGAGAGCGCATTTCCTGCCGTTCATTGAGACAGATTTGGACCAAAGCGGTGTAACGAAAATATTAATGTGCTATTTCTGTTGTTACAGAAATGTGAAATAAAGCAACACAACTCAGTACACAGTGACTCCTGCTAATGTGTGCAACACTTATACTTAGGGATGATGTTTGATAAGAAATTATCGAGTTTGAGCCTATTATCGAATCCTCTTATCGAACCGATTCCTTATTGATTCTCTTATCGAGTCCAGATAGGTTGTTGTATATGGAAAAAAACACACAATATTTGGTTCAACAAATCACTTCACATTCTCTACTGCTCGCTACTATAGTATTGCCATATCTGAGTCATTGTGCAGAAATGTGGGGAAATAACTACAAATGTGCGCTACATTCGTTAACCGTGTTACAAAAAAAATGTATTAGACTGATACGTAATGGTGGATATAGAGAACATACAAACAATTTATTTATTGAGTCAAAAATATTAAAGTTCGATGATTTGGTAAAATTGCAAACAGCTAAATTGATGTGGAATTAAATGATGGAATGGATTAAGTAAAGAAGTTAAACATTGTACTGATATGATCCAGTTTAAGAGGTTGTTCAAATGAATAGTGCTTACAAAGTACAAAGAAGAAAAATTGAGAGAAATACTTTCAACCTTATTGAAAATAAGATATTCTTCATCTCAGTATATTAATAATGACTGAATTAATTAATTACATATTACAAAACTGTTGTATATGGTAATTCACAGATATTTTATTATAAAAAGGTCAGTAAATGATGTATATATTTGTAAACGCTATGAAGTGGGAAATGGGTAGGATTAAATAAGCTTTACTTCTTCATACTCCTGTAAAGTGAAATGACATGAAACTGTGATGTATTATACTGGGTAAGTGTGTTCATGTTCCAAATAAACTAAAGAAATAAAGAAAGCACTAGTTTATTAGACAGACTTGCAAACTCTGTCGTGGTGTAGGTTACAAGATAACGTTAACGTTATCAGACACATACAAAAAGGCTCACGTTAACGTTACCGTTAGCCACTGACTATGCTTAGGTAACGTTAGTCTAACTAACATTACTGCAGTCCTGGTTGACATAAGAGGTAACATTACTACAAGTGAGCAGATATGGAAATTAACCGGCAACAGTTAACGTTAGTTACTCACCGGCGTCACCGCCACTGTAGCTAGGACTTGGGCAGCTGGCAGAAGAAGAGGGGCGTTCTTCGTCGTCTCTGCCGCTGCTTCAACACGTGTCGAAGACACGACACGCTTGTTGTGCTTCCCCCCCTTAAACGAGAGCGAAGCCTGGCAATAATTGCATATTGCCGCTTCCTTGTTTTTTTTGGTGAAATGAAGCCATGCCTTGGAGCGCTTTTTCCGGTCCATTTTTTTCCTGCTTTCCCCATCTGCGCCTAATGACTGAGCTACGTGACGTCATTTCTTGTGATGTCCCATGGGGCATTTCTTGTCGGTATGGGATTCGTTCCCAGGGATTCAAATAAAGAACCGACTCTTTTTCTTTACTCTAGTGGTCTCGATAACGGGTACCGGTTCTCAAAAAGAGATTTGAGTCCGAGGACTCGGTTCTTTTCTTATCGAACAACCGGGAAAACCGGTTTCGAGCATCATCCCTACTTATACTACATAAGCACTTGTTCCAGGACCTATTTCGGGACATTATCTAAAAATGTCATACAAATCCATCCATTAGTTATGTTACTATCAGATTATGCAATCTTATTGGTGTGGGTAGGTTTTCTCTATGTGTGTGTATGCTTGCAGCTCGCAGCCCTACCTCCACCCACAGAGACAAAGCAAGTGGATGGTGTTCATTTTGTTTATTTCATTCCACTATGTGATGTATCATGTTGTATGCTTGCATGTTCGAAATAAACTCAAACTCAAACTATAGAACAAATACACCTGTTTGGAAAACAACACCCACAGACAATTTAATTTATCCTTCGATTAATTACCTCCGATAGGAGGTTATGTATTCACTTGGGTTTGTTTGTCTGTCTGTTAGTGAGCAACATAACTCGAAAAGTTTTAGGCGGATTTTGAATTAACTTTCATAAAATGGGATAAGGAACATTTGATTAGACTTTGGGGGTGATTTGGATCACCGTCTGGATTTAGGATTTTTTGTTATAAAGAATTCATTACTATTGGGGTATAGGGCCTGTAATTATTGTCAGCTGTCAATCAAATTCCAGGACGTGGTTAGCTGGTATAGACCCCGGTGAGCCTAAACAGAATAAGTTAATAATACAGTATGCTAAACATTTTAATTTGGTTCAATTAAATGTCCATTTTTACCGTTAAAAGTTATTTTTACCTGAAATGCATGGGATTTTTCTTTGGGTCATGTGTGGTTTTCTGAACATGTCCAGATAATGTAGATTCAAGTTTATTGTAGTGTTTTTTAGATGCCACCAGGGCTACTACCTCTTTGATTAAGTCTTCAACATACCTTCAAGCCGGTGTGGTTACTTCAGTGCGAACATTTTATTTGCTAACATAACCCAAGAGATTCAAAGTAAAGGGAATAGAGACAGATCAAGAAAGAAAGGGATCCGCATGTGAGGAGAAGAAGGACCAACAGCCTATGAATCTTGATGTCTCCTCTAAATAGGGAAATAAAATGGGAAAGGTGATGAGGGGAGGGTAGGCCCTCTTCAGGCCGAGCATCTTCTTATCATCAGCAGCAGCCTGTGGCTCAAGGGCCTCAAACAAATAATACGTGGTGGTTATGCGACGACAGCAAACATGGGCCGTGCCAATGACAGGCTTCTGCATGGGATGATTTTAACACGCTCAAGCACCTTCACAAATTGCCTGTAATTCACCTCCTAGTTTTTACATATTCTGTAAAACTAAAGCTTTAATATTCCATTCATGGTATGGACTCGAGGTGGAACCATTCACAAAATCCACGGTTCGTATTTTATCTTGGTTTTGTTACACAGTTTTTGGTTCGGTTCGGTGTATGTTATTGTTCTTTTAAATACACATATCAGATTGCCATGCATTCCAATAATACACCATTATTTATCAGTTGTTGTTCTAATATAAATATCTTAAACAAAAGGGCTACTGAAGCTCTGACCCTTGAATTAGTGTGAATAAAAATGAAACCATACAATCTTTATAACCGTACATTCATGTACAAAATTAAATCATAGAACAGAAGTAGCACAAATATTCGTAATAATTATTGATCATCCATCCATTTTCTACCGCTTGTCCCTTAAGGGGTTACGAGGTGTGCTGGAGTCTATCTCAGCTGCATTCCGGCGGAAGACGGGGTACACCCTGGACAAGTCGGTATTGGTTAATTTTCGTGAAACAGTATGATTGCCATTGCGGATTATTGCCTTTTAATTCTGATCACAAATGCAGATCCCCTATGGCTGACACTGTATTTATTGTGTTAGCGGTTAATTATGTGTCTCCATAAACAGTAGAGCCGCTTCCCTAAGCTAATAATATCACCTCCATCACGGCAAATCAACTGCATTTCTTAGTATTTTAAGTATTAGTATTAAGTAATTATCACTGGAAGACAACACTAAACATGTTACACACTGTGAGCAGGCATGCTAACAGCTGAGCTAACCGCTAAGCTGGCTTTAATCAACACCAATAAATAAGTTTGTAGTAAACTTTTAAGAAGTGTAGAAGGAATCAGGTTGCTTCAGAAAGTAAACTGATATAAAAGTAAATTAACAAGTAGATTAATAGGAGTCTAAAGAGAGGATAATATAGCAACAACTGTTGGTGTGTCAGCATTGTCACAGTCAGTACAAAACACATAAGAGAAAGGTGGATCGATCCATAAATTGGTGGTGTCGATACCAAGGATAGTATCAGCATATGATCGATACTAGAGTTATTAGGTTGACGGGAGCTCTTGTTTGAATACATGTTGTTAGCGCTAGTTCTGAAAGCGATTGGACCTGCCTTGGTACCCGTCCCCCCGACCCAGTGCCATCTGCACCAATGTTTTAAACAACACACGTGTTATGAACAATGTCAGTTCAACCGGTTGGTTCAGATTTTTTTCATATACCGTCCCGTCCTTAGTGTGGACTATAGCTGTCGATGATCCTCAGAAAAGCTTTTTACCTTGTGAGCTGTTGTGGACGAACAAAAAAATATCTAGGCTGGAGCTACAGTATGGCTTGGTCAAAATCAGGATGCAACAGTCGTTTTTCTCAGTCTTGTCCATTTTGTTGGAGGAGATTATGGGGTTGCAAGAAGGATTGGCGAAGAGGTGGAATGGATAGCTTTCACTTTCTTGCTGTTGTGCTCTCAGGCACTTCATTTCCTCTGGGGATAGAAGTCCAAACTGATCCAGTTGATCTCAGTCTGAGCCACTTTGTATCCCATGTACAGACTGTGTAACACTTACTTTCAGTCAGCGCCCTCTCCAAATGGACAGCGACTGTAAACGCAAAAAGTAATAGGCTATAGATTATTTTCCTCAAGGCAAGTGCTGCATAAACATTTGCATTTTTAAAATGTATTTGGAGATCATGAAAAAATGGTAAAGTAAACCCTGCTTGATGTGTCAGAACTCATAACTCCAACTATGAAGCATGGCCTCTTATTTGGATGTGCTGATTCTTATCCAATCAGCTTCACACAAGCAGGACATCATCACCCACAAATATTTTGGATAAGATCCTCTGGACACCAACTCTCTGTCCGTAGTCTGTAGTATTAGACCCTAGACTTTGTAGTTCAGGAACACCCCACACAGATCAGACAGACATGGGCAAATTATTTTTCCAAGTCCGCAAAGTACTTGTGGACCAGTTTGGCAAATTCCTTAATACACTCAGGCAATCCAGTGAGAATAGAGAGCTGTTCTAGTATGTTTGGAACAAAAAACACATAGTTTCTCTTGAATCCTCGAAGGCTGAGGGGTTTGAACACACCTTGCGTTTAGACGGGACCAGCAGGATTTACACCTAGATTTAGGTCAGTGCTATTTAACTGGTGGCCCAGGGGCCAGGTCTGGCCCCTTGATGACAACATGTGGGCCCTTAAGTTCATTTCAAAACTTGGGAGACAAACATTTCTGCAACACATTCCTAAAACACAAGATTGCTCCTGCTGTTTAAAGGAACTTGGACCACTGTATACACATTGGTGGATCTTTGCAGACATTTTAACTTTGCTAGAGCACTGCGTTGTGATTTACATAACTTAGATGTTCCTCAAGGGAGCCTTTTAAGTCCTCTCGTTTTGGCAGATAACATTTTTTTTTGTAATGTGATTTTTGTGATAATTATAAACAGCACTGAACCATGGGTGGTATTTTTGTACATTTTACAGTAAAGGTTATATCAGGAGTCCCAAAGTCAATTTAATTGAAGTATCTACTTCAGAATCACGTATTAATAACCATGTGACTAAATTTGTAAACTACTTCTACCAGCAGCTGTAGTGACCCTGAACTATGGTCCCTTAAATCATTGTGAATGTAACATTTAATATAACAATTGTAGATTTTGACACTGTTGACTTCCCCATAAGATGGTCATAGACACTTTTGCCTGCCTACAAGAAGTTGCTCTTTGTGTTTCCCAATGTGTGTCATTTTTGTGTTTGGATTGTTGTTGTAGTTTGGGTTCTTTCTCGTGGTATTGAAGACTGCTATAACATTATTTACTATTAGCCGCCCAGAGGCTGCGGGCCACAATTACATTAAACAATGGAGTTATGTAGAAGTCCACGGGCTGTGAGTTTGAGACCCCTGGGTTTTATTCTATATAACATATACCGGGACCAATGATGCCCTGGGAAAAATCCAGGCAGTTACTATAGTCTCTGGTAAATAACCTTATGGCACATTAGCATGAATTGTACCTTAATGGATAAAAATGAATTGCTGTTGTTGACCTATTTCCAAGAGTGCATAATTGACTTTTGCTTCAGCCGCCTCCAAAGGCCAAGTACCCCTCGCCCTTTTGGTACCTGCCAGCTACTGCTAAAAATCCGCAGCATGCCTCCTCACTCGTTTTCATCCCTATGACCACGTCAGCCCTGTCTTTCAAGAACTCTAGCACACCCCACAGCGCATCCAGTTCAAGATCCTCTTCCAACCCACAAAACCCTCCACAACCTGGCCCCCTCCTAGCTCTCTGACCTCCTTACCCAACACACTCCTGCCAAAACCTCTGTTCCAGTTCAACCACCAGCTGCCCGATCCTTACAGCACCCGAGACCGAACCTGGGGGGAAAGAGCTGCTTCTTCCTTCCAGAAATGTGTTATCCCTTCTGTGTGCCAATTTTACATCCCCACAGCCTTCAAAAGACTGCTAAAAGCCTACCCAATGTTTCCTGCAGACCAGCAATCAAGTTGTGGCGTGTGGTGGGGGCCTTTGTTTAAATATATATAGACCCCTTGGTGGAAAAAGTTTGAACACCCCTGTTCTAAACTTAAGCACAAATAGGGAACACTGCCAGCTCTGTTGATATACACTTGTATTGTCTTTGAGTACCTTTTAAAATCGCTCTATAAATAAAATAATTATTATTATTATTACTCCAGGGGCCCCAAGTCATTATTGGTAGGGTTTGGCGCTCGCTTTTTACCTCTGGTCTCCACCGTCAGGTTAGGGTCAGTCATTGTCAACCAGGTGAAAATGACAATGATCCATGATTGATTACTCTCACGTGATTCTTTTAGTCTGGGATTGGAATGTGCAAGGAGTGTGGAAAACATTTAAATGGCTTTTTCATTTTCTGAAAAGTCTTGAGTTCTGTCTCATAAAAAAGGCATGACCGAGCTAAACTCTCTAAATTCCAAACATGCTCATACGGCAGAGAAATGAAGGTCTTGCAAGGTTATAGCTTATAGTGTCTGGCTTCGTATGGTGAGTCTTTTAGAAATGTTAAAGGTCAATTCCTCTTTAAGCAGTCAGTCTAAGTGGGTTGTTGTGTGCTGAAAGTCAACCAGATTTTGGGAATATTGAACCGCTTCACTTTTCTTTTCCGCTCTATCCTGGTTGCTTTCTACCATAAAGAACCGGCATGTGAGGATTACGACCACTTCCATTGCAATGATGAGCTGCCTGATTTGAAACGCATCTGTCCAATTACACTTGACAACCCCAAGATAATGAACTCACCTCCCTCTGGCTTCTGCTGCATGACTATCGATTTCAACCGTTTAGCAGCCTGTCTGAAGTTACACCTGCTTGGTTGCCTATGCAGAGGTTTATGAAGTAAAAAGACATGGACGAATGCTAATTTTGTCATATCGGTTGACATTGAACTAAAGAAACACTATACGGAACAACATGAAAGACTGAGCTGAGCATTTCATTCGATAAAAACTGTAGTTTGTGGAATATAAAACTCACCTAAGTATAATCCGCATTTACTTAATGTTTGGACAAATTTAATTTTGTACATATTTTGGCCGCACACATCTATGAGCTTCAGCTGTCCACATTAAAACATGAAATATTTACACAGACTCTTGTTTTTATTCACACATTTAACTAAAGACAGTGCCTGTAACCCAGCATACAGTAGTCTACTGTACTCCACCCTCTTCCTCCTGCACACTTGGACTGCTAAGGTCTCGGATTTGAGGGGGCTCAGGGTTGCTACATCCAGCGATTTCTCGGACTTGTTTTCGTTATCTTTTTTGTCCCAAGGTGGGTGGCCTCTGGGCTTGTGCTTTCTAGCCTTCTGGTCCAACCTTTCAGGGTCTGTTAGTGGTGGTGGATTTTCGTTCGGTGCAGCCGTTCTGGTTCCTTTTTCAATGGCTGGATCGATCGCCTTTGGGTTTTGGGCTGCGTCCTGTTTATTTCATGTCTGCTATTTGGTGTCTTCGCCATGATGAGGATGACTGCATAATGTGCAAAATAACTGACTGACTTGTGTGTGTGCGTTTGATTTAGTATGAACAATTCCATTGGTCCACCAGGACTTGTTCAGCCATTTCATTGGCCTGATGTGACGAGGCTAAATTTATTGGCGGGATGTAATGCTTGTGAACACGTAATAATCCATAAATTAGCTTCAGCTTTGCATAAACCCCTGGGTTCAACGCATGGAAAAAAAAGTTGTAGCATATAGTCCAGAAATTACATTGATTTGTAGTTGATGGACGCTGCCACATTCCTGCAAATAATTAATTACATTTTCTTAAAGGGGACCAATGATGATTTAAATCTACATTTTAAACACCTCCTTGTGATCTAGATCAGCGTTTTTCAACCTTTTTTGAGCAGAGGCACATTTTTTGCGTTGAAAAAATACGGAGGCACACCACCAGCAGAAATCATTAAAAAACCAAACTCAGTTGACAGTAAACAATCTTTGTTGCAATTGATGGATATGACTTTAAACCATAACCAACCATGCACCAATGTAGCTCTTGTCTCAAAGTAGGTGTACTGTCACCACCTGTCACATCACGCCGTGACTTATTTTGAGTTGTTTGCTGTTTTCCTGTGTGTAGTGTTTTATTTCTTGTCTTGCGCTCCTATTTTGGTGTCTCTTTCTCTTTTTTGGTATTTTCCTGTAGCAGTTTAATGTCTTCCTTTGAGCAATATTTCCTGCATCTACTTTGTTTTAGTAATCAATAATATTTCAGTTGTTTTTATCCTTCTTTGTGAGGACATTGTTGATTGTCATGTCATGTTCGGATGTACTTTGTGGACGCCGTCTTTGCTCCACAGTAAATCTTTGCTGCCGTCCAGCATTCTGTTTTTGTTTACTTTGTAGCCAGTTCAGTTTTTAGTTTCGTTCTGCATAGCCATCCCTTAGCTTCAATGCCTTTTTTTAGTGGCACTCACCTTTAGTTTATTTTTGGTTTAAGCATTAGACACCTTTTTACCTGCACAGTGCCTCCCAATGTTTCCGACATCTACAAAGCAATTTGCTACCGGCTGCCACCTTGTGATATGGAAGAGTATTACATGGTTACTCTGCCGAGCTCTAGACAGCACCGACACTCGACAACAACACATAATTCGCAGACTATAATTACTGGTTTGCAAAAAATATCTTTAACCCAAATAGGTGAAACTAGATAATCTCTCACGGCACACCAGACTGTATCTCACGGCACTGCACAGTGGTTGAAAAACACTGATCTAGATCATATGTATTGTATATTATTTTAGTGTAAATTTTGCTCCACAGTCACTTTTATAACCCGTTTTCGAGTTCTTTTGCAAGATGTGTGCTTCTGCAGGCGTCGCCAGATAGCAAGTGAAACCACACCCCATCCACTCCAAAAGTATCATAATTTATATTTTGAAAATGTACAGTGTTTAAATATATAGCTGGAAGTCGTCACCTCTATTTTTTTTCCAGAAATAGTCAAAAATAAACTTCATAAATATTTTACAGGTACACCCGCACACTCTCCGATCGATTTTGACCTGCATAAAAAAGGCTGCTTTTTGCAGCATTTATGTCACTGCTTGTCGTATATCTGTGTTATTATGCACATGTCAATGTCAGATGAAAGTAGTACTTTAATCTATTTTTTTCGTATTTCCTCACAGACTGGAGCAGTGGGGGAGGAGCTTCTTCCCCTCTGGCTGAGAGACTGACTTGTCTAAATTAGGGTTGTACTGTATACTGGTATTAGTATAGTACCACGATACTAATTAATCCTTTTCGGTACTATACCGCCTCTGAAAAGTACCGGTCCGGTAAACTCAAGAAATACGTCCCTGGACACATGACGACTTTGAATATGACCAATGTATGATCCTGTAACGACTTGGTATCGGATTGATACCCAAATTTGTGGTATCATCTAAAACTAATGTAAAGTATCAAAAAACAGAAGAATAAGTGATTATTACATTTTAACAGAAGTGTAGATAGAACATGTTAAAAGAGAACTTAACCAGATATTAACAGTAAAAGAACAAGTAGATTAATATTTCATTTTCTACCACTTGTCCTTAATAATTTTGACAAAATAATAGAATGGAAAATGACACAATATGTTACTGCATACGTCAGCAGCTAAATTAGGAGCCTTTGTTTGCTTACCTACTAATAAAGACAAGTTGTCTTGTATGTTCACTATTTTATTTAAGGACAAACTTGCCATAAGAAACATATGTTTGTACCTTAAGATTTTTTGTTAAAATAAAGCCAATAATGCAATTTTTTGTGGTCCTCATTTATTTAGAAAAGTACCGAAAAGAAGGTGCAAATCTGGTAACAAATGAAGGAATAATTAATTCCCCCCCAAAATAGCAGGGGGTCCATCGTCTGGCAGTGGTTTGGCTTCAAGTGGGAATATGTCGAACAGACAACCGTAATTTGTCAAGTGTGGGGCGAAAGCGTTGCTATAAAAAGTAGCATTACTGCTAATATGTAGTATCATTTGAAAAGTCACCTGCTAGAGAATGAACAGTGCTTACTCCGCATGTCAACATCTCCGTTCAGTGCCACACGCCAACACCATCAAAATGCAGAGGCAAGCATTCCCAGATCAACACCGTATGAAAAAAAATAGGGATTTTTTTAGTTGTGATTTCCTTCTCTTCATGAAAGTTTTAAAGTAGCATATATTAATGCAGTATGAAGAAGAATGTTTTAATGTAGACACAAAAAAATCATAATTCTGCTGTGATTATATGCATCAAGTGTTCATTCAAGGCTAAGGCAAAATATCGAGATATATATCGTGTATCGCGATATGCCCTTAAAATATCGCAATATGAAAAAAAGGCCATATCGCCCAGCCCTAGTCTAAATACAGTAAGTACGTCCACCTCGCTGTGACTTCAGAACGCAGTCCAATGCAAAACCCCGCGAACAGAGACATCCAAAAATGCGTGCAAGATCACGCCAAAATGCATGGACCTGGTGTTCTGACGCTATGGCATTGTTTAACACCAGCATCCAACAGAAAATACCAGAATTCATCATAGGTCTCCTTTAATTTCTTTCGACATAGTCCAGTTTTCTACCGACAGATAACGTCAAACGAACTATATAGCTGTATTTCAATCACTGGAGTGTCCTCATGCAGCATAACTGTTCTCTAGCCCAGCTCTACTGAAATCAATTTGCATCCCTTAAAATGAGCTGTGGCCAATTCCCATGGATATGTTTATTTCATTCACTCCAAATGAGATTACCGACCAACGGAGTGACCCTGAAAATACCCGTGGCAAATTCATTTCTTGATGCGTGTAAAGTATGGCGCTCCTGGGGTAAGAGCGCACAAGTGGTCTGCTAGCACTGAAATGTGTATTATGGGAGACCATCAAAGAAAAAAACCAAAAACGTGCAGGTTCTAGTTTAATTTTAATGGTATATGGTTTGAATATATACACTGTTTGCACCACTGAATGTGTTGTAGTGGATAGTGACTGCAATTAGTTCAATAATCATATATCTGCAATGAATGTGTTTACCATGAATTGATTAACATGGACCCCGACTTAAACAAGTTGAAAAACTTATTTGGGTGTTACCATTTAGTGGTCAATTGTACAGAATATGTACTTTACTGTGCAATCTACTAATAAAAGTCTCAATCAATCAATCAATGATGGGGTCAGATCAATGGAAGGAGATTTTAAGGAGACTTAACCCTAACCCTAAAGATTAACTGGAAATATAGGATTTTTTTTCAGTACTTTTGCCAGAAGTACTGGCAATGTACCAAGTAGACACCTCTGTGTTGTCACGTTTGATGACCTTGAGTCACCTAAATACTTTCCATATACTGTATGAAATAACCAAACATGCATACTAAACAGGAACCACAAATCCATCAGAGTTTCAGCTTCTCAAGATTACGGCGTAAAAACCCGTCTCAGAGAACCAGAAGAGGGGCACAGATCAAGTCCTACTTGGTTGGACACCAATTTAAAATCACTCAGAGTGATACACTTAGCTGCAGGGCCGGTCTAGAGGCCACTGTAATAAGATTCAAATTACTGCTACCAATCTTAGGCCAGCACTGACATCCTAGCTACACCCTGGAACTTACTCACACATCTTATTCACCTTATTTTTTTAAGTGCACATAAAGTGCAATTTCCATTATAGATAACATGAAGAGGTTATGTTGTAATCATGGACAGGGGGAATGGGGCAAGACTTCTCGAGAAAACTTTAAAACACTGACTTAAAAAAATGTCCCACTTTAAGGGGCTGTTTGTAATATTTAAACAAATACCTAGAGGGCGCCAACTTTCCCATGTATTTTACACAGTATGTCCCGCCCTCTTACGACTTCCCGTTTGTAATGCCGTAATTATGTTTGAGCGCATTAGATTTAGGTGTTGTTAGCGAAAAATAGCAATTTAGATAGGTAGCGTTAGCTGCCAGTGTATTCTATAAAAACAACAACATGACTGCAAATTGTTCGTTGTTTCTCTTGGACTGCTTTTGTATGTGTGCACGCGTACGTGTTGACGAGACCGGGTAAGTGACCATACTTACCAACCCTCCCGATTTTCCCGGGAGACTCCCGAATTTCAGTGCCCCTCCCAAAAATCTCCCGAATTTCTCCCGATTTCCACCTGGACAACAATGTTGGGGGCGTGCCTTAAAGGCACTGCCTTTAGCGTCCTCTCTCACCTGAAACCTTCACCCTTTAACAGCCGCATGCTGTCCAGGCGTCTGCTTTTCCTCCATATAAACAGCGTGCTGGCCCAGTCACATAATAATGTAGCGTTGGACGGGTTTGACAATGGTCTTTACGCGAAGATGTCAAGAAATGCTGACACGTTGTATGATCTTTTAACTGGTTTAATAATAATGTTAATTTCAAGCACACACACACACAAGTGAATGCAATTCATACTTGGTCAACAGCCATACATGTCACACTGACGGTGACCGTATAAACAACTTTAACACTGTTACTAATATGCGCCACACTGTCAACCCACACCAAACAAGTTATTTTCATTGGAACTAAGGGGCCCAGCCCAACTCTTGAAACACAACCCCACACCATAATTCCTCGTCCACCAAATTTCACACTCCGAAATGTACCGTTCTCCTGGCAACCTCCAAACCCAGACTTGTCCATTAGATTGCCAGATGGAAAAGCGTGATTCATCACTCCTGGGAACTCCACTGCTCTAGAGTCCAGTGGCGATGTGCTTTACACCACTGCATCCGACGCTTTGCATTGGACTTGGTGATGTATGGTTTTGACACAGCTGCTCGGCCATGCAAACCCATTCCATGAAGCTCTGCGTACTGTATGTGGGCTAATTGGAAGGTCACATGAAGTTTGGAGATCTGTAGCAACTGACTGTGCAGAAAGTCGGCGACCTCTTTGCACTATGCGCTTCAGCATCCGCTGACTTCTCTCAGTCAGTTTACATGGCCTACCACTTGGTGGCTGAGTTGCTGTTGTTCCCAAACGCTTCCATTTTCTTATAATAAAGCAGACAGTTGACTTTGTAATATTTAGGAGCGAGGACATTTCACGACATGGCATCCTATGACAGTTCCACGCTGGAAATCACTGAGCTCCTGAGAGCGGCCCATTCTTTCACAAATGTTTATAGAAACAGTCTCCATGCCTACGTGCTTGATTGTATATACCTTGGATGGGTGGCCGAATACTTTTGGCAATTATATATCTATATCTATGCTGGATCGTTAAATTTGAGCTGTGAAATGTTGTTTTAAATTGCAGATCCTCCTAGAACAGTGGTTCTTAACCTTGTTGGAGGTACCGAACCCCACCAGTTTCAGTTTAGTGAAAAATAAAATGTTTTTTTTTTTCAAATTCAAGACAAAGTTATATGTTTTTGGTAACACTTTAGTATGGGGAACATATTCTAAGTAACAAAGACTTAATTTAGAGTTTTTTGGATACTAGGGGAACATATTCTAAGTAACAAAGACTTAATTTAGAGTTATTTGGTTAGGGTTAGGGTTAGGGCCAGGGTTAGAGGGTTAGGGTTATAATAAGGCCATGCCGAATAAGGCATTAATAAGTACTTAATGACTAGTTAAGAGCCAATATGTTACTACTTTGCATGTTAATAAGCAACTAATTAATGGTGAATATGTTCCCCATACTAAAGTGTTACCGTATTTTTTTTACTGGTGCACAAAATGAACTGTGCATGAACATCACCTTGTTCAAACAACAAAACCAACACAGTGCATAAACTCACAACAAATTACACACCTGCAAATCAGTGTGACTTCTGCTGTTGCCGTATCCGTAATACGCCGATAGGGAAAAGTTTTTATTTACACGATGAGTCGGGCGTGTCTTGAACCCCTGAGCCCGACTCACCGAACCCCTAGGGTTCGATCGAACCCAGGTTAAGAACCACTGTCCTAGAACCAGCGTCCTCTGCAGTGGACATTTGTTTTGCATAACAAAGCACTTGTAACAAAATAAAGAATGCAGAGAATTCTGGTTCTCAGAAGGAAATACAAAAATTATTTGTTGTCTTTTTTTGGTACGTCTGTGTGTGTGTTCCACAAATCACGTGTTGCATGTTGCGTGTGTGTGGCCTGTGTATGATTACTGAGACCTGCTGAGCGCGCCCAAGTGCACCCAGAGGGGTGGCAGGGGACAGCTGCCAGGGAGGGACAAGAGTGGAGGCTGCCAAGCAGCATTAGTCACACCCATTACTCACAGACTCGGTGCTGGCAGACACAAAAGTGACTGTGCCCCCGACGTCCACATTGCACAAAATTCTCATTAACAATTTCACGGGGAGAAATGATGGGGGAGCAATTAGAGATGGGCTCAAGATACTTTACAGAAAGCGGTGAAGGATCATCATCATCAGCGCCGTCCTCCTCCTCATCATCATCAGTCCTTGGCACGGTGACGCGTGCGGACATTAGTGTGACTTCCCGCGGGTCCTCTAATGCCTAAAAATAACAAAATGCTAGTAAACACTCGCTAATCCTTTCAGACAGTCCCGGCTTTCAAGGTTTCGCCCCTGCCTCTTCCACCTTGCCGTGCCTCTGAAGCGGCCATGATCCCCGCGCGCCGAGATGTGATCTAGGCCAGGCGTTCGTCTTCCTCTTTTAGAAGGCTGCTAATGAAGTCACAAACAGCCTGACCCTTTGGGACATGCCCCGCCTCCGACGCAAAGATGGAGTGAGACTAATTGGGAGCACCCATGTTTCCTGTATAATTGCCCTTATCTGGTGAGTCGTGTTGAGGGTCATTAGGCAGAGGCTGGATTAATTGACCCGAGCGGCACCGAATAAAAGATAGCGGCGAGCCGGGCTTTATATTTTGGGATTGTGACGCGCTCGCTTGCACAGGACACACTTTGCTTCATCTCACCGCTGCAATATGACTAACAAATGCTCGTAGCCGTTTTTCCTTTTTATAGAATTCTCCATGATCATCATTTCACAGCTCTACTCCCACCAGCCCACTCTAATGGGTCAGAGCCGCCACTTTAAAAGTGTGATGCAGTAATGGCAGTGCTTTTAGCTTGCTCATGTGCAAGGGAGTATTGGGGGGGAAAAAAACAAGGTGCAAGCACGTGGAGGCAAATATTTTCGGTGGGACGTAAATTATGACCATGTAACTGTCATGTCTGGGATCATGTTTTGTTTAAGTTATGTTCTGTTTGGTTTTTGGTCTCTTTTTAGTTCCTGCTTTTTCACTCCCTTGTCTTGTTTCCATGGTTACCCATTAGTTTCACCTGTTCCACGTTTCGACTGAATAATAATAAATAAATATGTCCTCACCTTCACGCCTTGACCGCTCCAACTTTCCTTTGCACTCCGGGAAAACAAACCCCAAAGTCCACGCATTGTCAGAATGTCGCCAGCAAAGACGTTTTTTCCGCAGGAAAGTTGGAGCGGGCAAGGCGTGAAGGTAAGGACATATTTATTCTAACAAAGTACAAACAAAAGGGTACAAACAAAAGGCGCGCACAAGGCGGAGGTACAAACTTGACTATGAATCAAAAACTTACACTTAACGTAGACTAAGGACATGAAACAAAAGAACTGCTAAATGTGACATGAATAAACAAAAACTTACTTGGAAAGCATGGAACTATGGCATGGAACACATAATCAATGGAGTAACAGGGATAACAGAGTTAATGTCGCCAGGCCGACCAACAGAAAAGACAGGCTTTAAATAACAATGACATGATTGGTGACAGGTGTGTGAGTCCAAACGTGGAACAGGTGAAACTAATGGGTAACCATGGAAACAAGACAAGGGAGTGAAAAAGCAGGAACTAAAAAGAGACCAAAAACCAAACAGAACATAACTTAAACAAAACATGATCCCAGACATGACAGTAACAGCTTGTCTGAAAAATACTCAGGGTTCGTACAGGTGCTTAAAAACCTTGAAAATGCTTGGATTTTAATGTTGTGTTCTCAAGGTTTGAAAAATGCTTGAATTTTGGGTGATGTTCATCATATTTCTCGGCAGTCTGACTCAATAGGCTAATTATGAAATGGAAAAAAAATAAGATAAGTTTCCTTAAAAATGAAAGCTACACGCTTGATCTGTTGGCTTTGCACGAGCCCTTAGATTAGGTTGTTGTCATGCGGCTCTGTGTCGCCCCTAAGAGGACAGTGGTTCATCGGTCCATCATGCCGGGTGGTTGTCGTTTTAACGAACTTTGGATGGAAAATGACAAATGCAAACTTTGGATAAAACGTGGACCAAATCCACGTGTAGCCTGCTGCAAAGTATGCAAAAAGGAAATCCAGCTTTTCGCAATGGGAGAGTTGGCTCTCTCTCTCGAGTCATATGAAAGGCATACTTGCCAACCCTTCCGTTTTTAGCGGGAGAATCCCGATATTCAGCGCCTCTCCCGACAACCTCCCGACAGAGATTTTCTCCCGACAAACTCCCGGTATTCAGCCGGAGCTGGAGGCCACGCTCCAAAAAAAAAAAGTCTGCCGCAGCTGCGATTGGACCTGACCAGCCTCCGGGTACAAGTACTGGAGTACCAATTGCTTGCCAGGGAAGATCTTCCCCAGGAAGCAAGGATTGACCGGTTTTGGGCCATGCTAGGGAGAGATGGAAGATTCCACACTCTCGTGCATTTGATGAAAGCACTTTTGTGCGTGCCACACAGCAATGCATCATTAGAGAGGGTGTTCAGCATGGTTAGAAAAATAGTGACAGAGAATAGAAAGAGGATGGACAATTCAACCCTTAGCAAAGCATTGTACTTTCAAGTACAACAATGAGTAGATGAGTGTTGCGTGTGTGTGTGTATATGTGTAAATAAATGAACACTAAAATTCAAGTATTTCTATTATTTATATATATATAATAAAATAAATAAATAAATATATATATATATATATATATATATATATATATATATATATATATATATATATATATATATATATATATATATATATATATATATATATATATATATATATATATATCCACGGCGAGGCCGAGCAGCAGCACGCCACAGCAGACCACAGCGGGGCCGAGCAGCAGCACGCCACAAACGAACGCGAAACATCTGGAAAGGAAGAGGCTCATGCCGCCGTCGCCCGGCTACACAGCAGTGAGGCCCGCACCAACCAAGCAGGGAGAGGCCCGGCTACCGGCCAGCAGCGGCGGCACCACCACCTCACTGCGGCGGGACCAGCAGCTTTCTCGCGGCGGCAAGTGACGGCAGCAGGGCGGCGAGGGAGAGGCCAGGCTGGCGGCTAACGGCTAGCGGCTGGCAGCAGCGGGACCATCTCGTGGAGACGAGACCGGCAGGTGACTGCGGCGAGGCCCGGGAGAGGAGAGAGGCTGGAGCGAGGCTTGCCAGGCCGGACGGGACCCCATCGGTGGGAAGGCGAAAGTGCAGTGACGCGTCTCGGCAATTTGGGTTGTGAGTTTTAGCCAGTAAAGAAACCGAACTGAAATTAAGAAGAAAACCAAGTGAATTAAGAAAATGAGTGCGAAACACAAGAAATTCGAGGAAGACTTGGAGGAGATCAGAAAATCGCTTAACTCCCTGTCGGAGGATGTAAGGACAGTGGCCAAACAGCAAGACACACTCATGGAGTTGTTGACCGAAATCAAAATGCTGAAAAACATCATCAAGGAAAAAGACAAGAAAATTGTTGACCTAGAAGCAAGAATTGACGAAATTGAACAGTACACCAGAATGGACGATTTAATTATAAGTGGACTAGAAACCAAACATCGCACATATGCAAGAGTGGCCGGGACTCGCAGCAGGGACGCTGACAAGGACGCCGAAGCCCCGGCAGACGAACTTGTGACACTTGAACGGCAAGTAATTAACTTTTTTTCCAGTAAGAACATGACTCTTCAAAGTGGCAGCATTTCAGCGTGCCATACTATCCCCAGGAAGGACAGCAGAACCAACCCAGCCATTGTGATCCGGTTTGTAAATCGGAAACACAAGACGGAGTTACTACGGCAGGGAAGGAAGCTGAAGGGAACTGGGGTTTACATCAATGAACATCTTACCAAGAAGAACGCTGACATTGCAAGACAAGCACGCATCCTCAGAAAAGAAAACAAGATACAAGCAACATGGACACGGAACTGCAAAATCATGATTCGGCTAAATGGACCATATGAAGAAGCCAAAGTTGTCATGATCCGAGAGCTCCGCGACTTGGATCAATATAGATGAGACCTGCTAGACTTATGACTGACACGGCTCATCCTTGGCTGGAGACGGGGAAGGCTACGCAGCGAGAAGGTGAGACAACTGAGAATCAAAAGTTTCTAAGAGCTGAATACATGGACTATAAACTGTATGACTTTGAAAATGATGTTGACCCAGAAAACCATCTGTTCAACTCAATCAATGCTACATGTGACTACTACACAGAGGAACAATTCAATGACAATGTTAGTTTAGATAATACATTTTCTTTAATACATTTCAACTGTAGAAGCTTATATGCAAATTTCTCAAAGATTGACGAATACCTGAAGACTCTAAATGGCAAATTCAAAATAATAGCACTTTCTGAAACATGGATCGATAAAGACAGAGGTATCGATTTCTCCATTGACGGGTATGAGTTGTATCACTGTAGTAGAAGAAACAAGAAGGGAGGAGGTGTGGCCCTGTTTGTTGACTGTGAATTGAAATGTAGACCTGTGGAATGTATGACAGTGGTAATTGATGATTTATTTGAATGTGTAACTGTAGAGGTAGAAATAGAAAAGAAGAGAAATGTTATTGTTACGTGTATGTATAGGACACCTGGGTCTAAAGTAGAAGCATTTAATGATAGTTTGGAAGAATTATTGTGTAAGGTGAAGGAAAATAAAACATTTGTCATGTGTGGCGACTATAACATAGACCTGCTAAGCTCACCCAGAAATAAATCAACAAGAGACTTCTTGGATGTGGTATATAGTAGAGGGCTTTATCCATTGATCACCAAACCCAGTAGAATAACGACAAATTGTGCAACGTTAATTGATCACATCTTTATAAATGACATAAAAAATAATATAAAAAGTGGACTAGTAATTAATGATATAAGTGACCACTTACCTGTGTTTCTTACTTATGACTGTCCAATTGATAAAAAGAGGGAGGAAAAAACTCATAGATATGTAAGGAAAAGAACTGAAGAGGCAATAAATAGGTTTAGGAAGGACTTATTTGAAACAGACTGGAATGAGGTGTATGGGGGAGAAGCAAATGCTGCATATGAGGCTTTTCTTAATATATATTTATCATTGTATGAAAAGCATTGTCCGAATGTATGGAAACAAAGAGACAGCTACAATAAAAAGCCTTGGATTATAAAGGGACTACAGAATGCTTGTAAAAAGAAAAACAAACTTTATAGAGATTTCATAAAAGTAAAAACAAAGGATGCTGAAACAAAATATAAGGTTTACAAAAACAAATTGATAACAATAATGAGACAAGCAAAAAGAGAATATTATAATAATTTACTAGAAAAAAATAAAAACAATATCAAAGGAACTTGGAATATTCTGAACAAGGTAATAGGAAAAACATCTGGGCCTACAAACCCACCAAGCCATTTTATCAATGAGGATAATAAGATGATAACAAATATGAATGAAGTGGCAAACGGATTCAATTCTTTTTTTGTGAATGTTGGACCCAAATTGGCAGAGAGTATTGGAGAACATAAAGATATACAGAGTGGATGGAGAGGGGGAAGCAAAGTGCTACAGTCCATGCTTCTAGGAGATGTTAGTGAAAATGAAATTGTATCGGTGGTAACAAAACTGAAAAATAAGACATCAACAGACAGTGATGGTATAGACATGATAATTGTAAAAAAGACTATTGACTGTATCATCAAACCTCTTTGTTATATTTTTAATCTTTCTTTTCAAACAGGGACCTTTCCAAATAAAATGAAGGTAGCAAAGGTAATTCCACTCTTTAAAACGGGAGATAAACATAGATTCACTAATTACAGACCAGTGTCACTACTGTCACAATTTTCTAAAATAATTGAAAAAATATTTGTAAAAAAATTAGATAGTTTTATTGAAAAGAACATGCTGTTGAGTGAGAGCCAGTATGGATTCCGGACCAATAGATCCACTGCTTCAGCTGTAATGAATATAATTGAGGATATAGCAACAGCAACTGATAATAAGAAATACACTATAGGGGTATTTATCGATCTTAAAAAAGCATTTGATACTATAGATCATTCTATATTATTGTCCAAGTTGTATTCATTTGGTGTGAGAGGAGTAGTTTTAGACTGGCTAAGAAGTTATTTAGATAATAGACAAGAGTTTGTGGATTTTATGGGTAATACATCTGAACAAATGAGGATTGAATGTGGAATTCCACAAGGTTCGGTTTTGGGACCAAAATTGTTTATTTTATATATTAATGATATATGTGAGGTATCAAAGTTATTGAAATTTGTATTATTTGCGGACGACACCAACTTTTATAGTTCGGGACACGACTTAAAAGCATTATCAAAAATTATTGAACAGGAAATGATTAAACTTAAGAGATGGTTTGATGCCAATAAATTATCATTAAATGTAGAAAAAACAAAGTTCATGATTTTTTGTAAGAGGAAAAGGGAGGAAACGATCAAATTGTCAATAAATGGAATAGATATTGAAAGGGTTTCTGAACTTAGATTTTTAGGAGTGATACTGGATGACGGTCTGACATGGAAATCTCATATTGCACATCTGCGGAAAAAGATGTCTAAGAGTATTTTTATATTAAATAAGGTAAAATATGTGTTAGATTATAGGGCAATGCGTATATTGTATTGTGCACTTATATTGCCATATATCAACTACTGTGTGGAAGTGTGGGGGAACACATATAAGAGTAACATAAAGGCATTGTATCAACTACAGAAAAGAGCTATAAGGATTATTCATAAAGTAGATTACTTAGAACACACTAACATATTATTCATTAATTCAGGTTTATTGAAATTACAGGAGCTAGTAAAGTTACAGACATTATGTGTCATGTTTAAGGCTAAAAGCAAAACATTACCAGCAAATTTACAAAAAATGTTTGTCATCACTTCTGAGAATGAAGAGCATAGAAGAAAAGGTCATTTCCAACATCAGTATTCAAGGACAACTTTAAAACAAATGTGTATATCAGTGGTGGGGGTTAAACTATGGAATTCTCTTTATAATGAGATAAAAGATTGTAAAAATATATTCAAATTGAAAAAAATATATAAAGACAGAACAATAAAATCATATGGACAGCCATAAGTGTTTACATTTTGCTTTATATTTATTAATTTACTTGTTTTTTGCCTGGTTTTGTATCTGTTTTGTATCATCCTGTGAGGTGTACCTGTATATTACTTCTTTTGTATTTTTGTTCGGTTTGTACTTCATGAAGTTTTGCACTTGTGTTTTTTTTGTTTTGTTTTGTTTTGTTTTGTTTTCGTTATATTTGGATGTAATTGTTGGTTCACATATCATTAAGTAAGACTATGTATTATGTGAAGGGGGCAGGAAAATATAAGATTTTTCTTCATCCTGCTCCTTCTCAGGCATTGGTGTGTAACGGTGTAACTGAATAATTGTGGTATAATTGTCTATCAAAGATGCACATCAATGAAGGAGATAAATAAAAATGATGATGATGATGATGATGATATATATATATAGAGCTAGAATTCACTGAAAGTCAAGTATTTATATATATATATATATATATGAAATACTTGAGTTGGTGAATTCTAGCTGTAAATATACTCTCCTCTTAACCACGCCCCTAACCATGCAAACCCCCCCCCCCCCCCCCCCCCCTCACGACATTGGAGGTCTCAAGGTTGATTGAATGATTGAGACTTTTATTAGTAGGTTGCACAGTGAAGTACATATTCTGTACAATTGACCACTAAATGGTAACACCCGAATAAGTTTTTCAACTTGTTTAAGTTGGGGTC
This sequence comes from Entelurus aequoreus, assembly GCF_033978785.1. NCBI lineage: Eukaryota > Metazoa > Chordata > Actinopteri > Syngnathiformes > Syngnathidae > Entelurus > Entelurus aequoreus. The sequence continues at coordinate 27,874,444 of NC_084731.1, read as the reverse complement.
CACTTAAATTGATTCATGATGCAGATATATACTATCATGTATACTATCATCATAATACAGTCATCACATAAGATAATCACATTGAATTGTTTACATTATTTACAATCAGGGGTGTGGAGGGGGGGAGGATATGGACATCAAGTAGTGGATAGAGAGAGAGAGAGAGAGAAAGAGAGAGAGAGAGAGAGAGAGAGAGATCAGAAGGCATAAGAAAAAGAAAAAGTATCTGCATTTGATTGTTTACATTTGATTATTAGCAATCCGGGGACGGTGTTAGTTTAGGGTTGTAGCTGCCTGGAGGTGAACTTTTATTGCGGTTTTGAAGGAGGATAGAGATGCCCTTTCTTTTATACCTGTTGGGAGCGCATTCCACATTGATGTGGCATAGAAAGAGAATGAGTTAAGACCTTTGTTAGTTCCGAATCTGGGTTTAACGTGGTTAGTGGAGCTCCCCCTGATGTTGTGGTTATGGCGGTCATTTACGTTAAGGAAGTAGTTTGACATGTACTTCGGTATCAGGGAGGTGTAGCGGATTTTATAGACTAGGCTCAGTGCAAGTTGTTTAACTCTGTCCTCCACCTTGAGCCAGCCCACTTTAGAGAAGTGGGTAGGAGTGAGGTAGGATCTGGGGTGGAGGTCTAGAAGTAACCTGACTAGCTTGTTCTGAGATGTTTGGAGTTTAGATTTGAGGGTTTTGGAGGTGCTAGGGTACCAGGAGGTGCATGCGTAATCGAAAAAGGGTTGAACGAGAGTTCCCGCCAGAATCCTCATGGTGCTTTTGTTGACCAGAGAGGACATTCTGTAGAGAAATCTCGTTCGTTGGTTAACCTTTTTGATTACCTTGGTTGCCATTTTATCACAGGAAAGGTTAGCCTCTAGAATGGAACCTAGGTAGGTGACCTCATCTTTCCTGGTGATAACAATGTCACCTACTTTTATGGTGAAGTCATTGACTTTCTCAAGTTTGATGTGGGACCCAAACAGGATGGATTCTGTTTTACCCAAGTGTATGGATAGCTTGTTGTCAGCGAGCCAGGTGCAAGTTCTACAGAGCTCAGCACTGAGGATTTTCTCCACCTGTGACTTGTCCTTGCCGGATACCAGCAAGGCAGAGTCATCCGCAAACAAAAACAATTCACAGTCGCATGCCGATGACATGTCGTTTATGTATATTAGGAACAGTAAAGGTCCCAATATACTGCCTTGGGGGACTCCACAGCTCACCGAGAGGGGGGACGGACGGACGGGCACGGTGCCGTTCACCTCTACCACCTGCTCCCTCCCCTCCAAGTAAGATTGCATCCAGCTCCATGAGGTTTTGTTAAATCCGATTGCTCTGAGCTTATCCAACAGTATAGCGTGGTTAACGGTGTCAAAGGCCTTCTGAAGGTCCAGCATGACCATGCCGCAGTATTTGCCCGCGTCCATCTCATGTTTGATGTGGTCGGTCAGATAGAGAAGGCATGTTGATGGCGGAGTAGAGCACGTCTGAAACTGAAGCTCCCCTGTTCATGCTCTAAAAAACTGTAAGCTACTTGGATTTCTGCCATAACTTTTTCTTTTATGAACAACGATTTCCTTATTTTTTGCACATCCGTTATAAAAGTTTGATGAAAAAGGCAACAATGGAGTCAGGATCGTCCTCGTCTCAAACACCTGTCGTCACTGAGTCCTATCTTGAGACTCTACTCAGGAAATTTTTTAATGAGGCTGAGGATAGATCCCAAAAGCGATTTCAGCGATTGGAGGATCAACTTGGCTCAATTCACGATACTTTATCCAAGCACGCTGCCGACATAGAATCTGTCCGCAATGAAGTGTCTTCCATTGAAACACGTGTCCAGAGCAAAGAGGACGCTATGCTCCATTTCACCAGCAAGCTCACGAAGATTGAGAAAAAAATGATAGATCTCGAGGACAGAAGCAGGAGGGATAACATCAGAATAATCAATATTAAAGAAGGCGAAGAAGGAAATAACACGCTGTCTTACCTGTCCGCCAACATCCCCAAGTGGTTCCCTGCCTTGGCTGCAAATCCTCCGGAGCTCATGCGGGCTCATCGCATCGGCCCCCCGCGCCAATCTCCCCGTCCCAGGGCGATGATTGTGAAGTGTCTGCGGTACACGGATAGGGACCGCATCTTGAAGGAGGCTAGGAAAGTTCCTCTTCAGCTCTCTGGGAACTCCGTTCGTTTTGCCCCGGATTACAGTGACGCGACGGCCAAGCTGAGACGACCCTGATATTCCACTATGTACAGCGCTCGAAAAGATGGCTTTGAAGCCTTTCTCATCTATCCAGCAACAATCAAACTATCCAAAGGCTCCCAACAACACTTTTTTGAAGATTCAGTAGAGGCCGAAAAGTTCATCTCTGCAGCCTCGTAAACTCCACTGAACTTGGGGGTACCCACACAGAGACATGGACATACGACACTTGGTAAGACTATTTTTGTTTGATTTTCTTCAGTGAGACTTTTTCATCGTTGTGCTTCTGTGCTGGAGACAGGCATGGATCTGTTTACTTCCTGAGTCGTTGACGCGTCATGTTGCCACGTGACTGTTTTTCTTTTTCTGTTTTTTCTTTTTTTTTTTTACTAAACCACAATATTATTTTGTATTCATAGAAGATATATAAGAGTTTTATTGTTTGCTTTTTCTGTTTGTTATCCGAACCTAATTACGAAAATGGTGTGATGAATGGGAATTATTTAGGAAACAATTTTTTTGCATTTTGAAGTTGTTCCATATTAAATATGTGATACTTACCACGCCTCATACATATATGATATATATATATATATATATATATATATATATATTATATATATATATATATATATATATATATATATATATATATATATATATATATATATATATATATATATATATATATTTTTTTTTTTTGTTGTTAATATTACTTCTTTAGTTTTTTACTTTTGCGATTGGATGATTGGATATTTAGAAGCTCTTGGGGGGAGCTTTTTGTTTTTCCATGTTTATTTTATTGCCTGCAGTGTGTGAGTGTATGTTTTTGTGTGTGTGGATGAGAGGTTGTTTATGTGTTTGCTTGAATGGTCCAGTTGTTGTGTGCATGTTTGTGTTGTGTGTCTGTGGCCCACAGTCCTTGACCATATGCCCTCTTCTCTTGTTTATGTTTCATGAACAGAGGAATTATTTATCTGACCATGATCACACACCCTCTTCTTCTTTTCATGACTCTGAAATAACTAATTAATAGTGAATTTTCCTCTGAAATAGAGGAGAATGAAGACATGATAAACTCCCACAATTTGGAATCGATCAGTTTCTCAGACCACATCAACTACAAATCACAAAGATTTATGAGCGAAATGGATCCAGATAGAAATGCTCCTCAAAACACCAACAATGATTGTTTATATTATACTGACGTCACATTTGATAAAACATTTATGCAAGATAATAACATATCTCTAGTACATTTTAATAGCAGTAGTCTATACTCTCCTTTTGATGATATCCAGGACTATTTGAATCAACTCAAATATCCATTTAATATTATAGGTGTTTCAGAGACATGGATGAATGAGAATACAAGTAATAAGTTTGAATTAAATGGGTATGAAATGTTTTGTACCAACCGTAAAAATAAGAGAGGAGGAGGTGTGGCTCCGTATGTGGACAAAAATATCAGCTGTAGTATTGTCAATGATATGTGTTTAGCTGTTGAGGAACTCTTCGAATGCGTCACTGTGGAATTATCATTTTCAAATAGGAAACACATTATTGTAAGCTGCGTTTGTAGGACACCAGGATCCCACTTGAAAATATTTAATGAATGGATGGAAAAATTATTTAAGACAAACAAAAAATATATAGTATGTGGTGACTTTAATATCAACCTTTTGAATCCTAATAAACACAAACACACAGCAGAATTTATTGACACCATGTTCTCCATGGGCTTATTCCCATTGATCACACGACCCACAAGAATCACAACACACAGCACCACACTTATTGACAACATATTTTGTAACATTGTAGAACAGACTGTAACTAGAGGCTTGTTAGTGAGTGACGTCAGTGATCATTTACCAGTGTTCATGGTGTACAATATTAACTGCAAAACATCCAAACCTGTAAATAGTGACTATTATCAAAGAACCACAACAGAACGATCATTTACAGCACTTAAGAATGATTTAGCGAAACAAAACTGGGATTCTGTTTTTCAAACGTCAGATATAAATGCAGCTTATAATTTATTTCATGACATTTTTTTCTCACTTTATGATACACACTGCCCCATCAAAAAATGCACTATAACTAACTCCACAAAAACTCCATGGATAACCAAAGGGCTTGCAAACGCTTGCAAAAAGAAAAATTATTTATATAGGACTTTTTGTAGGCATCAAACCATAGAAACAGAACAAAAGTACAAAACATATAAAAATAAATTAACCAGCATATTAAGAGCAAGCAGAAAATAATACACCACCAAACTATTAATCCAAAAGAAAAATGATATAAAGGGAATTTGGAAGGTATTAAATACAATTATTGGGCATGGTTCAAACAGTCCTTGTTATCCAGAGCTTTTTGTTGAGAACGACCAAATCATAAGTGACAAGAAGATGATTACTGATGGTTTCAATATGTTTTTTGTTAATATTGGGCCTGAGCTGGCAAAAAAAAATCCCAATAAATGATGAACAGCCCACGGAATTTATTGAAAAAAATCCTTACTCGATGTTCCTTACTCCGACTGTCGAAAAGGAAGTATTGGAGGTTATTCAGAAGAGCAAGAACAAAACATCACGTGACATTTATGACCTCGACATGAGGACTGTCCGGAATGTAGCGGAAGAAATCATCAAACCATTCACATACATCTGCAATTTATCTTTTCAACTTGGACAATTTCCTTCACAAATGAAACTCTCAAAAGTCATCCCCATCTTCAAATCTGGAGACAAATACCTCTTCACAAATTACTGGCCCGTCTCCCTTCTGCCACAGTTGTCAAAAATATTGGAAAAATTATTTGATAATAGACTTCGTGGCTTCATTGAAAAGCACAAATTATTATCTGATTGTCAATATGGGTTCCGTCAAAATAGGTCAACTTCATTAGCTTTAAGTGATTTAATAGAAAACATTACTAATGGTATCAATCAATGTTTATTTATATAGCCCTAAATCACAAGTGTCTCAAAGGGCTGTACAAGCCACAACGACATCCTCGGTACAGAGCCCACATACGGGCAAGGAAAAACTCACCCCAGTGGGACGTCGGTGAATGACTATGAGAAACCTTGGAGAGAACCGCATATGTGGGTAACCCCCCCCCTCTAGGGGAGACCGAAAGCAACGGATGTCGAGTGGGTCTGACATAACATTGTGAAAGTCCAGTCCACAGTGGATCCAACACATCAGCGGGAGTCCAGTCCACAGCGGGGCCAACAGGAAACCATCCCGAGCGGAGACGGGTCAGCAGCGCAGAGATGTCCCCAACCGATGCACAGGCTAGTGATCCACCCGGGGTCCCGGCTCTGGACAGCCAGCACTTCATCCATGGCCACCGGACCTATGCAACTCCCCCTCGCAAGGGACAGGGGAGAAGAGGAGAGAAGAAAACAAACGGCAGATCAACTGGTCTAAAAAAGGGGGGGGGTCTATTTAAAGGCTAGATTATACAAATGAGTTTTAAGATGGGACTTAAATGCTTCTACTGAGGTAGCATCTCTAACTGTTACCGGGAGGGCATTCCAGAGTACTGGAGCCCGAATAGAAAACGCTCTATAGCCCGCAGACTTTTTTTTGGCTCTGGGAATCACTAATAAGCCGGAGTTCTTTGAACGCAGATTTCTTGTCGGGACATATGGTACATATGGTATCGAGAAGAATCGAGAAGAATAAATTTGTTATAGGAATTTTTACTGACCTGCAAAAGGCTTTCGATACCATTGACCACCAGATTTTGGTAAATAAACTGGAAAACTATGGCATAAGGGGAGTGGCAGGGAATTGGCTGAAGAGCTACTTGAATGAGAGACAGCAGATTGTTCAGATCGACCAATACCAATCTACACTCATGAACATAACCTGTGGAGTCCCCCAGGGGTCCATACTAGGACCCACACTATTTATAATGTATATCAATGAAATATGTAAAGTATCAACACTGCTGGAGTTCATCCTCTTTGCTGACGATACAACCATTACATGTGCAGGTGACGACATGAAGCAACTTCTGGCCTCTGTAACTGAGGAGATGATAAAGTTAAAAACTTGGTTTAATACCAACAAATTGTCTCTGAATGTAAAGAAGACCAAAATCATGCTCTTTAGCAATCGAAAAAGTAATATACCCATCAGGATTGTTATTGATGATACACCAATAGATTATGTTCAACAAAATTAATTCTTAGGAGTGGTAATAGATGAAAATATATCATGGAAGCCTCATATAAGTTACTTGAGGACAAAGGTTGCTAAATGTGTTGGAATGATGAGGAGATCATGTCATTTATTGAACACCAATGCTCTGCTGTTATTGTACCATTCATTTATTATGTCGTATTTAAATTATTGTGTTGAAGTCTGGGGAAATTGTTATAAATCCCATCTACAGCCTTTAGTCACTCTGCAGAAAAAGGCCATTAGGATTGTGTCCAATGTTCACTACAGACATCATTCAAATCCACTATTCATGGAGTTAAAGCAACTTAAACTGCACGATGTCATCAAATTTAAAACTGCTCAAATTATGTTTAGGGCATCCCAAAACTCTCTACCATCCAATATACAGAACCTATTCCAGGATAGAGATGCTCACCATAGGTACAGTCTAAGAGGAAACAACAAATTATATTTGCCTACATTTAGAACAACTTTAAAGTCAATGTGCATTTCAGTGTGTGGAGTCAGCCTGTGGAACAACTTAGGGGAAGAGTTAAAAACCTGTTCTAACATGATTCAATTTAAAAGACTGTTTAAAAAAGAAGTACTGAAGAAGTACGAGGAGGAAAGAGAGTGATGCCCTCAGCACAGAGCGATGGGAGAGAGGTGTATGGTCAGAGAATGTTTGGGCCTATGTATGTGTGTGTGTGTGTGTGTGTGTGTGTGTGTGTGTGTGTTTGTTTTGTCTCGTCTTGTCTTGTATCAAAGTAACAGTGGTACTATTGTATTGTTAGTGTACAGGAGCTTTTCTTGTTTTTGTTTGTATAGTATTGTTCTTGTATTATATTGTTTATGTTAAATGTGGAATGAGTGAGAGGGGTTGGGATATTATACGCATCTGCTTCATCCAACCCCTTTTCAAGCCTTGCATAAATGTATCTGCCAAAATGTAAAATAAAAAAATGTTTTGTTGTACTGTGCAGGTTTGAAATAAATACTTCAATTCAATTCAATTCATGTGTCAGTGGAGTGGTTAGTTCTGAAGCCGGATTGGAATTTGTACATGAGTTTATTAGTGGCAAGGTAACTATCGACCTGTTCATAAACTATTTTCTCCATTACTTTCGAAACGGAACTGAGAATAGAAACAGGTCGGTAGTTGCCAGGTTCCAATTTGCTTCCTTTTTTAAAGAGGGGAGTTACTCTTGCTATCTTAAAATCTTTTGGTACTTGGCCTTGTGTAATTGATAGGTTTATTATGTGCGTGATGATCGGGGCAATGATGGAGGCGGAGTCCCTGACGAATCTGGAGGGAATATTATCAAGGCCGGTGGCCTTGTTAGGGTGGAGCGCGCTCAATTTTTTAAACACCTCATCAGCTGTGACCATTTCTAATTTGAAATCATCGTTGGATACTCCTAGCTTTCTGTAGAAGGCTTTAATGTGTTCTACACCAAAGCAACCAGAGTGGTGGGACAGCTTGTTGACAAGAGTTGCGGCTATGCTGGTGAAAAATATGTTAAGTCTGCTAGCTACCTCCATTTTGTCTGTAATGAGGGAGTCACCCTCCTTGATGCTGATGTTGGTGAGTCTTGTTTTAAGATTCTGGCTGCAACCAGGAAGCTGGTTGTTGAGAATTTTCCAGAGCTCACGTGGCTTATTTGTGTTTTCCTCTATTTTGTCGTTAATGTAATTTTTTTTTAAGGATTTAGTCAGGTTGGTTGACTTATTTCTTAATTTATTGCATTGCTTTTTGAGAGTTGAAAGGAGTAATTTGAGGTTGATAGCAAGTATGTATGAAAGGTAATCCACAGAGATTAATAGCTCTACAAGTTAACTAAAGTTTTGTTTTCTAACCTTTTGGTACATGCTAGACCTAAACTGTGAAATCAGCGCTAGATTACATGTTAATTACGGACAGTTATTACAAGCTATGAAAGGAAAAAAGCGAGCGTTTGTCAATTAAAAATATAATGTTAAGGACTTCCACTTCAACTAAAAATCGATTTGTTATCATAGCCACAGTTATAAGGCTAGATATGCTTAATGAAAGGTGACTGAGGTGTTGTAAAACAAACAAAATATTTTCCTTTAATTTATTATCCTTATATCAATGCGGAACCGTTTTGTTAATAAATGAGTGAAATTGACATTTTGAGGGTGCGTGTATTTATATCACGTTATGCAGTTTACAAGCACAAATACGGTGTGAATCAATCCGTGCTGTTCGATGTCACTGAGTGCCGTAAGTAAGAAAAAGAACAAGACATTTGAAAAACAACACAAATGGAGACACGTTCGCAAACACCAATGACATTGAATAGTCTACAGAAACACTGCTTCATTTTCTATGCCCCATTCAGTTAATAACTGCTGGTTCAATGTTAGGCTTAGGTTTTAGCAGATTTTCCATATTTTTCCTACAGACAGTATTTGATGACCTCAAACAACAAGGCTATGGATTGATTCACACTGGCCTTTTGAAGGGTACTGGAAAATTGATCTTGAAAGTCCTTAAAAAGTGCTGGAATTTGGCCATGGAAAAGGTGTCCGAACCCTGGATACTGTATTGTATGGGAATTTCACCGGCCGGAACAGGACTGACGTAACCACAAACAGGAAAAACTGGTGAAAATAATATGTTGTAGGAAGGTTCACGTGAAGGTTCCACCAGTCCTGGCCCAACTTCAAGTAGACGTTGAAGCAAAACATCCGGTAAAACTGCCACAGCCAAAATGCGTGTCCTCCTCCTTCTTAATCATTGAATATGTTAAATCTGATCGCACAAATGTGCCAGTAGCGAGACCGACTCGGGTTAAAGCCATGTTTAGTTCCGTAAACGTTGCAGTGTGTACGTTGTCATGACGTCATGTTCGCATGCGGGTCGGATTGCATTCACATTAGAAATCGTATTTCTTTTTGTAATGTGAACGACCACTTAAAAGATCGGATTTGACAAAAAAATCAGAACTGGACATCTGACCCTGCAGTGTGAACATGGTCAGATTTACACTATATTGCCAAAAGTATTTGGCCACCCATCCAAATGATCAGAATCAGGTGTCCTAATCACTTGGCCCGGCCACAGGTGTATAAAATCAAACACTTAGGCATGGAGACTGTATCTACAAATATTTGTGAAAGATTGGGTCGCTCTCAGGAGCTCAGTGATTTCCAGCGTAGAACTGTCATAGGATGCCACCTGTGCAACAAATCCAGTCATGACATTTCCTCGCTTCTAAATATTCCAAAGTCAACTGTGGGCTTTATTATAAGAAAATGGAAGAGTTTGGGAACAACAGCAGAGAGGGGTCAGCGGATGCTGAAGCGCATAGTGCAAAGAGGTCGCCGACTTTCCGCACAGTCAGTTGCTACAGAGCTCCAAACTTCATGTGACCTTGCAATTATTCCACGTACAGTACGCAGAGAGCTTCATGGAATGGGTTTCCATGGCCGAGCAGCTGCATCTAAGCCATACATCACCAAGTCCAATGCAAAGCGTTGGATGCATTGGTGTAAAGCACGTCACCACTGGACTCTAGAGCAGTGGAGACGCCTTCTCTGGAGTGATGAATCACACTTTTCCATCTGGCAATCTGATGGACCAGTCTGGGTTTGGAGGTTGCCAGGAGAATGCTACATTTCAGACTGCATTGTGCCGAGTGTGAAATTTGGTGGAGGAGGAATTATGGTGTGAGGTTGTTTTTCAGGAGTTGGGCTTGGCCCCTTAGTTCCAGTGAAAATAACTGAATGCTCCAAGACACCAAAACATTTTGGACAATTCCATGCTCCCAACCTTGTGGGAACAGTTTGGAGCGGGCCCCTTCCTCTTCCAACATGACTGTGCTGTAGTGCACAAAGCAAGGTCCATAAAGACATGGATGACAGAGTCTGGTGTGGATGAACTTGACTGGCCTGGACAGATTCCTAACCTGAACCCAATAGAACACCTTTGGGATGAATTAGTACGGAGACAGAGAGCCAGGCCTTCTCGACCAACATCTGTATGTGACCTCACCAATGCGTTTTTGGAAGAATGGTCGAAAAGTCCTATCGACACACTCCGCAACCTTGTGGACAGCCTTCCCAGAAGAGTTGAAGCTGTAATAGCTGCAAAAGGTGGACCGACATCATATTGAACCCTATGGGTTAGGAATGGGATGGCACTTCAAGTTCATATGTGAGTCCAGGCAGGTGGCCAAATACTTTTGGCAATATAGTGTATGTTAAATCTAGATCGATGTTAAAGCTCCGCTTAAGAACTTTCAGTTTTGTTTGATATTGCACCAACGCGGTAGTGTTTTGCCAGAAAAAGACCACATTTCCCATTAGCGCATATTGCATCAAACTGACGTGATGTCCACTGTTTCTAATGGCTACGCTGATGTTAAATAGCAGACACTATCAATAAATTATCTTGGATTAAGCTACAAACATGACGCTAATACAGAGAATGTATCTGGGCGGACGCATGTCCAAAGGTTTCGAAGGAAGTAGTGTCAAACTAACAAGCTGGTGGCTATTTGTTGCTACCACTCAAATTAACATTAGCATTATCATTTTGATCTGAGCATCGAAAGTCACTCACTAGTTTAGCAGGAACAGAGCCAAGGCAGCATCGGTCTGAAATCCCTCATCTTTGAGCTTGCACCAGCATGTGAAAGCCAGGGCAATGTTGATCCTGACTGTCCTTTTATCCGGGTAAACTTTGTTTTTCTTTCTTTGTCTCCTCTGACCAAACTTTTCGTTTCTTTGGTTGTTTTGCAGCTTCAGCCAGATTAGCAGTAATTGCACGTAGGCGTTCTTCTTCTATTTTTAGTTTACATCGATTTCCTTCTTTTTAAAGAATGAGGAAAAGGTGAGTGACGTATGCTGTAAAGCAAGTCAGCACATTTGTAGTTTTATGTGTGGCAGGCAGGGTACCTGCCACTCTCAAGTCACTAAGTGCCAGTGAAAGCGACACAGAGCTATGGTTGAAAACAACAAACGAAGCAATCACATTCCTAAATATAAACATCCCAATGACACTGCAAACTTGTATTCTTGGTGATCTGCATCAATTTAGTAACGTGTCATCAAAAAGTAAAAATGCACTTCTTTCAATATGCATCATAACAAAAAGAGTAATATTAAAAAAAATGGATAGATGTTGATAGTCCAACTCATACTGACTGGTATACACAAGCTATGGAGATGATATCAGTAGAAAAAAACTGCATTTAGTTTAGATAATAATGAGTCATATATTGGAATATGGGATACATTATTTAAATTGATTTTAACTATTAAATTAACCTAATATATGACTCATTTTATATTTGTGGAAACTATTGGACACAATGTGTTGTCAAGCTTATGAGATGTGATGCAAGTGTAAGCCACTGTGACACTAATGTTCATTTTTTAAATGTGTTTATTTAATTTTTTATAAATGGCTGTGATGATAATGTCAATGAGGGATTTCTAGTCACTGCTATGTTGGAATTCTTATTAATATTGATACCGTTGTTGATATTATAAATTTTTGTTTGACTACTTTTAGATTGTTTTGCGTCCTCTCAATTTCTTTGTTGATTGCTATTCCGAATGTTGTTGGAATTGGAATTGTATTATTATGGTATTATTGTATATATGTATATAACCTGCTCAGTGACCTTGTGGTTGGAGTGTCCGCCCTGACATCGATAGGTCGTGAGTTCAAACCCCGGCTGAGTCATACCAAAGACTATAAAAATGGGACCCATTGCCTCCCTGCTTGGCACTCAGCATCAAGGGTTGGAATTGGGGGTTGAATCACCAAAATGATTCCCGAGTGCGGCTCACTGCTCCCTTCACCTCCCAGGGGGGTGGAACAAGGGGATGGGTCAAATGCACAGGGTAATTTTAGTGTGTGTGAGACTATCAGTGGTACTTTAACTTTAACTTTGTGTATTATTTTGTTGGATTGATTACTAAAATGTAAAAAAACATTTTTTTAAATATTTTTTCATATAAAAATTGTTTCCCAAAAATAAAAGTAAATTAATTTTTTGTAGGTGGTGGCTGGAGCAGTTTTCAAAGAGAACAGCAGTGGAGCTCACATAAGTGTCATTTTTAAGTGTTTTGGAGAGGAGGAGTGCATGATGATTTTAAGGGCGAAAAAAAATATCAAAGCAAAATATGAATGTGACACCAGAAAGTCATGCAATCTAACAAATTTAATTTAAGAATAAATATGAGGTAAAATAAACTCCTTTGCTCATTTCCATGCATTTTAGCTGCCTGCTGAACAAAGTGGGAAGTTTTAAAGGCCTACTGAAACCCACTACTATTGACCACGCAGTCTCATTATATATCAATGATGAAATCTTAACATTGCAACACATGCCAATACTTGTAAAGCGCAATTTTAAATTTCCCGCGAAACTTCCGGTTGGCACGTGACGTCAATGGTTGAAACGGAAGTATTCGGACCCCATTGCATCCAATACAAAAAGCTCTGATTTCATCGCAAAATTCCACAGTATTCTGGACATCTGTGTTGGTGAATCTTTTGCAATTTGTTTAATGAACAATGAAGACTGCAAAGAAGAAAGCTGTAGGTGGGATCGGTGTATTAGCAGCGGACTCCAGCAACACAACCAGGAGGACTTTGAGATGAATAGCAGACGCGCTATCCGATGCTAGCCGCCGACCGCATCTATGATCGGGTGAAGCCCTTCGTCGCTCCGTCGATCGCTAGAACGCAGGTGAGCATGGGTGTTGATGAGCAGATGAGGGCTGGCGTAGGTAGAGTGCTAATGTTTTTATCATAGCTCTGACGAGGTCCCGTAGCTAAGTTAGCTTCAATGGCGTCGTTAGCAACAGCATTGTTGAGCTTCGCCAGGCTGGAAAGCATTAACCGTGTAGTTACAGGTCCATGGTTTAATAGTATTGTTGATTTTCTGTCTATCCTTCCAGTCAGGGGTTTATTTCTTTTGTTTCTATCTGCATTTAAGCCCGATGCTATCACGTTAGCTCCTTGAGGTCCCGTAGCTAAGTTAGCTTCAATGGTGTCGTTAGCAACCGCATTGTTAAGCTTCGCCAGGCTGGAAAGCATTAACCGTGTAGTTCCATGTCCATGGTTTAATAGTATTGTTGATTTTCTGTCTATCCTTCCAGTCAGGGGTTTATTTCTTTTGTTTCTATCTGCATTTAAGCCCGGTGCTATCACGTTAGCTCCGTAGCTAAAAAGCTATGCCGATGTATTGTCGTGGAGATAAAAGTCACTGTGAATGTCCATTTCGCGTTCTCGACTCTCATTTTCAAGAGGATATAGTATCCGAGGTGGTTTAAAATACAAATCCGTGATCCACAATAGAAAAAGGAGAAAGTGTGGAATCCAATGAACCCTTGTTCCTAAGTTACGGTCAGAGCGAAAAAAGATACGTCCTGCACTGCACTCTAGTCCTTTACTCTCACGTTCCTCATCCACAAATCTTTCATCCTCGCTCAAATTAATGGGGTAATCGTCGCTTTCTCGGTCCGAATCGCTCTCGCTGCTGGTGTAAACAATGGGGAAATGTGAGGAGCCCTTCAACCTGTGACGTAACGCTACTTCCGGTACAGGCAAGGCTTTTTTTATCAGCGACCAAAACTTTATCGTCGATGTTCTCTACTAAATCCTTTCAGCAAAAATATGGCAATATCGCGAAATGATCAAGTATGACACATAGAATGGATCTGCTATCCCCGTTTAAATAAAAAAAATGTCATTTCAGTAGGCTTTTAACCTTCTCTAAAGCGAGCCCACTAATGCATCCGGTGGAGTTCTTCTTTTTCTGGGCCTGTGTTGTTTGTGCAAAGAGCAGAATTAGTCGAGTGTCTCCGCAGTTAGACAAAGGGATGGCGTTTGATGGGCCTGACCTTTCGTTTGCCTGTGCCTCCAATGCATGCTGCACCAGCACAGGAAACGCTTGTCAACAGTGCGCGCGCAAACAATATGTTTGTGCAGCCAGTCAGTGAAATAGAGAGAGGAGGACAAAGAGAAAAGAGGCAGAAGAAGAAAGGTGAAAAGGTCACGCTTGTGCGGTAGGTAAAAACCTGTTGGGCAGAGTTTTGAATATGTTGGGGGGGGGAGCGAGAGAGAGCGAGATAGAAACGTTGTGCTGAAGCAAAATGTCAACATGATAAATCCAACCTTTACAAGCAAGCTCTGCTCTAAGCGAAGCTTGTGTTCCAGGATTAATAATCAGATATATCAAATTGTTTTGGAATAATTAATTCACTGACTTTGTCATATATTCCCGTGGCGGGGGTCTATAAATCCAGCGCTTGTGGCTAATATATTCGCTGAGCGGTCTCAGTGAGATGCCTGCAGGGTGGGCGGGGGGTTGGAAAAAAAGATCTTTTTTTATTGGCAGTGAGGATGCTGCTTGTTAAACAAGCCTCATCAAAGCTCCACGGGTGCCAAGCTCATGTGAAAGAGAGATCAATCTGTCCAACCTGTGTCAAGTCTCTGATAGATGAAGCTGGAGAGAGGGAGGGGCCGTCACGGTATACCTCGGAGACTTAGAGCCTCGCCGGCTGCCACTCAGCCACGCTGGATGCACAACACAGGGCTCAGGCTGTCAGGCGTTACGGCTGGCTTGAACACATCAAAGCTCTGGAAGTAAGACGATTACGTCGTTCGACACACGACGTTGATTATTGCTTCTGTGCAAGGCAAGGGTGAGGAAACAGCTGGAACACAAAATGTTTGTTTCTCGGAAACGTTGTTTTACCTCGATCCACCTGCATTAGATTAATCTCTGTCGTGATCTCTGTCGTGATTGACCATGAATTGATTAACGTGGACCAGTTGAAAAACTTATTCGGGTGTTACCATTTAGTGGTCAATTGTACAAATCTACTAATGCAATCTACTAATACAAGTTTCAATCAATCAATCAATCTCACTATGACAGGTATTAGTTTATTGTATTTTGTATCGTTTCCTGTCCTGCGCTCTTATTTTGCGTTCCACTTCCTGTTTGCCTCCACTCCCTTACCTGACCCTGGTTGGCAATCACGACACACCTGTCCATGGGTGCCAATCAGGACGCTTCTGTCAGCCCTGTCCTCTGAATGGGATTGGATCATTTTGCTTCATTTGCTTTGTGCTTCAAACACATGCTTGCTCTTTGTGCACTTCACAGCTGCACAGCTTTGTTTTTGTGTTACCTGCTTTTTATCTAATAAAAATGGCTTATTTTCTTCACTTGCCTGGCATCTCCGCATCATGGGGTGCCGACAAAAAAAGGTATTTATTATTTATTTGTTCAAGTATTTATATATATATATATATATATATATATATATATATATATATATATATATATATATATATATATATATATATATATATATATATATATATATATATATATACTGTACACACACATATATATAAATATATATATGCATATATATACTGTACACACACATATATATAAATATATATATGCATATATATACTGTATACACATATATATATATATATATATATATATATATATATATATATATATATATATATATATATATATATATATATATATGCATATATATATGCATATATATATATGTCTTAACTAGATTATCCAAAAAATAGTCCTCGATACCGTGGTAGAGCGTAATATGTATGTGTGGGAAAAAAATCACAAGACTATTTCATCTCTACAGGCCTGTTTCATGAGGGGTTTACCTCAATCCTCAGGAGATTTTAATGGAAGCGTTCACGTACCATGGTTTATATATATATATAAACTATGGTATGTGAACCATGGTTACAACGGCACACCATGGCAAAAAAAGAACAATTCAACCATGGTTTATATATATATATACAAACCATGGTATGTGAACGCTTCCATTATCTCCTGAGGATTGAGGTAAACCCCTCATGAAACAGGCCTGTAGAGATGAAATAGTCTTGTAATTTTTTTCCCACACATACATATTACGCTCTACCACGGTATCGAGCACTATTTTTTGGATAATCTAGTTAAGACATATATTCCACTCCAAATTCACTTTTGTTGAGCACTGTACGACGATCAGAAATGGAAAAATTCAACATCGACTACTCCACGAAGAACATTCCCATACCCGCACAGAATGACTACAAGCTAAGGCTCATAGAGAAGACGGAACACTTCCTGAGAAGGATGCGGTGGAAAGCACACTTTTTCCTCCACCCTGAAACAAAAGGAACACAATAGAAAACTTACGGATTCAAATCCACCAAGAACCCACCCACAGTTGAGGAACTAAAGGATTTTGAGAACGACATGCTCAAAATGATACAATCAGTCAAATTCAAGCCAGTCCGCAACCCACCGCAACCCACTCCTCACCAAGCTGAAAAATGACAAGGAGCGCATCAAGAAAGTAAGCAACCTCATCATAGCTGCCGATAAAACCACAAATTTCTACAGAATGAACATACAAGAACATAACACTTTACTGGACAGAAGCATCACCAAATCATACAAAAAAGCACAACCCAACACTTTACAGAACATCCACCTGGAAAACAAACGGATCGCGGCTGAACTGGACATCGAGGACAGGGTGGACGCTACAGCCAACAAGGAAGCCTTCATCACATTGAAGGACCACAAACCCAACTTCGCAAATAACCCATCATGCCGGCTAATAAACCCAACTAAATCCGAAATAGGAAAAATCAGCAAAACTATCCTGGACAGAATCAACACAAAAATTACGGACAAAACACCACTCAACCAATGGAGAAATACAGCAGCAGTAATCAAATGGTTTAGCAACAGCCAAGACAAACAACAGCACAACTTTATCTCCTTCGATGTCGAAGAATTTTACCCTTCCATCACGCAAGACATACTGACCAAAGCACTAGACTTTGCCTCGGGCTACGACTCAATCACAGGCAACGAAAGAAACATCATCATCCACGCAAAGAACTCCATACTCATCCGCAACGGCACACCATGGCAAAAAAAGAACAATTCAACATTCGACGTCACTATGGGGAGTTTTGACGGAGCAGAAACGTGCGAACTTGTTGGGTGTTTCCTCCTCTCCCAGCTCGCTAGCCTTAACCTGAACCTTGGTATTTACCGTGATGACGGACTGGCAGTGTGTCGCGCCTCGCCAAGGAGCAGCGAGAATACCAAGAAGCGTATATGCCAAATCTTCAAAGAGAACGGTCTACGGATCACGATTGAAGCCAACAAGCAAACCGTCAACTTCCTCGACGTCACTTTCAACCTGAGGAATAACAGCTACCAACCATTCACGAAACCCAACACAACACTCCAATACGTGCACCATGACAGCAACCACCCACCCACCACCACGAAAAGAATACCTACCGGAATTA
Organism: Entelurus aequoreus; assembly: GCF_033978785.1. Classification (NCBI taxonomy): domain Eukaryota; kingdom Metazoa; phylum Chordata; class Actinopteri; order Syngnathiformes; family Syngnathidae; genus Entelurus; species Entelurus aequoreus. The sequence continues at coordinate 27,856,693 of NC_084731.1, read as the reverse complement.
ATAAAAGACTATCTATGCTGTCATCTAGCAAAGCTGAATTCGACAAAGCAACCCCCCCGTACCAAAAAGCACTTGATGAATGCGGATACAACTTCACCCTCACCTACGAACCCACGCCAGGAAACCAACCAAAAAGGAGCAGAAAACGAAACAACATTATCTGGTACAACCCCCCATACAGCAAAAACGTCTCAACTAATATTGGCCACAAATTCCTCACCCTGATCGACAAACACTTCCCCAAAGGCAACACCCTAAGAAAAGTATTTAACAAGAACAACATTAAATTGAGCTACAGCTGCATGAACAACATGCGACAAATCATTTCAAACCACAATAAAGCAATTGAAAAGGAGCCCCCCACCACCAGGCAGAACGACTCCAAAACCGACAAAGGCTGTAACTGCCGCAAGAAACCTGATTGCCCTCTCAACGGGGGGTGCTTACAATCATCAGTCGTTCACCAAGCAAAGGTAATACGCAAGGTCATTAACACATCCGACACATACGTAGGATTAACTGAGGGAGAATTCAAAACCAGATGGATCAACCACAAGGCTTCTTTCAGATGCAAAAGACTCCGGAACACTACAGAACTCAGCAAACACATTTGGAATCTCAAAGACAATAATGTTGAATACTCAATAACATGGCAAATTTTTGCATCCAGCACACCTTACAACAGGGGTAACAAAAGATGCAACCTATGCTTAAAAGAGAAACTGTTTATCATATACCGTCCAGAGTTGTCATCCCTCAACAAGCGCAGCGAAATTGTATCAGCATGCCGTCACAGAAGGAAACACCTCCTAGGTAACACATGAGTCAATCACCACGCCCCCACGCCTGCCTGTACCCACCCGCTCTGTGCCCTATATAAACCATGGTATGTGAACGCTTCCATTAAAATCTCCTGAGGATTGAGGTAAACCCCTCATGAAACAGGCCTGTAGAGATGAAATAGTCTTGTGATTTTTTTCCCACACATACATTTATATATGTATATATATATATATATATATATATATATATATATATATATATATATATATATATATATATATATATATATATATATATATATATATATATATATATGTATATATACATATATATATATATATATATATATATATATATATATATATATATATATATATATATATATATACATAATATAATATATATATATATATATATATATATATATATATATATATATATATATATATATATATATATATATATATATATATATATATATATATATATATATATATATAAATGTATGTATGTATATATAGACATATACACTACCGTTCAAAAGTTTGGGGTCACCCAAACAATTTTGTGGAATAGCCTACATTTCTAAGAACAAGAATAGACTGTCGAGTTTCAGATGAAAGTTCTCTTTTTTTGGCCATTTTGAGCGTTTAATTGACCCCACAAATGTGATGCTCCAGAAACTCAATCTGCTCAAAGGAAGGTCAGTTTTGTAGCTTCTGTAATGAGCTAAACTGTTTTCAGATGTGTGAACATGATTGCACAAGGGTTTTCTAATCATCAATTAGCCTTCTGAGCCAATGAGCAAACACATTGTACCATTAGAACACTGGAGTGATAGTTGCTGAAAATGGGCCAATATACACCTATGTAGATATTGCACCAAAAACCAGACATTTGCAGCTAGAATAGTCATTTACCACATTAGCAATGTAGAGAGTGTATTTCTTTAAAGTTAAGACTAGTTTAAAGTTATCTTCATTGAAAAGTACAGTGCTTTTCCTTCAAAAATAAGGACATTTCAATGTGACCCCAATCTTTTGAATCTTTTAATATATATATATATATATATATATATATATATATATATATATATATATATATATATATATATATATATATATATATATATATATATATATATATATATATATATATATATATATATATATATATATATTGTTGCGTTGACCAGCATCCCTCCAATGGGGAATTCAAATTGCTAGTCTCTCCCAGATTCTTTTTATGGCGATATGCTGTTGTTTATATTCAATCACCAGGCAGAAGTTGGTATTTTGTGGTTTATTCTCCAAGCTTAGAGGACAAACCTGAGACCAATCCAGCACCCAAGCGTTCCCTAGCCCGGTCCAGATCGGTCTACCAAAACCCCGGAACTCCTGTCTACTTCCTCCTTCTCCTGTCCCCCCCCACCTGCTGTTTCCCCCGTCTAGCTGAGCTCCGTATCTCAGGAATGTAATGGCAGTCTCAACAAAGACAGCGCTCTGACTCTAACCAAGGACACTCGAATCCAAGCACTTTGTACCACACGAGACATTAGCTGATGTAAATATGACTATAGGAGTTTTTAGAAAGAAGTAACACTTAAATATGGATATGGCTTCCAACAATATATATATATATATATATATATATATATATATATATATATATATATATATATATATATATATATGTATGTATATATATATATATATATATATATATATATATATATATATATGTATATATATATGTATATGTATAAATGTATATATATATATATAAATGTATGTATATATATATATATATATATATATATATATATATATATATATATATATATATATATATATATATATATATATATATATATATATATATATATGCATTTGTGATGAGGTGGCGACTTGTCCAGGGTGTACCCCGCCTTACGCCCGATTGTAGCTGAGATAGGCTCCAGCGACCCCAAAAGGGACAAGCGGTAGAAAATGGATGGATATATATATATATATATATATATATATATGGGCAGCACGGTGGCAGAGGGGTTAGTGCGTCTGCCTCACAATACGAAGGTCCTGAGTAGTCGTGAGTTCAATCCCGGCCTCGAGATCTTTCTGTGTGGAGTTTGCATGTTCTCCCCGTGACTGCGTGGGTTCCCTCCGGGTACTCCGGCTTCCTCCCACCTCCAAAAACATGCACCCGGGGACAGGCTGATTGGCAACACTAAATTGGCCCTAGTGTGTGAATGTGAGTGTGAAGGTTGTCTGTCTATCTGTGTTGGCCCTGCGATGAGGTGGCGACTTACATAGGGTGTACCCCGCCTTCCGCCCGATTGTAGCTGAGATAGGCTCCAGCGCCCCCCGCAACCCCGAAGGGAATAAGCGGTAGAAAATGGATGGATGGATGGATATATATATATATATATATATATATATATATATATATATATATATATATATATATATATATATATATATATATATATATATGTATATATACTGTATATATATATATATACTGTATATATATATATATACTGTATATATATATATATATATATATATATATATATATATATATATATATATATATATATATATATATATATATATATATATATATATATAGTCTTGGGTATGACGTTAAACTACATCCAGGCATGAGATGGGAGGTTGTGTGTGGGGTTAGTGAGTCCCAACTAACGTCTATAAAATGCACACAGAGAACCGTTTGCACCTTCTCTTGTGACTGGCGGGCGGTCAGCGCCATAAAGCTGAGCAGGTCCCTGGGTAATTGGGGCGCGGACAACCAACAGGACAGACTAAGTTCAACAGCCCAGTAAGGCAATTAGTCTAGGAGAAAGATCTCTGATATAAAATACCCCTTCCAACCCGCACCAAGCCAGCGTGGAAGGTGTAGGCTAATAACCAGCATGAAGAGTACGCCAAGAGATCGTTCACTATGGCAGAAACATGCTGAGGCTTTCGTCCAGCAGTGGACTGACGGCTGATGATGATGATGATGATGATGATGATTATGATGATGATGATATATATATATATATATATATATATATATATATATATATATATATATATATATATATATATATATATATATATATATATATATATATATATACAAACCTTGTTTCCATGAGTTGGGAAATTGTGTTAGATGTAAATATAAATGGAATACAATGATTTGCAAATCATTTTCAACCCATATTCAGTTGAATATGCTACAAAGACAACATATTTGATGTTCAAACTGATAAACATTTTTTTTTTTTGCAAATAATCATTAACTTAAGAATTTGATGCCAGCAACACGTGACAAAGAAGTTGGGGAAGGTGGCAATAAATACTGATAAAGTTGAGGAATGCTCATCAAATACTTATTTGGAACATCCCACAGGTGAACAGGCAAATTGGGAACAGGTGGGTGCCATGATTGGGTATAAAAGTAGATTCCATGAAATGCTCAGTCATTCACAAACAAGGATGGGGCGAGGGTCACCACTTTGTCAACAAATGCGTGAGCAAATTGTTGAACAGTTTAAGAAAAACCTTTCTCAACCAGCTATTGCAAGGAATTTAGAGATTTCACCATCTACGGTCCGTAATATCATCAAAGGGTTCAGAGAATCTGGAGAAATCACTGCACGTAAGCAGCTAAGCCTGTGACCTTCGATCCCTCAGGCTGTACTGCATCAACAAGCGACATCAGTGTGTAAAGGATATCACCACATGGGCTCAGAAACACTTCAGAAACCCACTGTCAGTAACTACAGTTGGTCAAGTTAAAACTCTCCTATGCAAGGCGAAAACCGTTTATCAACAACACCCAGAAATGCCGTCGACTTCGCTGGGCCTGAGCTCATCTAAGATGGACTGATACAAAGTGGAAAAGTGTTCTGTGGTCTGACGAGTCCACATTTCAAATTGTTTTTGGAAACTGTGGACGTCGTGTTCTCCGGACCAAAGAGGAAAAGAACCATCCGGATTGTTATAGGCGCAAAGTTAGAAAGCCAGCATCTGTGATGGTATGGGGGTGTATTAGTGCCCAAGATATGGGTAACTTACACATCTGTGAAGGCGCCATTAATGCTGAAAGGTACATACAGGTTTTGGAGCAACATATGTTGCCATCCAAGCAACGTTACCATGGACGCCCCTGCTTATTTCAGCAAGACAATGCTAAGCCACATGTTACATCAAAGTGGCTTCATAGTAAAAGAGTGCAGGTACTAGACTGGCCTGCTTGTAGTCCAGACCTGTCTCCCATTGAAAATGTGTGGTGCATTATGAAGCCTAAAATACCACAACAAAGACCCCGGACTGTTGAACAACTTAAGCTGTACATCAAGCAAGAATGGGAAAGAATTCCACCTGAGAAGCTTAAAAAATGTGTCTCCTCAGTTCCCAAACGTTTACTGAGTGTTGTTAAAAGGAAAGGCCATGTAACACAGTGATGAACATGCCTCTTTCCCAACTACTTTGGCACGTGTTGCAGCCATGAAAATCTAAGTTAATTATTATTTGCAAAAAAAAATAAAGTTTATGAGTTTGAACATCAAATATCTTGTCTTTGTAGTGCATTCAATTGAATATGGGTTGAAAAGTATTTGCAAATCATTGTATTCCGTTTATATTTACATCTAACACAATTTCCCAACTCATATGGAAACGGGGTTTGTATATATGTGTATATACTGTATATATAAATATATATATATATATATATATATATATATATATATATATATATATATATATATATATATATATATATATATATATATATATATATTAATTGCACACCACACAAAATTATTCTCCCATTATGACATTCAGGTTACAGTCAATTACAGTATTTTATCTTACCAACCGGTGAGGGGCTTTCTAAATTTAACTATCAATAGACCCTCTCTCATAACATTAAATTGATTTATATAATGGCATGTTCAATTTAATACAGTTAAACATTAAAACTACCGTTTACCTAATTGCGTTCTGAGCTGTGTAGGATCTCCATTGGTTTGGGGCCGGAAATCTATGCAGAGCTTAATGAGTGTTCGCAGCACTGCAAAGCAGGGGGCAAAGATTGATGGTTTTCATTGAGATAAAGGTAACCTTATCACATTATTGTTAATAAAACATTATCCATTAGATCAGTGATAAAGCTCCTGTCAGTTCTCTCCCATGCTGTCCATGGACAGGCTTGTTAGACTCCTTCCTGCTATTCATCTCAGGTCACTAATAGGGGGTCACTTATTTTGACCACCATGACCAGAATAATGCACAATAATACATTAGTGGACAGTTTAACTCTGCAATGCATGGCATTTTATCTACAGTCTATAAAAAAACATATGGATTCATACTATGTGTGTGTATATTCATACAGCGGTTCGTAGTCCATCTCAAAGGTTTCGACAAAGTCTGGAGGATTGACATGCAAGGCATAGTTGTCTGAAAAATCCTGCAGAAACCATCACCTGAGACTACTTTCTAGTTTAATTTGCAGGAGTTATCCAAGTTCTTATAAACAAAAGTCTCACTGCACAAATATTGTTTTTGTGGGTGAGAATTAGATCACAACAGCGATATGAAAAATTCACACGGGCTCCGACAAATTACCGCGCTGCTGTCACTAGTGCATAAATGTGTTCCGAAGCATGTCTTGGTTGTGGTTCTCTGCATCCTGCTGGGTTCATGCTGGTGTGCTCATTGATCTTTAGTTTTCTGTTAGATCAAAGTTGGTGCCAGCTTGCCTCTCTGGGCTATGTTAGTTAAATGATAAAAGTTTTTTCTTTGTCTTTTTTTTTTTTTTTTAACAAATGTTGGTGTGTAAGAATATTACTTTTAGGCGCCAGGCTCAACAAGGCAAAAGCATCTTTTTCCTTACAAGTAAACTGGGTTGCCAAAGTTGTGCTCCATGGGGCAGCACAGCATTTAAAACCAGGCTTCTTGAAAGTGTATTTTTTCATGAGCTGGACTTGATTTGCGGATCAGTAATAGCAGCTGGCAGATCTACTGCGTGCGTGTATTTTTTTTTTTTTTTTTAAAGGATAAATTGGCTTGCTATTTTCAAATAAGTAGGAACAAAAATACTTTGGCAAATTGGTCAGAGCAAAGTTGCATTGCAGGATTTTTTTAAAACCCTTGCAGAAAGTACAACATATTAGTTGACCGTGGATATATGTGCTAAAAACTTGAAGAACTTTTCACATTTTAAAATAAACACTTGCAGTGTTGGCGCTAGGACTCTTCAAGTCCAAGGGACCCCATCAAGTCATACAAATGGGGTCCCACAGTAAATATGTGGGGTCCCACTTTTTTGTAACTGTTTTGAAAGCAAATGATAAATGTATGCATTATCCTGTTATATCTCACATTTTATATTGTGTTTTGGAAAAAGGTTGTCATAAACGTTACTTAATTCATCAAAAAAAATAAAACAAAAGAAAAATATTTCTTATGCATATGTAAATTTGCTAACACTTTAGTATGGGGAACATATCCACCATTAATTAGGTTCTTATTAACATGCAAATTAGTAACATATTGGCTCCTAATTTGTCATTATTAAGTACTTATTAATGCCTTATTCTGCATGGCCTTACTATACAACCAGTAAGCCATTAACTAAGAGTCTTCCCTCAATAACCTCAGAATTATTGCTTATTAGTACTAAGTAAAGAAGTTGTTGTATATGATTCTTCCTTTAATACCACTTAATGAATATGGTCTGTTCTTGCATAACAAAACACAAAACTACAATAACCCTAACCCTAACCCTTAAGTCAGGGGTCCCCAAACTACGGCCCGCGGGCCGGATCCGGCCCCCCGGCATCCAAAATCTGGCCCACAGGAAGTCCCAAGTTAAAAAAAAAAAAAAAAAAAAAGTTTTTTTTGTTTTTTTTGTTTAATCTTTCCTTTCTAATCCATTTTCTACCGCTTGTTACTCTTGGTGTCTCCTAGTCGCTCAGGCAAATCATATTGTCTAAAAATTAATTTTCCCATCGATAACGTGACAATGTTAAATGTTGATGAACATCAATGTTAATTGATGTTAAATGACAAAACGGATTATAAAGACAATGTATATATATATATATATATATATATATATATATATATATATATATATATATATATATATATATATATATATATATATATATATATATATACACAGCCTGGCCCCCGGCCACATTTTTTTAACCCAATGCGGCCCCCCGAGTCTAAAAGTTTGGGGACCCCTGCCTTAAGTCTTTGCTACTTAGAATATGTTCCCCTAGTGTCCAAATAACTCTAAATTAAGTCTTTGTTACTTAGAATATGTTCCCCATACTAAAGTGTTACCGTAAATGTATTCAGTTATAAACATTCATTCAGTTTCTTCTTTCCTTCATGGATCTAAACTTAACCGCTGCCTGTATTTTTTTCTATATTTTTATTTAATAAGTTGTAGGTGTATTTAGTTCACTATAAAAGTGTAAAACGTTTTTTGCTTCGGTCATGAAATGATGATAATGGTGTGCCAGGGCATACATGCATATGACAAATTGAATTGATTATTCTCACCTGTATGTAGATCATCAGTCGTTTAAAAACCGCCACATCTACACTTTCATGCCAAATAATGCCAACAAACTTAGAATTTTGCAAGTTAGTGTGATTCATTATATCATGTATAATTATCTTATAGAGGCTTTGCAGTCACGTGAATTTATCACGTGACTTTGTGTTATGCCGCCATCTTGCCGGTCAACCGGTCAGCTCGTTCCTACGTGTTCGTACAGATTCAGTTTGATTTCTGCGCTACATTTTCACCGATTTCATCCGAATTATGGCTGATTTGCTATCCAATGAAGTTGAGCATTTGGATGAAGAGTCCAAGAAACGTTACAGAGAGAAGTTGAACCTTGTTGGCACAACGGATCCGTACCTTTTACCGAGAAGCATGCTAAAATCACCTGAGCATTTTGCAACAGCCGACCTGCCTGATCTCTCATATCCAGACATTTATAATTACCTCGTCGATTCACCATCTCAGTACATTGGAAAGGACCTTAAGGCATACAAGAGTCTGGATGCCTACAAGTATTTTACAGCAGGTTTTGTGCATGATGGGCTGATATGGCAGATTCCAAACAAGAATCGATTTCTTCTCATGACCAAGGTAAGGAAAAAGCACACACAGAAGAGCCTGCTGTTATAGTTTGTTTACATACCTGATATGAAGTGTTCATTGCATATCCTTGTGTAGGTTTCCATCGTTCACGACAAATCGTCGCGATCCATGTATCGCGTTTTTTGATGTTTGCCGGGAATCTATAGAAGCTAAGATTTGGTTTATCGCCTCGTCTATTGCTACATCCAACAGCACAGCCGGTTTCCGGCATTTCCAAGCTCAAATAGCAGCAGATCTAACAAGAAAGCGTGTGTGAGTCGTTGACCGGCACTAAACTGGTGACCGGCAAGATGGCCGCCAAGCTAATGGGCGTGGCTGATGACGTCAGCTGCAAAGCCTCTATAGGATTGGAAGTAGCATGTGTTTGTATTTGGTCACATAATCTGTTAAAAGTATTATTCTACTAAGGTCAAAGTGCAAAGGTACAATGGCACTGTAGAGAGTGTCCACAGGAGATTGGGAATCCCACAAAAATGTAGGTGTCAGGTCTAGGAGGAAGAGAAAAGACATTAGCAACACCTGGTAGAAGGTCCACAGATAGGCACAGAGGATAGGGGTCGGAAGTCACTCGACTTACACTAATCATAGACAGGTAACCAACGACAAGGAAAGATAGACAGGCCAGACTGTCCGGCATCAAGATTAGACCCACAAGGAGAGTTGGTCTACAAGAAAGGCATTTAAAGGACAGTGTTCCACCCCCCGCCACTCCAAAAGGGACAAGCGGTAGAAAATGGATGGATGGATGTTCCGAAACGACAGCAGAATGAAAAATTTAAGAAATTGTACCGGAAAGTGCATTACTTTGAAGTCGATTAATAATTAATAATTTGACCCGGCGAATATAAACAAAACAAAACACCGATAATCGGTAAAAAAAACTTCTGGAATTTCTCGTCCTTTCTGATTTCAATGCGTAAAAAGACACAAAAAGTCCGTTGACGCCAACACTGACTTGATCAAAAATTAATTCAGGTAACTTGCACACACTTATTGTGAGGGGGGCGGGGGTAGTGGACGACTCAGTGGGTATCACACCGTGCTGTTTGTATATGGACGTTCAAATGGGACAAAAAACAAACAAACAAATATTTAAATAATTACCTAAATTTGTCATTAATTCATTACAACTGGAATTTAATTCATAAATGTGTTGTTAAATGTGTCATTAACTTAAAAGTATATTGAATTATTTCATCATTTAAAGGCCTACTGAAACCCACTACTACCGACCACGCAGTCTGATAGTTTATATATCAATGATGAAATCTTAACATTGCAACACATGCCAATATGGCCGGGTTAACTTATAAAGTGCAATTTTAAATTTCCCGCTAAACTTCCGCTTGAAAACATCTATATATGATGACGTATGCGCGTGACGTCAATCATTGAAACGAAAGTATTGGTACCCCATTGAATCCAATACAAAAAAGCTCTGTTTTCATCTCAAAATTCCACAGTATTCTGGACATCTGTGTTGGTGAATCTTTTGCAATTTGTTTAATGAACAATGAAGACTGCAAAGAATAAAGTTGTAGGTGGGATCGGTGTACTAGCGGCTGGCTGTAGCAACACAACCAGGAGGACTTTGACTTGGATAGCAGACGCGCTAGCCGACGCTAGCCGACGCTAGCCGACGCTAGCCGCCGACCGCACGGATGATCGGGTGAAGTCCTTCCGTCGATCGCTGGAACGCAGGTGAGCACGGGTGTTGATGAGCAGATGAGGGCTGGCTGGCGTAGGTGGAGCGCTAATGTTTTTATCATAGCTCTGTGAGGTCCCGTTGCTAAGTTAGCTTCAATGGCGTCGTTAGCAACAGCATTGTTAAGCTTCCCCAAGCTGGGAATTATTTACCGTGTAGTTACATGTCCATGGTTTAATAGTATTGTTGATCTTCTGTATATCCTTCCAGTCAGGGATTTATTTATTTTGTTTCCATCTGCATTTGAGCCCGATGCTATCACGTTAGCTCAGTAGCTAAAGAGCTTCGCCATTGTATTGTCGTGGAGATAAAAGTCACTGTGAATGTCCATTTTGCATTCTCGACTCTCATTTTCAAGAGGATATAGTATCCGAGGTGGTATAAAATACAAATCCGTGATCCACAATAGAAAAAGGAGAAAGTATGGAATCCAATGAACCCTTGTACCTAAATTACGGTCAGAGCGAAAAAAGATACGTCCTGCACTGCACTCTAGTCCTTCACTCTCACTTTCCTCATCCACAAATCTTTCATCCTCGCTCAAATGAATGGGGTAATCGTCGCTTTCTCGATCCGAATCTCTCTCGCTGCATTGTAAACAATGGGAAAAGGTGAGGAGTCCTTCCTCCGGTGACGTCACGCTACTTCCGGTACAGGCAAGGCTTTTTTTTATCAGCGACCAAAAGTTGCGACTTTTATCGTCGTCGTTCTCTACTAAATCCTTTCAGCAAAAATATGGCAATATCGCGAAATGATCAAGTATGACACATAGAATGGATCTGCTGTCCCCGTTTAAATAAAACATTTTTATTTCAGTAGGCCTTTAATTATTTCAATATTTAATTATTTAATGATCAATTTAATTACATCATGATTTAACTAATTATTTCATAATTTTTTAAAATGTATTTAATTATTTCTTTACATTTGGCAGCAATTTATTTCATCTGCCAAAGTCAGTGGGCAGGTCCTAACACATGATTGGTTACTCACTTGTCTGAGAAAATTCGACCAGAGAAGCAATGGCGTACTGGTGGACATCTTGGTCTGAAAGTGTGGAAATAACTTCAATAAATTCCTCCCCTTTAACTGCTGCAGGCTACAGGCAGGTCTTGCTTCCTAAAATATCTCCCAACAACTCCCGAAAAAGTATATCTTCCTTCGCCGCCATGTTTTAAAAGACATCCAAAGTTTCAGGCTCTAGTCCATCATTGGACTAGATTTGTGTTAGCCCCGCCCACTGACTTTGATGGGTGAGTTTCACGGCTCAAACAATTAATGACTCCAAAGGTTCATGAAATAATTAAAAAAATCATTACCACATAAAGTAATTGATTTTCATCCGGTCTGTGGAACCATTGGCGAGTAAGCCTGTATGCTGGACATAGAATATTGTGGAGTGTTTTTAATTTATTTATTTGTATTTTATTTTACATTTATATATATATTTTTTTATTCCATTTTTTATACAAGTTTTATATTTATTTATTTCTGATTGTATATCTTTTATTTGGGTTTTATCGTTGCATGGTTTCTTTTTCTGTGATATGAAATAAAATGACTACTAATTAATTAAATCATGAAATAATAACAATCTACAAAATTATGAATTAAGAAATTAAACAATCAAATCATGAAATTATAAAATTTGTAATCTATTAAATAATTAATTGAATATTGAAATAATTAAATGTACTTTTACATTAAATCAATTATTGACACATTTAATAACACATTCATGTATTTCATTCAAATTAAAATATTGACAAAGTTTAAGTTATAATTTCATGATGTATTTATTTATTCAATTTTGTCCCATTTGACCATCCATATTCGTACGAGACGACGGAAGTTCAAATGCCGAAAAGGGTGAATTATGAACGTTCAAGCACTGGTGTACTGAGAAATTTAGCTGCTTTGTCAATAGGAGCTAATCAACGCTACTGAAGATGTGAAGTGAAGTGAATTATATTTATATAGCGCTTTTCTCTAGTGACTCAAAGCGCTTTTACATAGTGAAACCCAGTATCTAAGTTACATTTAAGCCAGTGTGGGTGGCATTTGGAGCAGGTGGGTAAAGTGTCTTGCCCAAGGACACAACGGCAGTGACTAAGATGGCGGAAGCGAAAATTATATATTTCTTTCATTGTGTTTTCTGATCAGTAAGCATGCACACACTTGCAGAATGAGGAAGTTCAGTAATGGACAGTTAGCAAAGCATGTAGACCAGGGGTGTCAAACTCATTTTAGATCGGGGGCCACATGGAGAAAAAATTACTCCCAAGTGGGCCGGACTGGTAAAATCATGGCACGATAACTTAAAAATAAAGACAACTTCAGATTATTTTCTTTGTTTGAAAATAGAACAAACACATTCTGATATTGTACAAATCATAATGTTGTTTTTTTTGTTTTTTTCAATTACCTATTGCGGTTAATAGTATATATACTTTATTTGTCGTTATTTTTATTTTCTGAATACATTGTGATAATGTTCATCAGTCAACTCATTGGTGTTAATTTTCAATCTATCAAGATACAAAACTTATATCAAAATCAAATGACAGTATGTTATATATGTAGTTTGATCATTTTCTTTGACTGATGTACTAACATAAGTGGTTTATTTTGTACATATGTAGCATCATCTACACATATACAGAGAATTGCTATTGCGACATCTAGTGGACACATTTAGAACAGCTGTTTCTCTCATTCAAAAATTTCAGGTACATTTTTGTACTTAGCAAACTCATCCCGCGGGCCGGATAAAACCTGTTCGGGGGCCTGATCCGGCCCTCGGGCCGTACGTTTGACACCCCTGATGTAGACGATTACAGCGTGAGGAAGTTCACATCGATGCAAATATTAGTAGACTACATTGTCGTTTTTATCATCGTTGTTAAAATAGATGGATGGATGGAGGTTTTAACAAGAATAGCAACTGGCAGCTCTTTTTGACAAAGCAGCTGGATGCAACAGAACACCGGCACTGTCGTAAAAGTAGATATTTGGCACCTCCTGGACACGCTGGGGTGTGACATGGTGGCACTGGATGTAACCAATATGTAATTGGACACTTGTATGGATTCCAGTCTAGTGAAAGGATGAGCTAGTCCGGGGGTCAGCAACCCGCGGCTCTCGAGCCTCATGCGCAGGGGTGTCCAAAGTGTGGCCCGGGGGCCATTTGCGGCCCGCAGCTAATTGTTTACCGGTCCGCCACACATTCTGGAAATGCTATTGCAAAAATAAACAAAGAACATTAAAAAAAGTGGAATGAGGTGAAATCTAACGAGAAAAAGTTGACACAAAGCTGCCATGCAGGCTTTTTTTTATTTTGTCTTTCTTTTTTCCTTTTTTTGCCATTGCTCAAAAAATAATAATAATGACAAAAAAATCTATGTCATAATGAATTATTTTTAAGGCTCCAGTTACTTCAAATATTTCACTTTAAAATGTCTTATGCGGTAAATATTGCATATACTGTGTAGTTGCCGTATAAAAATATCAAAGTTTTATTTGACAAAAGAGCATAAAGCAAACAAAATAATAGTTCAAACATAAAATCGACAGATATATCTGAAGTTGATCTCGTAACTTAAGTGTTGAAAGTAAAAGAAAAACCTAGTAAAAATGTATCACTTTATGAGTGGGGCACCTTTTGGAACCCAAATATATTTAGTGGTATTGTATTTATCTTTTCACTGTGATTACTCAAAAATATTAAATAATTAAAATCAATGGTGTCCTGCATTATTGATCTTTTAGGGCTCTAATTCCTAGACTTAGACTTAGACTTAGATAAACTTTAATGATCCACAAGGGAAATTGTTCAACACAGTAGCTCAGTTACAATGATGGAAAGGACAATGCAGGTATAAATAGACTAATATAGCTATAAAAAAATCTAACATATATACGAATATATACATAATATGTGTACAGAGTAATTTATATACAGATATATTATATTATGTCTATAACATATATACAATATAAACCAATGACCATGTACAATATTACAGTATATACAGTCTATATGACAGCAGCAGCATAAAATAGAGAATAGGTCCAGCAGGAAATAGAAAATAGACATTATAAACAAAGAGAAGTAGCTAACATGTCAGGTGTCAGGTAATAGGCAGATGTCATCTATTGCTGTATGGCGAGTGATTATACAGCTGGATGGAGTATGGAATGAAGGAGTTCTTGAATCGCACAGTGCGGGAAGGAAGTTGAAGGAGCCTGTTGGAGTATGAACTCCGCTGTCCCTTAATTGTCAGGTGGAGTGGATGGGCAGGATTGTCTATGATGGCCAGCAGTTTGTTCAGTGACCTCCTGTCCCTCACTGACACAAACGCCTCCAATTGCGTGCCAATAGTTTGGCCGGCTTTCCGGATCAGATTATCAATCCGGTTTGAGTCCCTTTTGCTGGTGCTGCTCCCCCAACAAACCACTGCAAAGTACAGTGCACTGGCCACAACAGACTGATAACATATCTCCAACAGCTTGCTGCACACATTGAATGACCTAAGCTTCCTCAGGAAAAAGAGTCTGCTCATGCCCTTCTTGTAAACAGCTTTGCAGTTGTCCTTCCAGTCCAGTCTGCTGTTCAAGTGGACTCCCAGGTACTTGTACTGCTCCACTACTGCCACCTCCCGGCCCTAATACTGCATATTTCAGTTTTACTATAAAAAACAAAGTTGTTTTTGACAGAAAAGCCATAAAACATGTTCTTTTTATTACTGTATATGAACTTGAAATTGATATAGAGATTAACTGTAAGAGTTAAATAAAAAATAATAATTTGACTTATTTTTAACATTTTAATGACAGACCCTTTATGGTCCCCGGGACCCCTAAAGGTAAAATAAATTAAAAAATCCATATATTTTGTTATGTTTTGAAAATGAAAAATATCAAAATGGCCCCCACATGCTTTAATTTTTCCATGTGCGGCCCTCAGTGGAAAAAGTTTGGACACCCCTGCTCATGCGGCTCTTTAGCGCCGCCCTAGTGGCTCCCTGGAGCATTTAAAAAAAAAGGATTAAAAAAGATGGGGGATTTTTTTTGGTATGGTTTTTGTTTGAGGACAAACATGACACAAACCTTCCCAATTGTTAGAAAGCCCACTGTTTAATATGTTTGTGTGTATGCCTCACTGATGAGAGTATTTGGTGAACGTCGTTTTGTCCTACTAATTTCGGCGGTTCTTGAACTCACCATCGTGTGGCCTGTGACGCAACAGTTTGTTTACATGTAAAATCTTCCACTCCTTCTTTGTCTCATTTTGTCCACCAAACGTTTTATGCTGTGCGCAAATGCACAAAGGTGCGCTAATGCACAAAGGTGCGCTTTGTTGATGTTAATGACTTGTTGGAGTGCTCATCGGGCTATGTAGGCTCGCTGTATGTACAGTACATATTGCATCATTATGCCTCATTTGTAGCTATAGTTGAGCTCATTTAATTTCCTTTACTTTTATCCTCTTTCTATGTAATTTAGTGTTGCATGTCTCATGACCATACTTGCCAACCCTCCCGATTTCCCTGGGAGACTCCCGAATTTCAGTGCCCCTCCCGAAAATCTCCAGGGGCAACCATTATCCCGAATTTCTCCCGATATCCACCCGGACAACAATATTAGGGGCGTGCCTTAAAGGCACTGCCTTTAGCGTCCTCTACAACCTGTCGCCATGTCCGCTTTTCCTCCATACAAACAGCGTGCCGTCCTTGTCACATAATATATGCGGCTTTTACACAAATAAGTGAATGCAAGACATACTTGATCAACAGCCATACAGGTCACACTGAGGGTGACCGTATAAACAACTTTAACACTGTTACAATTATGCGCCACACTGTGAACCCACACCAAACAAGAATGACAAACACATTTCGGGAGAACATCCGCACCGTAACGCAACATAAACACAACAGAACAAATACCCAGAACCCCTTGCAGCACTAACTTTTCCGGGACGCTACAATATACACCCCCCGCTACCACCAAACCCCGCCCCCCCTCCCATCTCCCGAATTCGGAGGTCTCAAGGTTGGCAAGTATGCCTGTGACGCAACAGTTTGTTTACATGTAAAATCTTCCACTCCTTCTTTGTCTCATTGTGTCCACCAAACGTTTTATGCTGTGCGCAAATGCACAAAGGTGCGCTTTGTTGATGTTATTGACTTGTTGGAGTGCTCATCGGGCTATTTAGGCTAGCTGCATTTACATATTGCATCATTATGCCTCATTTGTAGCTATAGTTGAGCTCATTTAATTTCCTTTACTTTTTATCCTCTTTCTAAGTAATTTAGTGTTGCATGTCTCATGACACATTATCTGTATGTGATATTGGCTGCATTTCAGATAGTTGTTTGTGTGCCATGTTGTTCCAAACATCTATATCTTTGGCTATCCAGGAGTTATCTCACCTTCTGGGTAGCCTCTGATTTACTAATGTTTCTAATGTTGTAAAAATGTGTAGATAAATAATACATTTCTACATTTCTGTCAACGAAGATTTGCTTCAACCTGCGACACATTTTGATAGTAGGCTATTATGGCTAATATAGACACTTACATCATGTGTTGTCTTCATTACAACACTTGTATAAGACTTTGAAATTTTTGTGGCTCCAGACAGATTTGTTTTAGGTATTTTTGGTCCAATATGGCTCTGTGGGGAGGCGGGGCCGGCGGACCGACGGCGCCCGTTCCAAGATGGCGGCGGGGAGGCGTGGACGGCGAGCAAGCGGCGAGACTGTGCGCGCCGAGAGCGACGCCGCAATTGTGACCAGGTGCGGGGATCGCGCACCTGGTCACGATCAGCTCCCCTCGCTGCAGTTAAAAGGCGCGGCCGAGAGCGACGAGGAAAAGAGGAGACGGAGAAAAGGCAGCTGCTAAAAGACCACGCCAAAGGCGACGTGCTGCTGAAAAGCAGACGCAGACGGGAGGAAACCATCCTCGGCTACCACGGGCACGACGGAGCCGTGCTGCTGAAAAGTAGACGGCAACCGAAGGTGACGCGCTGCTGAAAAACAGACGGTGGACGGAGGGAAACCAAGCGGGTGCTCACGTAAGAAGCAGCTGCTGGAAAGCAGCCAAAGACTCTGTTGTTGTAAAAATAAAGAAGTCTAACCCGTCTCACGAAAATGTCTTCCCTGGAATTGTCCTGAGAACCCGCACGGCAGTCAGGACTGCCACAGGGTCTTTCAACGTTTTGGGTTGCCGACCCCTGAGCTAGTCAATAGCATCAGTGGCTTAGTCAGGCTAGAGCAGACCTGGGCATTCTGCGACGCACAAAGGGCCGCATCCGGCCCTTTGTGCGTCCCTGTCCGGCCCGCGTGAGGCCAATTATAAATTACAAAATAAATTTTAAAAAGTATCTATGTCGAGTGTGCAATACAACGGTGCTGCTTTTGTTTTGAAAATCGTTATTTGTATTACTTCCGTGTGGACGTGTGCGTGATTGTGAGTGAATGTGAACAGCTGCAATTACAAAATAAAGTTGAAAAAACATCTATGTCGTGCGCGCAATACAACTGTGCCGCTTTTATTTTGAAAAGTATTATTTATGGGCGTGTGTCCGTGTGTAACCTGCGAGTGAAGGTGCACATGCAGCGACAAGTGATGCACGGTTTACACCCGAGACGCTAAAAAGAGAAAAGTTGATGAGGAATGGCGTGTTTTCAACAAGACATGAACTGCAAAGCAACGTCCCCTCTAAGGTGCGTGCCTGCGCAATTGCGCACTGCTCAAGCGTCCGCTGCGCGCAGCAAATATATGCCGCACACCAAATCAAATCCCATCTGAATTCTAAACATCCATCCATCCATCCATTTCCTACCGCTTATTCCCTTCGGGGTCCCGGGGGGCGCTGGAGCCTATCTCAGCTACAATCGGGCGGAAGGCGGGGTACAAAATAAACATATTTATTCTATGTAATTTTGCAATGCAACTTTGAGTGACAGTGACAACAAGCGGCCCTAATGGTGTTCGTCAACACCGTTCAATTGAACACCGTTCAATTATTGTAACGTCTATCGAGATGCTTCGAGGACAGGAATTATATCGATCACTTTATTGAGCAAAACTGTTTATATTCGGACATAACCACACCAAAAACATGAGTAAAACAATTCTATCTCGAAAAACTAGTCATTTTCTGCCGTACAAACCAGGCCAAGACCAACTTGTCATCTGTCACCAACACGCATAGCACTAAACCACTGGTGCGTTTATGGCCACACAAAAAGTCGGACAACTCAAACACCACACAAAGTTACACTATGACTCCTCAGTCATACGTGTGCTTATTTTACTGTCATTTGTTATTAATGTTAATTTATTTATATTAGTCATGGTATGCTGTTACACACACTATGTTGAAGTATTACTATTATTATTAATTATTATTATTATTATTATTATTATTTATCTTACGGTATATATCAAAAATAATATTGAGCAAAATTTAATTGAAATATTGTCGATGTGGCCCTCCGGCAGTGCTCGGGTTGCTCATGCGGCCCCCGGTAAAAATTAATTGCCCACCCCTAGGCTAGAGGCAGGCACTGGTATGTTGTCAACAGCGAACCTGCTCTCAAACACACTGAATAGTTGAGACGGTATTGTCGTAGTCCTTCTGAGGAATTCAATGTTCCTTGTATAAGTCAAGTGGGGATGTAATATTTCATCCTCTCCTCCGTGTCCTTTTTAATGATTTTTGACAGTAAGTGAAAGAGGGCTTATTATACAGAAACCCACGTAGTGATGCTCTCTATTGTGTTGTTCCAGCTAAGCTGAAGAATAAGATGGATGTTCTCCGTCCTCAAGGGTGCTCTTAACTCTCTTGAAGGCCCAGGAACTTCACAATCATTCTCCTCTCCACAAGCAACAATGAGGTTCATACAATAACATCGCTGTTATGTGATCGTGATTGATCGGATGGTGTCCGTCAAAAAAAATTTCAGCACTAGTGCAAAAAAAAACATTCATATACATATTTTTTTTTGTCAAATTTATTCTGCAGACGTAGACATTGGACTACGGCAGGGGTGGGCAATTAATTTTTACCGGGGGCCGCATGAGCTACCCGAGCACTGCTGGAGGGCCACATCGACAATATTTCAATAAAATTTTGCTCAATATTATTTTTGATATATACCGTAAGATAAATAATAATAATAATAATAATACTAGTAATACTTCAACATAGTGTGTGTAACAGCACTCCATGACTAATATATATAAATTAACATTAATAATAAATGACAGTAAAATAAGCACACGTATGACTGAGGAGTCATAGTGTAACTTTGTGTGGTGTTTGAGTTGTCCGACTTTTTGTGTGGCCTTAAACGCACCAGTGGTTTAGTGCTATGCGTGTTGGTGACAGATGACAAGTTGGTTTTGGCCTGGTTTGTACGGCAGAAAATGACTAGTTTTTCGAGATAGAATTGTTTTACTCATGTTTTTGGTGTGGTTATGTCCGAATATAAACAGTTTTGTTCAATAAAGTGATCGATATAATTCCTGTCCTCGAAGCATCTCGATAGACGTTACAATAATTGAACGGTATTCAATTGAACGGTGTTGACGAACACCATTAGGGCCGCTTGTTGTCACTGTCACTCAAAGTTGCATTGCAAAATTCCATAGAATAAATATGTTTATTTTGTTTATAATTCAGATGGGATTTGATTTGGTGCGCGGCATATATTTGCTGCGCGCAGCGGACGCTTGAGCAGTGCGCAATTGCGCAGGCACGCACCTTAGGTGAGGGGACGTTGCTTTGCAGTTCATGTCTTGTTGAAAACACGGCATTCCTCATCAACTTTTCTCTTTTTGGCGTCTCGGGTGTAAACCGTGCATCACTTGTCGCTGCATGTGCACCTTCACTCGCAGGTTACACACGGACACACGCCCATAAATAATACTTTTCAAAATAAAAGCAGCACAGTTGTATTGCGCGCAGGACATAGATGTTTTTTCAACTTTATTTTGTAATTGCAGTTGTTCACATTCACTCACAATCACGCACACGTCCACACGGAAGTAATAAAAATAACGATTTTCAAAACAAAAGCAGCACCGTTGTATTGCACACTCGACATAGATACTTTTTAAAATGTATTTTGTAATTTATAATTGGCCTCACGCGGGCCGGACAGGGACGCACAAAGGGCCGGATGCGGCCCGCGGGCCGCAGAATGCCCAGGTCTGGACTACGGTTTGCATGGTCGTCTGGTGCAGTGTTTTTCAACCTTTTTTGAGTCAAGGCACATTTTTTAAAATGTGGAGGCACACCACCAGCAGAAAACATTGACAAAGGAAACTCAGCAGCCGATATTGACAGTAAAAGGTTGTTTTCGCAATCTCGGATCTGAATTTAAACCATAACTGACCATGCGTCAATATCGTTTTTGTCTCAAAGTAGGTGTACTGTCACGACCTGTCACATCACGCCGTGATCTATTCTGAATGTTTTGCTGTTTTCCTGTATGTAGTGTTTTAGTTATTGTCTTGCGCTCCTATTTTGGTGGCTTTTTCTCCTTTTTTGGTATTTTCTTTTAGCAGATTCCAGTCTTCCTTTGGAACGTAAAGCACCATGATGAGACCAAACACTGGTCCTTGGAGAAATATCAGTATACGAGTATTTACAGCTCAACAATGTGCAAATAAGTGTTCACTCAGGATTGTTTTGATTTTGGGGTAAAACAAAAAGTTGTTCATGGATGGGACAATTTAGAAGAAGTGCTGCTGAGACCACCTACTTAATGTCAAACTAGAATTGCGTTCACTCAAAATAAATATTATTGAAACAAGGGGGAGATAACATTCAATATTCATATGGGCTTGTCTGTTTGATTTAATTTAAGGTACCGGTAATATGAGATTCGAACTTTGGCTGTGAGAATATTTTCAAATACGCACCTTACTCAATTTGAATCATTTAATCATTAACCATGAGTACAAAACAGACCAGTTCAGTTCAGTTTCAGTTTATTTGGAACACGCTTACGATACAATGTAATGCATCACACATTTCCAGTTGTTTCATTACAGCACGTCCGAAAAAGAGTAGGAAGAAGCAGAGCTTATTTAATCCTACCCCTTTTCACACTGCAAAAACTGAAATCTAAGTAAGATTAAATACCTCAAATAAGGGTGATATTTGCCTATTTTCTGTCTGATAAGTTACTTCTTCTCACTAAGCAGATTTTATGTTAGTGTTTTACTTGTTTTAAGTGTTTTGGTCCTAAATGCTCTCAGTAAGATATTACAGCTTGTTGCTGAGATTTGATGACCTATATTGAGTAAAACATGGTTGACTAGAATATCAAGAATTGCAAAGCTGTGTCATCAACACTCACAAGTATAAAACTACTTTTTTAAAGTAATAATTTCTTATTTCAAGCATGAAAAAAAAAATCATGATTTTGACACGTGTCTCATAGTTAAAACAGATGACAGCCAAATGGACTTTTATTATTTATTTAACATGTGACATTTCAAACAATTTTGAACAGAAATAGTTCATGCACATTCAGACAAATTCTTCAAAATTCCAATAAAAAAAAATTATATATGTATATATGCTCACTAATTGACTGAAAGAGCACGCACTTGGCGCGATGATGTCATTTTGTCGATGGAAAAATGCATTTTTAGACAATATGTTTGCCTGAGCGGCTCGTAGACCCCGAGAGTAACAAGCGGTTGCCTTGTTGCCTTTCTATTAAGAACAATAAACTAGTTTTTAGTACGTTTGTATAAGTTTGCTGGTTTCAAGAAATGTAATGCCGGGCGCATATGATTATGTCAAGATAATGGCACTAGCATTTACTTCATTTAAGAATATTTTTCAACATATTGAGCAAAAAGCTCTCTTTTTTTTTCTACCAAGAAAAGTGCACTTGTTATTAGTGAGAATATACTTATTTTAAGGTATTTTGGGGTTCATTGAGGTTAGCTAATTGTACTTGTTTTGGAAAGTCTTGACAAGCCAACTTTTCTTGTTCTGATGGCAGATAATTTTGCTTAGTTCAAATAAAATACCCCTAATTTTAGTATTTTTTTTCTCTTGTTTTTGAACACTGACTTTTTGCAGTGCATACCATAGCAATTTTATCCGATGTCCTTGTTCTCTGTAACAGAACAGTGAACAAATACATAATAAATAAATAATATACCATAGTAAGCAAACAAATATTAAATACATAAACAATATTTGTCTCAATAAAAAAAAGGTTCAAGATGTTCATCATCGTTCTGTGTACTTTGTGAACACTTGTAGTTTGGACCAACCTCTTAAACTGAATCATATTGGTGCCTTGTTTGATTTCTTTGCTTAATCCATTCCATAATTTATTTCCACATACTGATATACTAAAGGTTTTAAGTGTTGTACGAGCATACAAATGTTTTAAATTAGATTTTCCTCTAAGGTTATATTTCTCCTCTTTTGTTGAGAAGAATTGTTGTACATTCTTGGGTAGCAGGTTATAGTTTGCTTTGTACATCATTTTAGCTGTTTGCAAAGGCACCAAATCGTTGAATTTCAATAATTGTGATTTAATAAATAAAGGGTTTGTATGTTCTCTAAATCCAACAGTATGTATTATTCTAATTTTTGTCACACAGTTAGTGAACGAAGCGCAACCATATACCATATGGGTGTAAATAACATTAAACGTATCAAAGTATAAGACACATCTCCTTAAACATGTCTTGGAAATTGTGTGTCATTGAAGTCATTTGTTTTTTTTATATTTGGACAGGGCAAGCTGAAAATGAGTAGAAAAACACGTCTGCTCATTGTTTACAACAAATGTCTCACATCAGACATTAGACGGAATGGAATGTGGACCCCACGTGTAGCACAAAAGCCATATGTGTCCTTGTGTTAACACTGGGAAAGAATTGTTCATTGTGATGATAAACATTGCACACTTCAACAAATGTGTTATTTACTATAGAATAATGAATGGTGACGACTCTAAGTGGGTGTGTATACAACAAAGTCGTAGTTATGTAGGGAACAACACAAACGTGGTTGGATCGTTTTGTTAACACTACTGTTTCATGATGTCTCAGAGTCCAAAGACATGGGCTAGAGCTTTGTTTTGGAGGTGGAGAAACTCTAGCCTTGAGTAGCGAGCTGTTATAAAGCCATGACCTCGTCAAAGTGAACTCAAAGGTGTAGGTACGCAAGGATGAACTTGCAAATGCAGGAATATGTTCCATTGAAGAACTATAGTCGACTGAACACTGACCTGTGGCTTTTCATTGAAGGAACAAGGCTATGTTTTGATGGTTAAGTTAAAAGGTCAATCGGACAGGTGATCATTCCTTGCCGCAGATAAAGCGATAAGTAAAGATTAACCGAGTGAGTGATGGGGGTTACAGTGTGTCAAGTCCGAAAGAGGTAAAAGTACACCAGAAGACAGATGAAGAGAAAGCGAATAACCTTTTTTGTAGACAGATATTTGCTTTGAAAGAAATTGAATTTTACCTTATCACTAAAATCAGTGGTGCACCATGCATTTCGTATCTGGGCCTTCAGCAGAGACCCAACTGACTTAATCCACCTCTTAATACCTTTGCTAGTATACATCGCAATTGTACAAACCATTAATAATACAATAGAACACTGTATAACAAGCCATGGTATTACAGAGAGAGGCATTTTGCATATTGGGGATCAATATCCTTATTACTAAAGCATTGATTCTCAAACTGTGGTACATGTACCACTAGTAGTACGCAAACTACATCTAGTGGTATGCCGAAGAATCACTTTTACAGCACAATTTGTATATTCCTATATTCATACACAATGTTACTGTTTAAACTGTGTATAATCTTACAGTAGCCAAATATATTAAATATACCGTATTTTTCGGAGTATAAGTCGCTCCGGTGTATAAGTTGCGCCGCCGAAAATGCATAATAAAGAAATAAAAAAACATATATAAATCGCACTGGAGTATAAGTCGCATTTTTTGGGGAAATTTATTTGATAAAACCCAACACCAAGAATAGACATTTGAAAGGCAATTTAAAATAAATAAAGAATAGTGAACAACAGGCTGAATAAGTGTACGTTAAATGACGCATAAACAACCAACTGAGAACGTGCCTGGTATGTTAACGTAACATATTATGGTAAGAGTCATTCAAATAACTATAACATATAGAACATGTTATACGTTTACCAAACAATCTGTCACTCCTAATCGCTAAATCCCATGAAATCTTATACGTCTAGTCTCTTACGTGAATGAGCTAAATAATATTATTTGATTTTTTTACGGTAATGTGTTAATAATTTCACACATAAGTCGCTCCTGAGTATAAGTCGCACCCCCGGCCAAACTATGAAAAAAACTGCGACTTATAGTCCGAAAAATACGGTACTTTTTAAATAAAACCTCGGACCTTGTTTCACACTACTGTATTTCAATGTTGGTCATTATGGTGGTACTTGGAGAGTCAAGGTGTTTCTGAAGTGGTACTAAGTGTAAAAAGTTTGAGAACCACTGTACTAAAGCAAGAAACCTAGTTAACTATTTTTCTTCGGATGTATCGATGTTAATAGGCGTACTGTAGCTTTGAGAGTTAGCTAACTTCCACCAGTAGAAGCTGACTGTGAATTGGGAGCCTGCCCAAATGTAACAATGTGGTTGTCATCTTCACAGTCTTGAGTCGGTTCAGTTTCAGATGGTTCTGACTTCACCAAAGCGCCAGGTGTTCCACCTCCCGTCTGTAGGCAAACTCGTCGATGACAATGACGATGGTGTCGTCTGTGAACTTCAAGAGTTTGACAGAAGGGTCCATTGAGGTGCAGTCATTGGTGTAGAGGGAGAAAAGCAGTGGGTAGGAAACATATCCCTAGGGGGAGCCAGTGGTGGTGCCCTGACACTGGTGCACTGACAGGTAGACGCTGGCACTGTGAGCTGGGTGAGTTCACGGTACAAGAGCAAGAGGGCACTTCGCACTGCCCCAGTGATGAGTTGAAGATATGTGTGAAGAAGAGGGCTAGCTGTTAAGGCAGGAAGGGGACACACCGTCTGGTCCTGGAGCCTTTCTGATATTTTGTTTCTAGGAGAGCTGGCGCACATCCTTTTCACTGATCGTCAGGGGGGAAGGGAGGCGGTTGTGGGGTGTGCAGGTAGGGCAGAGTCTGAGACTATGTTTACACTGCAGGCCAAAGTGGCCCATATCAGGTTTTTTCGAAAAATTATTTTTTTACAGCTGACTGTTTACACTGTAAGTAAAATTTGATCTTTATCAGACTCCAGTGTAACCCCGCACAGGCCCCAGTGAGGCCCCAATGTGGCCACAACGTCACTTGCATGCACAGTTGGATAAAGTAAAAACAAAGGAAGTTGACCGGATTCCGTGAATGAACAAGAAGGTTGCTACTACTACAAAATAAAATAAAACTTGCCACCAAATGGTGGCGCCACACCTTAAAAATTATAGTTTTTTTACTTGAAAATAAATTAAAATAATATAATGTATGTCAAACTACTTCCATAACGTAAATGACCGCCATAACCACAACACCAAGGGGAGCTCCACTAACCACATTAAACCCAGATTCCGATCTAACAAAGGTCTTAACTCATTCTCCTTCTATGCCACATCAATATAGAATGCACTCCCAACAGGTGTAAAAGAAAGTGCATCTCTTTCCTCCTTCAAAACCTCACTAAAAGAACACCTCCAGGCAACTACAACCCTAGACTAACACCCTCCCCCCACCACATCCCACCTCCCCGGATTGTAAATAATCAAATGTAAATAATCAAATGTATATACTTGTTCTTATGCTTTCTGAGCTCACTATGTTCACTGCTCGCTGTACATATCCTACCAAGTCAGACCTACACTGTTTCAATGTCCATTTCTCAGATGATATAATTGTTGATGACTGAAGTGCTGATATCAACCAAACCTAAACCCCCCCGCCCCAACCCTCTCCACATCCCACCCCCCGGATTGTAAATAATGTAAATAATTCAATGTATATACTCTGATGATTAACTTGTGTGATCACTGTATTATGCTGATAGTATATGTTTGTATCATGAATTGATTAACGTGGACCCAATCAATCAATCAATCAATCAATCAATCAATCAATGTATATGTTATATTATATTTGGGAGGGTTCTAATCTTTTTTATGGCTGTTAAGTAAAGGAGACACGGACAATATTGTGAACAAATACGCCAGAGCATCAGCACAGGTCAATTCAACAATCGATATTTCTTCGGAATCAAAATATTTATTCATATATTACACACAACCTATTATTTGCGCACCATTGACAAGTGATACACCGAAAATTCGGCCGTAGAAAATGAATCTTGCTTCACCCGCGCACACGAATGACATTGCTCGGCCAAAGCTGACGAAAAAGTGGCATACGAGTTTGTTTGCTATTGTTTATTTGAAGGACAATGTGCAGTTACATTAAGAAGATGGCTGCACCAGATTTAGCACCATAATAATTTTCATCTGTAGTCATTTTAAGGTGCATCTAACATCCACAATAAAATTAAAAAAAGATTGAAAATACACAACAATATTAAAATTACGTAATGATAAACAATTTAAAATACAAGTACAATATACTGATGTGAGTTACTAATCAGTGGGCGGTCAAGTTACAGTATTTTAGCAGCTTCATTTAAAGTGCAGTGGTATATAAAGTACAGCAATGTTTATCAAAGTCCACATACAGTGCAGTAGCCATTAGATGATACCCATAAGGGTATAATTCAATAGCTATATACCCCGTTGATATTGCATACATAAAAAAGTTTGCGATGTTACAAGATTGGAATGGCACTCTGGCGGCCATCAGACTGCTCCCGCCAGGGTATCATCTGATGGTCAACTACCTGCCTGGTATTGCTAATGTGAGCAGGACTGGTGGTCTAAAAGCCAGTCTTTTACTGCTTGTGAGAAGCTGTCAAAACTAGAGTTGTTTTTTAGATTGTCTGGGAGACCATTCCATTCTTTGATGGCTTGATATGAAAAGGCTGATTTACACATTCATTTAGTTAGAAGGCACATGTGAAAAGATGAAATTCCAATCAAATTTGGACTACCTCCTGATGTGGCCTGAATCTGATGCGAAAATATCAGATTCAAAGCGCTTTGGGGCGTTTAGACGTGAGGACAAAAAGAAATCAGATTTGGTGTGCAGTTTAAACGGGGCCTGAGTGTTGTTATGTTGGTGTGCTAGGTAGGGATGATACTCGAAACCGGTTTTCCCGGTTGTTCGATAAAAAAAGAACCGAGTCCTCGGACTCGAATCCCTTTTTGAGAACCGGTACCTGTTATCGAGACCACTATAGTAAAGAAAAAGAGTTGGTTCTTTATTCGAATCCCTCGGAACGACTCCCGTCCCGACCAGAAATGCCCCGTGGGACATCACAAGAAATGACGTCACGTAGCTCAGTCATTAGGCGCAGATAGCGAAAGCAGGAAAAACAATGGACTGCGCTCCAAGGTGTAATAAAGTTCAAAACAAAAGGTATAATCCAATGAATAACTTTACTGAGAGATTTGAGCAGGGTACAAACACATGACCAACACTTTTACGACCAACCGGAAACATAGCAACCAGGCTAGCAACGCACCTCCTTTACGGCAGCTGTCGTAACGTTCTTAAAGCAACCGCAGCACATTTGTTTTTCTTTCCTTGTAAACAAAACAAAATCACACTGTATATGTGTTGTCTGTCTAATTATAAATAATGCAGACGAGGCGTGTTGCTTGAGTTCTTGACGTTTACTTTCACGGCGTGCTCATAACCTCATTCTTAGCTGCCGGGTGACGACATGCAACAACACTTTTCGGGGCTACCACGCATGCTCGTCACTCCCGTTGTATGCTGGGTAGTGTAGTTGTTATATTCCCTAGCCTAGCTCATAACATCACATCTTTCCCCCTATAAAAAAATAAGGTTAACTCAATAAAGTTCATTTCTTTTTTTAGCTTTAACTTTTCATTTTTTAGCATTGTAACCACATTTGCAAACAACTTTTCTCTTAATAGAAATTTCTTTCAATAAAGAAATAAAGTGCAAAAAATGTCAAAGCATCATAACAAACAGTTATGTCAAATAGCAGCAGAAGTGCACTTTTTGGAGAGCTGTATTATTTTCAGTGTTGTGCCCAAGGGACTGATTTTATTTAACACTATAGTATTATTTATACACCTATAGTGATCACAGAGACAGGTTGTTTTTGTGTTACTGTATAGATTTGTTTTTCTGAAAAATCCCACTTAATATACTTTGGGTAACAACAGTCAATATTTATTTATTTTATATATTTTTTTTTAGGGGGTAACAGTCAATATTTATTTATTTATTAGATTTAATTTTTTTCTTATATAATAAAAGTGAGCTTTTGTTAAACCAAATATTGTGTGTTTTTTTCCATATACAACAACCTATCTGGACTCGATAAGAGAATCGATAAGGAATCGGTTCGATAAGAGGATTCGATAATAGGTTCGAACTCGATAATTTCCTATCAAACATCATCTCTAGAAGCTGTTCAGGTCCTCAGCCAGTCTATTGTTGCGTGAAGGGTGGGCTGTGGGTTTCCTGTGGCAGGCCTTACCAAACTGCTGAGGGGTCGTTAGCTCAGATTTTTTTTTTCAGAATCTCAGTGTAGCTCCTGTTAGCTACCCTTAACAGCTTTTGCCAGTTTGTTTGTGGCCTTCTTGAACAGAACACAGTCCTCACTCCTGTTTGCGTCTTCCTTGGCATGACGCAGCTTCCTATTTTGTTAGGCATCCGCCAGGTCAATGGATGAAAGTGCGGTATTTTTGAGAAGACGAAACGCTACTTTTACTTAGTAAGCAGATACCGCAAATCATGTAACTCTCACATTACTGATTATCGTCTGCGTGGTGATCCAGGCAAAATCCAATTCAGTCAGGGCCATTTTGCTTATTCTTAAATGCCAACTGAAATGCGATTTTCTTATTTAAACGGGGATAGCAGGTCCATTCTATGTGTCATACTTGATCATTTCGCGATATTGCCATATTTTTGCTGAAAGGATTTAGTAGAGAACATCGACGATAAAGTTTGCAACTTTTGGTCGCTGATAAAAAAGCATTGCCTGTACCGGAAGTAGCAGACGATATGCGCGTGACGTCACCGGTTGTGGAGCTCCTCACATCTGCACATTGTTTACAATCATGGCCACCAGCAGCGAGAGCAATCCGGACCGAGAAATCGACGATTTCCCCATTAATTTGAGCGAGGATGAAAGATTCGTGGATGAGGAAAGTGAGAGTGAAGGACTAGAGGGCAGTGGAAGCGATTCAGATAGGGAAGATACTGTGAGAGGCGGGTGGGACCTGATATTCAGCTGGGAATGACTAAAACAGTAAACAAACACAAGACATATATATATACTCTATTAGCCACAACACAACCAGGCTTATATTTAATATGCCACAAATTAATCCCGCATAACAAACACCTCCCCCCTCCCGTCCATATAACCCGCCAATACAAATCAAACACCCGCACAACACACTCAATCCCACAGCCCAAAGTACCGTTCACCTCCCCAAAGTTCATACAGCACATATATTTCCCCAAAGTCCCCAAAGTTACGTACGTGACATGCACATAGGGGCACGCACGTACGGGCAAGCGATCAAATTGTTGGAAGCCACAGCTGCGTACTCACGTCACGGTACCGCGTCTGCGTATCCAACTCAAAGTCCTCCTGGTAAGAGTCTCTGTTGTCCCAGTTCTCCACAGGCCAATGGTAAAGCTTGACTGTCATCTTTCGGGAATGTAAACAATGAAACACCGGCTACGTGTTTGTGTTGCTGCAGCCGGCCGCTAATACACCGCTTCCCACCTACAGCTTTCTTCTTTGCTGTCTCCTTTGTTCATTGAACAAATTGCAAAAGATTCACCAACACAGATGTCCAGAATACTGTGTAGTTTTGCGATGAAAACAGACGACTTAATAGCTGGCCACAATGCTGTCCCAAAATGTCCTCTACAATCCGTGACGTCACGTGCAGACGTCATCATACTGAGACGTTTTCAGCAGGATATTTCGCGCAAAATTTAAAGTTGCACTTTAGTAATCTAACCCGGCCGTATTGGCATGTGTTGCAATGTTAAGATTTCATCATTGATATTTAAACTATCAGACTGCGTGGTCGGTAGTAGTGGGTTTTAGTAGGCCTTTAATCTTAACCTCTGTGTTGGTTTCAAACTAGAATCTAGTATAAGTTTATTATCACGTAAATGAACCATAGCATCTACTAACCTGATGGTATGATTCATTGTCTCCGCTAAATGATAAGACAAGATAAATCCAAACCAACGCGAGCTAGAGGAAGTGATGTTGCAAGCGATAAGATATAACAAGGACACCGAGCTTCATCATCTGTGGCCATCTTTCCAAATGACTTTCTTCCTTTTCTTTCTACCTCTTATCACCCAGCAATAATTAAAGTCACAAGGGAGTATTTTATGCTGGACATATAAACCTATTCAAAACGGAATTAAAGATGTTATCTCATAAGCCGAAATAATAAAAATGCTGTGGGGAATTATCAGCAGGCTCCACTCTCTGCTTGAACCGCCTTGAATTAAAAGGAAATAAGTTCTCAATTTGTAATAATAAAAAAATGACGAGTTTTGCTGATGTAAAGAACTCAGTGTTAAGGATGACCCGCAACCATATTAGCAATTTCTTCGCGCCTTGACATGACATGCTCAGGTGCGACCCGCATTATAGTGCTTTTTTTTCTATTAACACACATCGTGAGGCGAGAATCTGTGTGTGGTAATTTCTTTTTCTACATTACAGGGAGCAATGAATTCCAGAGGAAAGAAGCACACAAAGCTCCGGCAAAAGCTGTGAAGCCGCAAATTTCCATTTTATTTAACATACAACTTCCCACATAATCACAGCCTCCATCTCCAGCCTATTACTCCTACTGGGTCATGGCAACCCTTCATGGAACTTGGTAGACTGTGTTCCATTACCATATTTCAAGACTAATAACACTGAGCTTTTTTGTCTGAAACACAATAAGGAATATGTGGGAGGCGAAGTGCGCTTTAGTTATGATCAGTATGTCATTAACTAAAGAATATTCAGCTTGCCTGATATCGCAGTGTAACACATAAAATGGATGCACAAAATTTGGTTAGAAATACAGAATTAATCTATAAAGTAGAGTAATTGTAAACTATTGGTTCATAAAACATGTAGTAATCCTTACAGTTAAAGTAAAACTATATATACACTATATTGCCAAAAGTATTTGGCCACCTGCCTTGACTCACGTATGAACTTGAAGTGCCATCCCATTCCCTACCCATAGGGTTCAATATGATGTCGGTCCACCTTTTGCAGCTATTGCAGCTTCAACTCTTCTGGGAAGGCTGTCCACAAGGTTGCAGAGTGTGTTTATAGGAATTTTGTACTATTCTTCCAAAAGCGCATTGGTGAGGTCACACACTGATGTTGGTCGAGAAGGCCTGGCTCTCATTCCATGAAGCTCTCTGCGTACTGTACGTGGGCTAATTGGAAGGTCACATGAAGTTTGGAGCTCTGTAGCAACTGACTGTGCAGAAAGTCGGCGACCTCTTTGTACTATGCGCTTCAGCATCCGCTGACCCCTCTCTGTCAGTTTATGTAGCTTAACACTTCGTGGCTGAGTTGCTGTTGTTCCCAAACTCTTCCATTTTCTTATAATTAAGCCGACAGTTGACTTTGGAATATTTAGGAGCGAGAAAATTTCACGACTGGATTTGTTGCACAGGTGGCATCCTATGACAGTTCCACACTGGAAATCACTGAGCTCCTGAGAGCGACCCATTTTTTTACAAATGTTTGTAGAAACAGTCTCCATGCCTAACTGCTTGATTTTATACACCTGTGGCCGGGCCAAGTGATTAGGACACCTAATTCTGATCATTTGGATGGGTGGCCAAATACCTTTGGCAATATAGTGTATATATATATGTTTTGAAATTTTTCCCATCATTCACACTCACATCTTTCCCTTTTATGTGCCTTTGAGTCGGGAAAATTGTGAAAAAACTACTCGTACAATGCGAGTAATTGGGATGTATTTAAAAACATGCCAAGAGCTGCATATTAACCAAGCTATAGCGGCATTGTTATTGTAAGCGCTAACTCAGAGGAACAACTTTTTTGGCGTTTTGACACATCACCATGCTCTCACTGCTCCTCCCACCACTATTAACTACGAGCTATCTTGAGCTGCTAGTAACATTGGTTAAGGCCCGCCATAAAATGAAATGGAAGTAGGTCAATTTTGAAAATCCACACGCTACAAACTTAAAGGCCTACTGAAACCCACTACTACCGACCACGCAGTCTGATAGTTTATATATCAATGATGAAATCTTAACATTATAACACATGCCAATACGGCCGGGTTA
>NC_084731.1:27721011-27818511 GCF_033978785.1 Entelurus aequoreus | reverse complement strand
GGCACTGTTCCCCTAGCATTCAAAAAAGCGGTTATTCATCCTCGAGTCAACAGACCTAACCTCGATCCTGATCTCCTGGTAAACTACCGGCCGGTGTCCCACCTTCCGTTTATCTCGTAAATCCTCGAAAAAATTGTAGCACAGCAGCTAAATGAACACTTAGCATCTAACAATCTCTGTGAACCTTTTCAGTCCGGTTTCAGGGCAAATCACTCTACGGAGACAGCCCTCGCAAAAATGACTAATGATCTATTGCTAACGATGGATTCTGATGCATCATCTATGTTGCTGCTTCTTGATCTTAGCGCCGCTTTCGATACTGTTGATCATAATATTTTATTAGAGCGTATCAAAACGCGTATTGGGATGTCAGACTTAGCCTTGTCTTGGTTTAACTCTTATCTTACTGACAGGATGCAGTGTGTCTCCCATAACAATGTGACCTCGGACTATGTTAAGGTAACGTGCAGAGTTCCCCAGGGTTTGGTTCTTGGCCCTGCACTCTTTAGTATTTACATGCTGCCGCTAGGTGACATCATACGCAAATACCCACATATGCGGTCCTCTCCAAGGTTTCTCATAGTCATCCACATTGACGTCCCACTGGGGTGAGTTTTCCTTGCCCGTATGTGGGCTCTGTACCGAGGATGTCGTTGTGGCTTGTACAGCCCTTTGAGACACTTGTGATTCAGGGCTATATAAATGAACATTGATTGATTGATTGATAAATGAACAAGTAGATTAATAATTCATTTTCTACCACTTGTCCTTAATAATTTTGACAAAATAATAGAATGGAAAATGACACAATATGTTACTGCATATGTCAGCAGACTAAAGTAGGAGCCTTTGTTCGCTTACTTACTACTAAAAGACAAGTTGTCTTGTATGTTCACTATTTTATTTAAGGACAAACTTGCAATAAGAAACATATGTTTAATGTACCCTAAGATTTTTTTGTTAAAATAAAGCCAATAATGCAATTTTTGTGGTCCCCTTTATATATATATATATATATATATATATATATATATATATATATATATATATATATATATATGTATATATATATATATATATATATATATATATATATATATATATATATAAAATTGATCACCTATGTGGTTACACTGTAATATATAGTCTATTCGAAGATGCAGGCAGATATAAAGTCTCTTAGATG
The DNA here is from genome assembly GCF_033978785.1 of Entelurus aequoreus. Classification (NCBI taxonomy): domain Eukaryota; kingdom Metazoa; phylum Chordata; class Actinopteri; order Syngnathiformes; family Syngnathidae; genus Entelurus; species Entelurus aequoreus. Next base: position 27,817,325 of record NC_084731.1, on the reverse strand, counting down.
TCCTGATGTAGTCCCATCCCTCCTAGTAGCAATCCACACAGTCTTTGTCTCTGGGCTTCGCATTTCCCCAACACTAACTGCGTGATTAAAAACTCATTTCAGCAGTAATTCCACCGTTAAGCACCTTTCCTTGTCCCGAGTTAGATTCTCATAATCCTCCCCGTGACGTACGCCTCTGCTTTGCCGAGGCCATTCCAACCTGCCAGTGCAACAAATGTTTTAATTAAAGGAGGAAAAAGTGAGCGCGGGTAGTTAGACATGCTTAATTGAGGTTGAGAGATGGGCCTTTCAATGTCAGCGGAAAACAAACAAAGAGACAAAGCTTTTTTCAATACAATGGAGGAGAGAGAGAGAGAGAGAGAGATAGCTGAGATTTGGTTAGACAAACTGCTCACACTCACGTCAAGCAGAGCAAGAACTCACACCATTAGTGACATCAAATAATGTGTTGCACTCCGCCACTGAAGGACCGAGGCATTAAATATTAATGGCTCCCGGTCTGATCTTATGCACTGTCTCAATTGTTCCTTGAGTAGAATTTTGCCACTTTTTCTGGTTGATAAATTTGCATTACGTTTGGTTAGACATGCCTTAAAAGATGTTTGCTTTAGCACATGACGGTGCAGGGAGTTTGATATATTGTATGTCTGACTCATGTGCTCTCAAGACCTTTCACATTTGAACCGATATGGTACAATTTCCTAGTACATGGGAATTCATACCGGTACTCACTGTTCCAATTTATGTGTTCATGTGGTTATAAATGTTAATTTGTTTAATATTAACATAATTTGTTTTAATTTACCATTCAACACCAAGCTGATGATGATAACTCTGCTGTCCAGTTTGTGTCTGAGTCTCATTTGCAAGCGTTTCAGTTTGTCAGCAGTGTTTTTCCATAGCCAAGAAGAAGTCTATTGGCATGAAGTTAAATATGTCAGTCTTGTCTTTTGAGTTTGAATTGAATTTATTAATCAATCAATCAAAGTTGACTTACATAGCCCTAAATCAGGAGTGTCTCAAAGGGCTGCACAAGCCACAACGACATCCTCGGTTCAGATCCCACATCAGGCAAGAAAAAACTCAACCCAATGGGATGACAATGAGAAACCTTGGAGGGGACCGCAGATGTGGGGACCCCCCCTCCCTGGGCGACCGGTGCAATGAGCGTCGAGTGGATCTAGCATAATATTGTGAGAGTCCAGTCCACAGTGGATCTAACATAATAGTGTGAGAGTCCAGTCCATCATCGGCGGCCACTCGAAGCGAGTATGACGATCCCTTTATGGAGGATGCCTGTGCGTGACTTTGTTCAACATGGGGGGACTGGTGCACAGACAGTCACCACACGATCCTTGACAGATCCGGGTCAGGGTCCAGTGGCATGGAGTCCAAGACGATTGGGGACCCTTTTCTGCTGCAGCCTTCATCCGCCATCCCAGCCGTTGTGATGCTCCATAGGGTTAGCAATCATCCTCCACCTGTTCCACCGTTGAGGTTTTGGGTTGTTATTTCCCCATAACTGGGCCCACATGGATGTGGGGGTGCCTTCTTCCGCCATCGCAGCTGTTGTGGTAGTTCTTACATCTCCGCCGTTGAGGTCTTCACCGTATCCCTGGCTAGGGAGCAGTCAGGTACTAGGCCATTGCCAATGGCCACCTGGGGTAACAGTAGTAAAGGGGTTAACCTCCTAGTGCCCCAAGACCCAATAGAGTAGCCTCCACTGCTGGATGCACTTTAACGTCATGCCCAGGACACTAGAGAGTCCAGTCCATAGTGGGGCCAGCAGGGGATCATCTTGACTGGAGACAGGTCAGCAGCGCAGAGACGTCCCCAACTGATGCACAGATGAGTGGTCCACCCTGGGTCCCCACTTTGGACAGCTAGCGCGTCATCTGTGGTCACCTATGGGTTTTCTTAATGGAAAACCCACTGAGATGCAGGATCTCGTTTTCAAGGGGGACCAAAGACATTTAAAATCAACACAATAGTGTACAACACAGGAGAAGTTACACAACAAACCATTTCAGACCATCATTAAAGCCAATTTTGCTCAGATACCTCTCAGCTCACACAACTCTCTCAGAATGTACAATATTTACAATAGAATAACATATAATGCAGAAAATAAATATAATATTATTTAGAGATGTCCGATAATGGCTTTTTTGCCGATATCCGATATTCCGATATTGTCCAACTCTTAATTACCGATTCCGATATCAACCGATACCGATATATACAGTTGTGGAATTAACACATTATTATACCTAATTTTGTTGTGATGCCCCGCTGGATGCATTGAACAATGTAACAAGGTTTTCCAAAATAAATCAACTCAAGTTATGGAAAAAAATGCCAACATGGCACTGCCATATTTATTATTGAAGTCACAAAGTGCATTATTTTTTTTTAACATGCCTCAAAACAGCAGCTTGGAATTTGGGACATGCTCTCCCTGAGAGAGCATGAGGAGGTTGAGGTGGGTGTGGTTTGGGTAGCGGGGGGTGTATATTGTAGCGTCCCGGAAGAGTTAGTGCTGCAAGGGGTTCTGGGTATTTGTTCTGTTGTGTTTGTGTTGTGTTACGGTGCGGATGTTCTCCCGAAATGTGTTTGTCATTCTTGTTTGGTGTGGGTTCACAGTGTGGCGTATATTTGTAACAGTGTTAAAGTTTTTTATACGGCTACCCTCAGTGTGACCTGTATGGCTGTTGACCAAGTATGCCTTGCACTCACTTGTGTGTGTGAAAAGCCGTAGATATTGTGTGATTAGGCCGGCACGCAAAGGCAGTGCCTTTAAGGTTTATTGGTGCTCTGTACTTCTCCCTACGTCCGTGTACCACTCCGTACAGCGGCGTTTTAGTCATCAATTTTACTTTTTGAAACCGATACCGATAATTTCCGATATTACATTTTAAAGCATTTATCGGCCGATAATATCGGTAGTCCGATACTATCGGATATCTTTAATATTATTACATTAAATTTAATTCCAACCAATTTTTGTTGAGTCTTACGAAGTATTTATGTTGAAAGTATTGTACATACAGGTTGTATTGCCTCGTGCATTTTATTTGTATTTTTGATTGCCACATTTGGAGGTGTTAAAATCGCCCTGTAAACCGAGGCCAGCCAGTGTTGACAGCTTGGGCTTTTAGCTCGGTAGCTAGCACGCTCGCCTTTCATGCCGGACGACCCAGGTTTGAGTCCCGGGCGGAACAGAAAGCAGGGACTACACATGCATATGGCATATCCAATGTAAATTAGCATGAAGCTCGCTTAAAATATTGAGTTCTTTCCAATTGTCATGCTTGCTTTGTTGGCATGGAAAATTGCAAAGTAACCAAGAGGCATTTAGTGACTTGAGCCAGTGCAGAGTCTGCAACAGAATGTGACATCACATACGATCCAGGAATCGTGAATTGGTGCCGTTTGATTTTACCCGCTGTTCCCAATGGAATTTGATCGGCACCCATAGAAATAGCGAATTTGGTACCCATCCCTAGCTATCAATACCTTAGACTTAGTTCATTATCTGATATCTTGTTAGTTGTCAGGTTTGGAACATTGCACGTGCGCACTTGACTTTATGAGACTGCGGCCCGTGTTTTCAAGGCTGATCGTATTTTTCTAAGCAGAATGAGAGAATGAGTGACTCTGGGGTTTCTGTGTGCATGCAAGATGGGATGTTTTCTGAATTTCATGTGATCAGAAGGGATTCCTTGCAATATGCCCCTGCTCCATTATTCAGATATCCCGGAGACTCGTCTAACACATGCCTTCCCTGTGGCAAAATCATACATTATTGCAGTGAACGAAGGCTCCAGTAGTAGCAGTCGAGTTACACGCATGCAATAAAGAAAAACAAGATTATAGATCTATGACGCAATAACAGCGCAATTGAGCTTAATCCACGTCTGAGGGTCTTCATTTAAACAGGTATGCCAAAGCGACACGTGGAAAAACATGCTGAGTTCAGAATGATTCTGCACAATGGAATATGTATTGCAAAATCTGCCTCACATTGGTTTTTATATTGACTGATTGAAAATGAGAAAGGTGTCATCGCTCATTGTCGTGATATGATCAGACCCAACACAAATATGACACATTGATTAATCTCAGCTACCCCGAGGCAGTGGCGTGTTTGTCGTCAGCGCAAATTCTTCTTGTTTATTCATAAAGCAAAGGCCTGTGGTCATTGATTAATCATTGATGTTGGACATACAATAGACAAAAATGTTTTCAAAGTTAGTTTCATTTTTGAATTTTCCATACTTCTCTGTGATGTATTGTTTGCTATTTGTATGTTGTTTGTTACAGTTACTGACATTTACCACAATAGCTACAAATGATAGACTCTTTATACCACAACACTGATAGTCACTGAGCTAAGCTAATTCACCGCTCAGGGAATCCAGTCTGGTGGTCTTAAACACGGCCCCTTTCCACTCTGACATTTAGATGTTGGGGACCTATAAATGCATGGTACGCATTTTGATGCATAGCTCGAGTCGAATTATTCTGTCAAGCAATACATAGGTCACGCGGAATATTCTGTGTAAGATTTTCGCCAAATGATTCTACTCAGTGGGTCTGTTTTCCTTAATACTGGTGTGTTTTTTCCAATGTCACAATAGGTTTCAGTGCTTGTCGGTCGGAGAGCGGTTGGCGCGAATTGGCAGACACGTTTCCGTCAGTCTGCCCCGGGGCGGTGGTGGCTGCAGATGTACCACCGATGTGTGAATGTGGACTGAATGAGTAATGAGCTCAGTGTAAAGGGCTTAGAAAGCCTATAAAAGTACTATGCACTGTATATCTAATCAAGTATTATTGTTATTATCATAAATAGTGATATTATTTCCAATTCTACGGTTTATCATCACATTTAACCCTCTGTATCATTCTGTGTTGAGACCACAAACACCTCAATAAAGCAGTAAAAAACTCTGTTCGATACTGTTTGTCTCCAAAAAGAGCTGGAAGTAGAGTCCTATATAAACCTGATATGTTCGCCAATTAAATGTTAGTTACCCCAGGACTCTGTACAAGAAGAAATACCCTTATCCAGGTTTAACATTGGATACATTTCTTCTGTTGCAGGCAGTTAGCCATGTGTATGCACTTCAATGGCTAAGTGGCTCTTGAAACCTGAAAAACAAAACTTCAACCATGGACAAATAGAAACAAACTAGTCCAAGGATGTGAACACCAGTCCTTCAATTGCATGTTTTTCTGTTTCAGATTTAGTTTTTGCCAGACTAGGAAAACCGGGGGTCAGGAACCCCCGGCTCTCGAGCAGCATGCAGCTCTTTAGCACCGCCCGAGAGGCTCCATGGAGCTTTTTGAAAAATGTAAAAAGTAAAAATATAAAATGAAATATATTTGTTGTTTTAATAATGTTTCTGTAGGAGGACAAACCTAACACAAACCTTCCTAATTGTTAGAAATCCCACTGTTTAATATGTTTGTGTTTATGCTTCACTGATGACAGTATTTGGCCAGTGCCATTTTGTCCTACTAATTTTGGCGCTATTTGAACTCACCGTAGTTGGTTGACATGTACAACTTTCTCCGTCGCTGCCACAAAAATACATGTTTTATGCCACTCTTCCTTTGTCTCATTTTGTCCACCAAACGTTTTATGCTGTGCATGAATGCACAAAGGTGAGCTTTGTTGATTTTATTGACTGTGTTTACATATTGCATCATTATGCCTCGTTTGTAGGTATATTTGAGTTCATTTAATTTCCTTTACTTATGTCCTGTGTGTATTTAATTTATATTTGCATGTCTCATGACACATTATCTGTATGTAATATTGGCTGCGTTTATGATTGTGTGCCATGTTATTCCATACCACAGCAAACGTTCCAGACCACAGCAAACGTTACCATGTTGTTCCAGACCACAGCAAACTTTACTTGGCTTGCAAAGATTGTAATAAATCCATTAGAAGAAAACAGCCTGCCCTTTCCTTTAACTTGGGCACATACATCTATACCTTTGGCAGTTTAAAGACAGTAATTTCCAGGAGTTATCTAGACCTCTGAGACATTAACTGTCATGTCTGTTCATGTTTTTGTTTTGGTCATGCGTCATGTCTGTTCATGTTTTTGTTTTGGCCATGTGTTTGTTTTTGGACTCTTTTTAGTTACTGGTTGCACTTCCTTGTTTGGTTTGGTTTCCATGGTCACCCATTAGTTTTCAACTGTCTTGTCACGCACCTGTTTCACGTTTCGAGTCACGCACCTGTTTTCACTGATCACGTCACTATTTAAATCTGTCTGTTTCTGTTGTTCGTCCTGGCGACATCACATTCATGCTCCACACTCTCGACACATCCTTATAATCCATGCTGCTCTTTTTTATGCCCCTCTTCTCATGCCAAGTAAGTTTTTGTTTAATAGTCTTTGTGCCCATGTGCAAGTCTTTTGTTGTGTATAGCCAAGTTTGTTACCTCCGCTGTGAGCGCCTTTTGTTTGCACCTTTTTGATGAATTAAAATAAACATGTATTTAAATTCACGTCTCGCACGCGCCAATTTTCCGTTGCCTTCTGGGAGAACAAACCACGCCACGGACCAAGTCTTGACATTATGTCGCCAGCATAAAAGTTCTCCCGCACGAAAATTGGACGTTTTTGACGAGGCTTCTTGGGCGGTCCTGCGCGCGATGGAGGAGGAAACGCTTCGCTACTCCTCCATGGAGCACAGAGACCTGATGTGGGGGCCAGATGGAAGACTGGTGCCATTGTGCTCCATTTGGTCCGAGGACGACGTTGGCGCGTCGCCCCAGCCGCGGAAGCATCGCCCAAGACGGAGAACTTCCGCAAACAGAGAGGACGCCTCACTCCCGCAAGCTCCTCCCCCTCCGGGCGGAAGCAAGCAACAGGCAGCCCAGCTTCGCCCTGATGACGGCACAGACCAGGAATTTTTTTTCAACTCGTTTTCTTTCGATCCCCCGCCCCCCAGGACTCAAGCCACGCCCAAGTCACAAAAAATGTTTTTTTCCCCCACTCAATCCCAGGTGGGGAAGAATAAAATACTTTTTGGACAATTAAAAGGGGAGGATTCTGCCCCCCTCCTGACCTCACTCCACCCACCCCAAAAGACGGTTCCAGACCGCGGGGAGCGCGTCTGGGATCCACTCCTTGAAGGGGGGGCTAGGGCTGGGAACTGTTCAGGTGGGGTCCCTCTTCGTCATGCCATGCCACAGCCTCAAGCGCGACCGCCACCCCCAGTTCTTCGGTCTGCCAAGCCACAGCCTCCAGCACGGCCGCCACCACCAGTCTTTCGGCCTGCTAAGCCGCAACCTCCGGTTCGGCCACCACCACCGGTCTTTCGCGCTGCTAAACCGCAACCCACAGCTAGGCCACCTCCACCTGCACCATGGCCAGCTCCACGACCAAGTCCAAGGCTAGCACCAGCAGCATCATGACAAGTTCCTGTACCACCTCCACCTGCACCATGGCCAGCTCCACGACCAAGTCCAAGGCTAGCACCAGCAGCATCACGACAAGTTCCTGTACCAGCTCCACGGTAGGTTCCAGTACCTGCACTCAGGCAAGTTCTACCAGTCGCAGCTCCACGCCAAGTGCCACCAGTTGCAGCTCCACGCCAAGTGCCGCCGGTCGCAGCTCCACGCCGGCTGCCGCCAGTCGCAGCTCCACAACGCCAAGTGCCGCCAGTCGCAGCGCCACGCCAAGACCAAGACACACCCTGCCAAGACCAAGTCCAAGACCCCCCATGCCAAGACACACCATGCCAAGACCAAGTCCAAGACCCCCCATGCCAACACCAAGTCCAAGACCAACCATGCCAAGTCCAAGACCAACCATGCCAACACCAAGACCAAGTCCAAGACCAACCATACCAAGACCAACCATGCCAAGACCAAGTCCAAGACCAACCATGCCAAGACCAAGACCAAGTCCAAGACCAACCTCGCCAGGACCAAGACCCTTGCCAAGACCAAGACCCAGACCCTCGCCAAGACCAAGACCCTCCAAGCAGCCAAGACCCTCCAAGCGGCCAAGACCAAGCTTCGCCGCCTGAAGTGCCACGCCAAGCTTCGCCGCCTGCTTCGTCTGCTGCACCCGCACCTGCGTCATCTGCGGCTTCCACGCCTGCAATGACGACGACGCGCCTGCCTCCTCGTCTGCCACGGTTGTGGCCACTACCTGGTCGTCCGCCACGCCAAGTGCGCCCACTTCTTCGTCGGCCACGCATGTGGCCCTTCCCGGGTCGCCCACCTCGCCTGTGGCGGCGGCGTTCCACTCGCCGCCGCCACATGACTATGCCGCCTCGGTGGATTCGGGGCCACTTGGCCTGGCGACCCACCGCCATGTCCCCCTCCCGCCCTCCCATGACTCTTGATCCTGTTTTTTGGACATCTAGGATCTGTCCGTAAGGGGGGGGGGGTTCTGTCATGTCTGTTCATGTTTTTGTTTTGGTCATGCGTCATGTCTGTTCATGTTTTTGTTTGGGCCATGTGTTTGTTTTTTGGACTCTTTTTAGTTCCTGGTTGCACTTCCTTGTTTGGTTTGGTTTCCATGGTCACCTATTAGTTTTCACCTCTCTTGTCACGCACCTGTTTCACGTTTCGAGTCACGCACCTGTTTTCACTGATCACGTCACTATTTAAATCTGTCTGTTTCTGTTGTTCGTCCTGGCGTCCTCACACTATTTCATCACTCTGCTTCATGTCGTGTCACAGTTCTTTACCAAGTACGTTTTGTTCATTTATGCCACAGTTAGTGTTTTTGTTTTATTGTTCATAGTTTTTGTGCCCACGTGCATGTCTTTTGTTTCATAGTCAAGTTTGTATTTCCGCCTTTGTGCGCGCCTTTTGTTTGCTTCCTTTTTTTTTGTAGTTTATTAGTGTTAAAAAAATAAATCATGTATTTAAATTCACGCCTTGCCCGCGCCAATTTTCCTTTGCGTTCCGGAGAAGCAAACCCCAAGAATCAAGTGTTGTCATTAACTTAATGTGTTGCCTTCATTATAAAACATACATAAGGCTTTTAACTTTTTGAGGCTCCAGACAGATTTGTTTTTTGTATTTTTGGTCCAATACGGCTCTTTCAACATGTTGGGTTGCCGACCCCCGGATTAAACATTACCTTTCAACACCAGTTAATTAAAACCTTTTGTGGTGTACTCTTAAATAATTGAAATTGTAGTCAGTAATACAATATCCTTTATTTAAGATGCAAGCCGTCTCTCTGATTTTTATTATGGTTTAAATTGCGTCTATAAACATAGAGCTTATGTGAATTGTCCAGAAAAGCTCCGGATTTGTTTCCCAGAAGCTTTGTGACTTTGTCATTAAGCATTTTGGAAAGTGTAGTTATTACCGTGTTTTCTGGACTACAAGCCACTGCTTTTTTTCCTAAGCTTTGAACCCTGCGGTTTATACAAAGGTGATGCTAATCTATGGATTTTTCTTGGCTAACGGCTAAATTATGGAATAGATTAAGCAAAGAAATCAAACAATATACGAAAATGATCCACTTAAAGAAACTGTTCAAACTCATAGTGTTTACAACGCACAAGGAAGAACAATCCTGATAAATTTTAAAAAGGAGAACATCTTATTCATCTCATTAAGGATGAATAAAGACATCAATGACTTTTCTGTTTTGTTTGATCAGCCGTTTTACTGTTGTGTTAGAGGCACATATGTATGTAAATAAACATTTACAAAATATTTCTCAATATCACATTTCAGCTAATATATTAAACAAATACTTTTTTCCTCTAAAATTTAGTGGGTGTGGTTTATAATCCGGAAAATATGGTATATTTCTCAGCGTCGAATGATTTCACTGATCATTGTTGTTTACTTTCTTTCACAGAAAGTTCTTTAAATTTTGGCAACCCCACACAGCCTTGGTTCTGTTTGAGGTTTCTTCCCCAGAGAGTTTTTCCTCGCCTCCGTCACTAAACGCTTATGCATATGAGGTTCAGTTGGTTGTCTCGGATGTATAAAGAATGTGGTTCTACACCTGCTCTATGATGTTTGAAGTGTCTTTGTTGTGAATTGTTGCTACAATGAAATTGACTTGACAACTTAAACACTTTGTTTTTTTATAACCCTTTTCCCTTAGGGCGCATTCACACTGCAGCAGTTTGGTCTGCTTTAAACAAACTCTAGTTTACTTGGGATTGCTTGTTTTCTACTTTACATGATACGTCTTTATTATAAGCTTACTGTGTGTTTTGGCCTTGTTTGTTATTTTACACTTTTTTTATATTAAGATATGAGGCACAAAAACAGATGAATCCATTGTTCTTGCTGTTTTAAATAGACATGTATATTCTTTCATAACATGTTTTGATTAAGAGTCCGCAATTACATAATCGGCTAAATATACATTTTACACTTTTATACGTTGCAATACATGTTATTATTAAAAAGAGAACGCTAAAATATTGTCATAGAGATATATGAATATCACTAACTTGTACAACATTTAGTATCAGAGGCATTTATTCAGTTTGAAATGTCAGATATTACATTACCAAAGATTTTTGACACTGAAACCATGGTTGTACGAACCCACATTTTATGTTATTAATGCATAAAACTTATATCTAAACATGGTGTAGCTCCACCTTTGAATGCAAGTGCTCCTACAGCAAGAATACTAATGATGTATTTCTACAAAAAACAAGTCAAGTCACCAACGTCCTGCAGGTAATTTTTTGTTATTGTCATTAAAAGCGTTTTTTGTGTTGAGCATAATGTTTAAAAACATGTTAATAAAGAAAATTAATTGTCCAGTCATTGTGATAACATTTTGAAAAGTATCTGTCTAGGGTACAATTTTTACAGAGGATGTCGTTGTGGCTTGTGCAGCCCTTTGAGACACTTGTGATTTAGGGCTATATAAATAAACATTGATTGATTGATTGATAATGATGAAAAATTATCTGTTTACGAATTATCGGGATTCATTTTGAGTTAGTTATGAACAAGTTGATTAATCGCGATTAAATAATTTAATCGTTTGACAGCCCATGTCACTTTAGTCTGGGCTTTTCGTGGCTGTGAATACAACATTGCAGCATCTATTGGAATTTTATATGAGAGGAGAATGTCATCACCCTTGTTATATTTCCCCTTTTTTGTGTGGAGCTTTTCATGGTGATGTGGGTTGCAATTGAATCGTTAATAACAACCAAAATGAAAGTCCCAATTTGAAAAATTTGAATGTATTACGAAAATCGTATTTTGATAATTTTTGTACAATATTTTTCAGCTAAAACAGACTAAGCCTATGGTGCCAGTCTGGCCCTAAAATTGAGTAAAAACATGTAAAATGTTTTCGGAGGAATGCCTATTCCATCGCTGTATCTAATTATTTTATCAGTGGTGCGATACGGCAGAATAAACACATGAATCAGTTGGTCTTTCGAGACTGTAGTGGCTACACACAAGTCCTGCACATTATATACACAGAAAATAGACAGAATTTTTCGACCTTTCTCCCTCACAGACCATTCAAGTTTATCAGTACAGTGTTTCTTTTTCCACCCAGTAGGCGAGGGCACCACACGCTCACTGATTTCCTCAAAGTTACTCATTGTTGATGCTTAAGTTAAGTTACAATCACAGCAAAACAGACACAAACCGAGCGAACATCGGCACTGTATGTGATAAATCAGAAACTCATGTTACAGGAAGGTGTTTTACATCTTTTTTCTGTGGTTTGGGGGGAAAAATATCCCACAGGAAGTACCATTGTTTAGGAAATAATGAATGACATTACATGCAGACAGTGCTACAATATAAAAAAACTAATACAATATTGTTCAGTCAGAGACAAAAATAACACAATGGAAGCCAGTGGAGCATAAATTGTGAATAAGATAGTAGGTATAATAGATAGGTATGTAGAAAAGGTTCAGGATGAGATTATTGGCGTCTATAATAGAGTTGTGAAGCCGACCTCTGAGAATTGGCATGTTAAACTGAAACTGCTGAGGTCAGCCTATTGGAAGGCAATATTGAATATTTATATAACCTTACTTAGGAGAGGGCAATGCTGGTTCAGGTTCAGTGTGGTAATGACGGTAACAGTCATATAGCCATTGCAGACATTATGTGTTGAGTAATTGGCATACAGAGGTGCAGTTTGTGGGATGCTGACCCGCAAGAGTCAGTCAACGGTTAATACTAATCGTTGAAGAGCGGGATGTCTAGATAGGAATGGATAGTGCTAGACTTTATTCACTGATGTTATTGTAATGGTTGCTACTTGGATCCTTTGCATAGTGTGGAAAAAATGTAATGACGTTCAGTTACTGTTGAGCCACAAGCTCTAAAATAGTGATCTGAAATGCACAAAGAAACGGTGGTATGGAAATCCTATGTCCAATGTGTCAGGAAGTATTGGTGATGAACCCCAAGATGCAGAGATGACAGGCTTGTTGCAGGAAAACATGACTTTTAATGTCAAAAATAAAATACAGGAATCAGGAACCAGGAAACAGGCAAACTGGAAACAGCTAACAGGAACCAGAAAACAGGAAACAGCAAACAAGAGACGAGGAACCAGGGAGAACTGGAGACAGAAAACAGTCCACAGCATACGATACTCCAGCACTGACTGGTGGGTAGGAATAATGCTCGAACCCGGTTTTCCCGGTTGTTCGATAAGAAAAGAACCGAGTCCTCGGATTCGAATCCCTTTTTGAGAACCGGTACCCGTTATCGAGACCACTATAGTAAAGAAAAATAATTGTTTTTTTATTCGAATCCCTTGGAACGGATCCCGCCCCGACAAGAAATGCCCCGTAGGACATCACAAGAAATGACGTCACGTAGCTCAGTCATTTGTCATGGTGGGTTGTTGCGGTTCGTTCCCGGGACGCAAAACTGACGGCTCCGGACGAAAGCGTGCAGGTAGGAGATAATTTATTTCTCATAAATCATACACATTACAACAGACAGGAACGAAACAAAAGGAAAGCGTGCCGTTCGCACGAGAAGCTAAAGCAAAAACTTACTTAGCACAGGAATACTAGAAGCTAAGGTAACTAAGCACAGGAGTCATGCACTCGAAAACCAGAATGCCAACGTAACTGTTGCAAATGCAAACAATGAAGCCACAATGAGTGACCGGAAAAGGCAGGCTTAAATAGAGTCTCTGATGAGCAACAGGTGCGCATACAAGGCAGGTGAAAATCGTAAGTAACCATGGTGACTAAAACAAACCCGCGAAGTGCACAAAACAACTAAGGAAGTCCAAAACTAAAAGAACATAACTAAACAAAACATGATCCGACAAATATATACATAATTTACTGACCTTTTTATAATAAAATATCTGTGAATTAGTATATACAACAGTTTTGTAATATGTAATTAATTAATTCAGTCATTATTAATATACTGAGATGAAGAATATCTTATTTTCAATAAGGTTGAAAGTATTTCTCATAATTCTTCTTTGTACTTTGTAAGCACTATTCATTTGAACAACCTCTTAAACTGGATTATATCAGTACAATGTTTAACTTCTTTATTTAATCCATTCCATCATTTAATTCCACATCATTTTAGCTGTTTGCAATTTTACCAAATCATCGAACTTTAATATTTTTGACTCAATAAATAAAGTGTTTGTATGTTCTCTATATCCAACATTATGAAACAGTCTAATTGATCTTTTTTGTAACACAGTTAACGAATGTAGCGCACATTTGTAGTTAGTTCCCCACATTTCTGCACAATAACTCAGATAAGGTAATACTATAGTAGCGAGCAGTAGAGAATGTGAAGTGATTTGTTAAACCAAATATTGTGTGTTTTTTCCCATATAAAACAACCTATCTGGACTCGATAAGAGAATCGATAAGGAATCGGTTCGATAAGAGGATTTGATAATAGGCTCGAACTCGATCATTTCTTATCAAACATCATCCCTACTGGTGGGCGAGGCAGCTATAAATAGTAGCCTGATTGGCAATTGCCACCAGGTGTGCCAGACTGCCAATCAGGTACAAGTGAGGGAAACAAGCCCTTAGGGAGACGTGTAGGAAAAGGAACCAAAATAAGAGCGCTGACAGGAAATAAAACACGAACACAGACGGAAAAACCAAAACATAACCAAACTGTTAGTGACAAGCCTGACACAAAGGCATAGTAAATCGTTCTACCGACAAAAAGAAGACTATTTTATTAACTGCCGCCGTGAGACGACATCATTGACTGCCGGCACGCTTTTGCCACTTGCTGAGAGGTGGAGCTTCACTTCCGTGTTTGGATTACAGTTGAGTGCATTGAAAACATAAAATGTAGATTGTTTAACTGCTTTAGTACGATGTAAAGACAAAAGCAAGATGTCTCACATAGTTCCCGCCTTCACAATAATAGCGCTATGCTACACATCTGGTCTAACTACCGTAACAAAATGAAAATTCGGCTTACACTACTATCATGCTTTGTCAAAGATGTTTTGTAATACAATCTGGGATATTTCTACCTAAATCGGTGTTTTCTGTCAGATTGAAATAAAGTGTATATTCTTTCATAATCTTTTCTGATTGACAGTCCGCAATTACATAATTTTTAGCAAGCTAAATATACATATTACACATTTATACGTTTCAATACATTTCTTTAATAAAATGAGAATGCTAAAAGATTGTCATAGAAAGATATGAATATCATTAACTTGTACAACATGTAATATCAGAGGCATTTATTCGGTTTGAAATATCAGATATTACATTACCAAACATCTTCGACAATCAAACCATGGTTGTAACAATGTAACGTGGTCGTGGCATGACGATGCCGGGGGTGGTCCTTCCAGGATGCGGCAGAACAACAGGAAGCAGCTTGCAGGTAAGGAGAATGATTTATTTGCATAAATCAAACGAAAAAAAAGACAGGAACAAACAAAACAAGCGTGCCTAACTCACGGGAAGCTAACAGGATAGCTCACAAGGAACGCTAAGGCGGGACTTACCGCAAGACAAACACAGGGAACTAGAAATCATCAAATGTAACAGTTGGGTTAAGCAAACAAAAGCACCAGAACGAGTGAGGCGAAAAGGCAGGACTAAATAGCTCTCTGATTAGTGCCTGGCAGCAGGTGAGAGTGCCGAACACTAATCAGAGGCAGGTGAAAACAATCAGCACCTGTGACAACCAAAACACACAAACTCAAGGGTGCTGAAAACAGAACTGAAACCACAAGTGAATCACAACCTAAGTAAACATAAACCAACCATGATCCGGGCAACGGATCATAACAAACAATCGACATTTTGTGTTATTAATGTGTAAAACTTATATCTAAACATGGTGTAGCTCCTCCTTTGAATGCAAGTGTTCCTACAGCAAGAACACAAATTATGTATTTCTACAAAATACAAGTCAAGTCACCAACGTCCTGCAGGTAATGTTTTGTTATTGTCATTTAAAGTGTTTTTTGTGTTGAGCATAATGTTTAGAAACATTTTATTGAAGCAAATTAATTGTCCAGTCATGGTGATAACATGCTGAAAAGTATCTGTCTAGGGTACACTTTTTAATGATGAAAAATTATATGTGTTTGCAAATTATCGGGATTAATTTTGAGTTAATTATGAACAAATTGATTAATCACAATTAAATCCTGCTCAGTGGCCTTGTGGTTAGAGTGTCCGCTGTAACGAGTTGGTTGCATGTTTATGCGAAGGTAGTTCTCCAAAGATGCAGACGGACAACTCCGGATGAAGCGTGCAGGTAGGAAATTATTTATTTGTATAAATCATACAGGAACAAACAGGAAAAAACAAAAGCGTGCCGATAGCACAGGAGGCAAAGCTAAGGAGGCTAGCATTAGAGCTAGTATATAAACAGGAATCAAAAAACGATTGAATTATAATCGTCGCTAGCTGTTGCGTGATGCAAACAAGGAAACCAGACTGAATGTGGAGAGAAACGGGAATAAATAACTCTCTGATTAGTGCCCAGGAGCAGGTGAGCGTCCCGAAAACTAATCAGAGGCAGGTGGGAACTATTCTGCAGTCAATGGCAACTGAAACACAAACCCAGGGGTGCAGAAAACAGAACTGAGGTAGTCAAAACTAACAGAACAAAACATGATCCGGGCAACGGATCATAACATCCGCCCTGAGATCGGTAGGTTGTGAGTTCAAAACCCCGGCCGAGTCATACCAAAGACTATAAAAGTGGCACCCATTACCTCCCTGCTTGGCACTTAGCATCAAGGGTTGGAATTGGGGGTTAAATAACCAAAATGATTCCTGAGCGCGGCCACTGCTGCTGCTCACTGCTGCTGCTCACTGCTCCCCTCACCTCCCAGGGGGTGGAACAAGGGGATGGGTCAAGCATATAAACAGGAATCAAAAAACTGTAATCGTTGTTAGCTGTTGCGTAATGCAAACAAGGAAACCAGACTGAATGTGGAGAGAAACGGGAATAAATAGCTCTCTGATTAGTGCCCAGGAGCAGGTGAGCGTCCCGAAAACTAATCAGAGGCAGGTGGGAACTGTTCTGCAGTCAATGGCAACTGAAACACAAACCCAGGGGTGCAGAAAACAGAACTGAGGTAGTCAAAACTAACAGAACAAAACATGATCCACGCAAGGGATCATAACATCCGCCCTGAGATCGGTAGGTCGTGAGTTCAAAACCCCGGCCGAGTCATACCAAAGACTATAAAAATGGGACCCAGTACCTCCCTGCTTGGCACTTAGCATCAAGGGTTGGAATTGGGGTTTAAATCACCAAAATGATTCCTGAGCGCGGCCACTGCTGCTGCTCACTGCTGCTGCTCACTGCTCCCCTCACCCTCCCAGGGGGTCTAACTACCGTAATAAAATCAAAAATCGCCTTACACTACTATCATGCTTTGTCAAAGATGTTTTGTAATGCAATCTGTGATATTTCTACCTAAATAGGTGTTTTCTGGCAGATTGAAATAAAGTGTATATTCTTTCATAACATTTTCTGATTGACAGTCCGCAATTACATAATTTTTAGCAAGCTAAATATACACATTACACATTTATACGTTTCAAATGCAGAGGGTAATTTCACCACACCTATTTTTCTATGTGACTATAAATGGTACTTTAACTTGAACTTTAAATCATTTAATCATTTGACTGCCCTAAGTCTTTTGTATGTAAAAGGTATGCGTGAATAGAGTTACGGAATTGGGCACGTGTGGCTCAATAGACACTGACACATGCCACTTTAGTCTCGACATGTCACTTTAGTCTGGGCTTTTCGTGGCTGTGAATACAACATTGCAGCATCTATTGAGACATTTTATATGAGAGGAGAATGTCATCACCCTTGTTAAATTTCCCCTCTGGAAAGTCTACTGCAATAAATCAGCGTGCCTTGTAAAACCGGAGGCGTTAAACAAACTTGAACAATCTGTGAGGTCCAGCTTATACAATAGACAATGCCTGCTCGTTGCTGCATTCAGTGATTAATTACGGTAGATGCAGCTTTTTGTGCGTGTAAGCCGACAATGTGTACCTCCTTAATTGCTCGCTTTACCTTACAGTCCACAAATGCATGCTCTTACTCGCGAGATGAACGCTTTGAACAATGGTGCGTCTGATGGATGGTCAAAAATGCGTCTGCTCGAAACGGGCCTCCATCTATCAACATAAATGCTGAGTTAGGGCGTTTACATACTGAAAACAAGGCGCCTGCCAACCTGCAGAGAGGGAAAAAAAAAAAAAAAAAAGCTCTCAATCATTGATGATGATCCATGGCTATTTAGAGAGGCAGGAAGCAGACAGGTAGCTTCAGCAGTAAGTGAATGAATTTTCTTTAAGCTCCAGAGAGTAATTTACTTACAAGACAAACTGCCGCCCTCCAATACAAATGTGTGTGCATAATGCGCCGGAACATTAGCGGGCGGGGTTTCAGAGGAACTTTATTTAATAAACTCCGTGGCGCAAGAATGAAGGCATGCCATCCAAACCGGCTAGATGATATTTAAATTGGAACGATCGCTCTCAGATGCAGTGATGAATCGTTGATGTGCTTTTCATCTCGTCATCTATTATCCTCTGCTCGTCTGGGGAGCGGGTTGCTGCACGGGCACAGCAGGGAGGCCCAGACTTTCTTCTCTGGCCAACTCATGATCATAATTGAAGGTGGGAGCGTAGATTGACCGCTAAATTCTCAGTCACCGCATCACTGCAGATGTTGCACCAATCGTTTGTTGATCTTACGCTTCGTCCTTCCCTCGCTCGTGCACAAGTTGTATTCACGGATTTATTTTCTACTTCTTATCCTGGGCCATGTGTGTTGAAGCCTATCGCAATGAGGTGTGGTGCACCCTGGACTGGTCACTGTCAGGTTCAAACACTGATGACATCTATTAAAAAAAGACAAGAAGCAAGGAATTAAACAGAGACAGAATTACATTTGGCTCAATGACGAGAAACGCGTACACCTGTACACTTGTACAGTGTCACCACGCTCTGATGAAAGATTGTACGCCTCCTCTTTTGTTTGGACTTTCCCTGATTACATGGCAACAGCTGTTTCTAAAGGGACGGGGGTCGTAAACAGCCATCGCCTTTGATTACAAAACAGTTCGATTCATTTTCTACTTCTTATCCTGGGCCATGTGTGTTGAAGCCTATCGCAATGAGGTGTGGTGCACTCTGGACTGGTCACTTTCAGGTTCAAACACTGATGACATCTATTAAACAAGACAAGAAGCAAGGAATTGAACAGAGACAGAATTAAATTTGGCTCAATGAGGAGAAACGCGTACACCTGTACCCTTGTAGAGTGTCACCACGCTCTGACGAAAGATTGTACGCCTCCTCTTTTATTTGGACTTTCCCTGATTACATGGCAACAGCTGTTTCTAAAGGAACGGGGGTCGTAAACAGCCATTGCCTTTAATTACAAAACAGTTAAAAAAAAGGTCAATTCAAAGAAATGGTCGCCTGGAGGGGAGTCTTGTCCTGCTTCCTCTCTGCTTTGTAGTTCTCGGGTCAAGACAACATCTTTCTGTGGATTACAATACATCAAAGGAACAGAACACCTTCATGTTGCTTCCCATCCTACACAGTGGAGTTTTACAAGCCTTCTTCTTGGTAGGATCAAAGACAGCTTTTGTCTTCTCGCCGGGAACTCATGGCAACACAAAGTTTTGTGATAACTTACATACAATTATTCTAACAGTCACCAGTCAATCACAGGGCACATACACAATAGACAACTTTCCAGACTCACATTTATACCTATCAATTACCTGTGCAGTGGAACTTGTATTTACAAACTTAAAGGGGAACATCACTTTTTTTTTTAGAATTTTGCCCATCATTCACAATCCTTATATAAGACATGAACATCAATCATCAATCAATGTTTATTTATATAGCCCTAAATCACAAGTGTCTCAAAGGGCTGCACAAGCCACAACGACATCCTCGGTACAGAGCCCACATACGGGCAAGGAAAAACTCACCCCAGTGGGACGTCGGTGAATGACTATGAGAAACCTTGGAGAGGACCGCATATGTGGGTAACCCCCCCCCCCCCCCCCCCTCCCCCCCTCTAGGGAGACCGAAAGCAATGGATGTGGAGTGGGTCTGACATAATATTGTGAAAGTCCAGTCCACAGTGGATCCAACACATCAGCGAGAGTCCAGTCCATAGTGGGGCCAGCAGGAAACCATCCCGAGCGGAGACGGGTCAGCAGCGCAGAGATGTCCCCAACCGATGCACAGGCTAGTGGTCCACCCGGGGTCCCGACTCTGGACAGCCAGCACTTCATCCATGGCCACCGGACCTATTCAACTCCCCCTCGCAAGGGACAGGGGAGAAGATGAGAGAAGAAAAGAAACGGCAGATCAACTGGTCTAAAAAGGAGGGTCTATTTAAAGGCTAGATTATACAAATGAGTTTTAAGATGGGACTTAAATGCTTCTACTGAGGTAGCATCTCTAACTGTTACCGGGAGGGCATTCCAGAGTACTGGAGCCCGAATAGAAAACGCTCTATAGCCCGCAGACTTTTTTTTGGCTCTGGGAATCACTAATAAGCCGGAGTTCTTTGAACGCAGATTTCTTGTCGGGACATATGATACAATACAATCGGCGAGATAGGCTGGAGCTAAACCATGTAGTATTTTATACGTAAGTAGTAAAACCTTAAAGTCGCATCTTAAGTGCACAGGAAGCCAGTGCAGGTGAGCCAGTATAGGCGTAATATGATCAAACTTTCTTGTTTTTGTCAAAAGTCTTGCAGCCGCATTTTGTACCAACTGTAATCTTTTAATGCTAGACATAGGGAGACCCGAAAATAATACGTTACAGTAATCGAGACGAGACGTAACGAACGCATGAATAATGATCTCAGCGTCGCTAGTGGACAAGATGGAACAAATTTTAGCGATATTACGGAGATGAAAGAAGGCCGTTTTAGTAACACTCTTAATGTGTGACTCAAACGAGAGAGATAATACCCAGATTCTTTACCGAGTCGCCTTGTTTAATTGTTTGGTTGTCAAATGTTAAGGTGGTATTATTAAATAGATGTCGGTGTCTAGCAGGACCGATAATCAGCATTTCCGTTTTCTTAGCGTTGAGTTGCAAAAAGTTAATGGACATTCATTGTTTAATTTCATTAAGACACGCCTCCAGCTGACTACAATCTGGCGTGTTGGTCAGCTTTAGGGGCATGTAGAGTTGAGTGTCATCAGCATAACAGTGAAAGCTAACACCGTATTTGCGTATGATGTCACCTAGTGGCAGCATGTAAATACTAAAGAGTGCAGGGCCAAGAACCGAACCCTGGGGAACTTCGCACGTTACCTTGACATAGTCCGAGGTCACATTGTTATGGGAGACGCACTGCATCCTGTCAGTAAGATAAGAGTTAAACCAAGACAAGGCTAAGTCTGACATCCCAATACGCATTTTGATACGCTCTAATATAATATTATGATCGGCGATATCGAAAGCGGCGCTAAGATCAAGAAGCAGCAACATAGATGACGCATCAGAATCCATCGTTAGCAATAGATCATTAGTCATTTTTGCGAGGGCTGTCTCCGTAGAGTGATTTGCCTTGAAACCGGATTGAAAAGGTTCACAAAGATTGTTAGTCACTAAGTGTTCGTTTAGCTGCTGTGCAACAATTTTTTCGAGAATTTTGGAAATAAACGGAAGGTGGGAGACCGGTCGGTAGTTTACCATGAGGTCAGGATCGAGGTTAGGTCTTTTGAGCAGAGGATGAATAACCGCTTTTTTGAATGCTAGGGGAACAGTGCCGGAGGAAAGTGATACGTTTATAATATTTAACACTGATGGACCTAATAATACAAAAAGTTCCTTGATAAGATTCCCAGGAAGTGGGTCAAGTAAACATGTTGTTTGTTTTATCCCACTTACACGCTGTAATAATTCCTCTAATGTTATTTCATCAAATATAGAGAGACTATTTTGGAGGGCAGTGTCCGTCGTATATACAGTCGTATTTGTGTTAATAGAACCCAGTTGTAGCTGGGATGCGTTGTCTTTAATCTCCTTTCTAATGAGTTCAATTTTCTTATTAAAGAAATTCATAAAATCATCTGCCGAGTGGGTGGAGCTACTGGGAGGAGTCCCTTGTTGGGTTAGCGATGCTACTGTACTAAACAGAAATTTAGGATTGTTTTTGTTGAGGCGGATGAGATTTGAGTAGTATTTAGCTTTAGCTAAGGTAAGCATGCGTTTATAAGTTATTAAACTATCACTCCATGCTTGATGGAAAACCTCAAGTTTAGTCGCGCGCCATTTGCGTTCCAGCTTTCTACATGATAATTTATGAGCTCTAATTTCTTCTGTAAACCATGGGGTGCACCTTTTAGGGGCCCTTTTTTGCTTTAGCAGTGCTATACTATCAATAATTTCGCGCAAGGCATCGTCAAAGTTGTTAGTGAGGTTATCAATAGAGCCGACATAATTTGGGAATGGTGCCATTACCGAAGGCAGTAGGTCAGCAAGAGTCATCGTTGTGGCAGCATTAATGTTGTGGCCGCTATAGCAATTATTATGATTATTAGCTTGTTGACAATGAGTCAAAACTTCAAATTTTATAAGGTAATGATCGGACATTACTTTAGTATATGGAAGTATCATAACTTTGGAGGTGGTGACACCCCTGACAAGCACTAGATCTAATGTATTACCGTTGCGATGCGTGGGTTCATGTATTATTTGTGTAAGACCACAGCTATCAATTATGGTTTGGAGTGCCACGCACTGAGGGTCCGATGGGGTATTCATATGGATATTAAAGTCCCCCATTATGATTATATTGTCGGCGTGCGTCACTAGATCAACAACGAACTCTGAGAATTCACTGATAAAGTCCGAATAGGGCCCAGGGGGGCGGTAGATAACAGCCAGGTCGAGAGGTAGCAGTGTGACAGACCTCATAGTAAGCACCTCAAACAATTTATATTTATTATTTAGGTTAGGGGTAAGGTTGAAATTTTCATTGTATATTAGTGTGACACCCCCTCCCCTTTTAAGAGGACGGGCAACATGCGCATTCGTATAGTTAGGAGGAGATGCCTCATTTAGCGCAAAAAATTTGTCTGGTTTGAGCCAGGTTTCGCTAAGACCAATGACGTTAAGATTGTTGTCTCTAATGACCTCATTAACTAATAACGCCTTGGGAGACAATGATCTTATGTTTAAAAAGCCCATATTATAGGTATTGGGCTGTTTTGACGAGTTTTTGTTAAGATTATCCGTAGTAGCAATATTAACAATGTTGCGTTTATTATGCGTAGTGCACTTTAAATAGTTTCGACCATATCTAGGAATTGATATGACGGGAATTTTCCGATTGTTTGCTTGGTGCTGCAATAGACTGGACATATCATAATTTGCCACCTCAGTAGAATACATGTCCACCTCTGACACAGACACAACAAAAAAACATTATGTGAATTGTGTATTATTCTAAGAGAATTCCTATGCGTACATGGATTATCCAGCCTGGCGCTGGCTAGTTCTAGCTTAACTGACTCCTCACCCGGACTAACAGACATTGTAATTGCCTGTGACCGGGCTTGCTCTAGTGTAGTCAGTCAAGTGAGACTTAAATAGTAGTCTATGTTTCTAGACAGGATGATGGCGCCTTCCTGGTTAGGGTGAAGGCCGTCTCTCATCAGCAAGCCTGGTTTCCCCCAGAAAGAGGGCCAGTTATCAATAAACGTTAGTCCCTGTTGCCTACAGAAGATAGACAGCCACTTATTAAGCGAGACTAATCTGCTATATCTCTCATCATTGCCTCTCGCAGGTAGGGGGCCGGAGACAATTACTCGATGCCTGGACATCTTTCTGGCGAGATCACAAGTCCTGGCTATGTTTCTCTTTGTAATCTCTGACTGTCTCATCCTAGTGTCATTGGAGCCAACGTGTACAACTATATTCGCATAATTAGTGGTGCGATTAGCCTGTCGTACGTGTTTACTAGGCCTGTTGCGAGTTAGCTCCCTAAGATTAGCTTCAATGTCAGGTGCTCTGGCCCCGGGGATACACTTTATTGTGGCTGGTTTGCTAAGCTTTATGTTTTGGGTGATGGAGTCCCCTATGACTAAGGTGTGGTGCCCGGTAGACTGGGGTGTAGGACTAGCTAAGGAGCTAAATCTATTATGCGTCTCAACCGGTACACTGTAGCTTGTAGGTCGCTTAGGACTGCTACAAGCTGGGCTAGTTAGCTCGCTACAGCTAACGCTAGCAGATGTGTCCGCAACATCTAAAGTTACGACATTACTCTGCTCTAACTGGCGGACACGGCCCTCAAGCAGAGCCAACCTCTCCGTGAGTATGGTGCAAGACGCGCAAGAAGCCATTACTCACAGTGTTTTCTGTCACCGAGTGAAGTTCCTGCTGTCCTCAGGGAAGTGGTCGCGGTCTGCGGGAGTAGCTTCCTACTTACCTTCTGACCGGCGCTGCCTTTCTCCGCGCTAGCTTAGCAGCTAGCTAGCTGAGGAAAGGGTGGTGGGACATAGATCGGGTGATTTGCAAGTTAAATAGTACCACTAAATATGTTTGAGAAGTGATAAGGAAGGTGTAGAACAATTAAAAGCACACAGATAGAGCGATACTTAGCCTTTTTCGCAACAGCGAACAGACGGCGAGCAGTCACGCACGGGTGTATTTTTTTGTTTTTGTTTTTTTTTGTCATAAAAAAAATACAATCATGTGTGCTTACGGACTGTACTGTATATTGGTCTATATTGACATATAATATAGGAGCCACAAATATTAATAACAGAAAGAAACAACCATTTTGTGCGAATGAGTGTGAAAGAGTGTAAATGGGGGAGGGAGGTTTTTTGGGTTGGTGCACTAATTGTAAGTGTATCATGTGTTTTTTATGTTGATTTAATAAAAAAATATATATATATACATTTTTTTTCTTTTTCTTGTGCGGCCCGGTGGTTGGGGACCACTGCTTTATATCTTCTTATTTACAGTTAAAATAGACCAAAAAGAACCGCCTGACCCTCATGAATTCATCATTTACCAAGAGAACGACATTCTGATCGTTGGACGTTGCGGACAAAAGCCTGAATTTTTATAAACAATTTGGTACACTTTATTTTTCAAATCATATCGTTTTCTATATTATCGCTTTGTATTTCATTTACTTCTACCCGGGGTCTGCAACCTGCGGCTCTTTAGCGCCGCCGTAGTGGCTCCCTGGAGCTTTTTCAAAAATTTATGAAAATAGAAAAAGATGGGGGGGAAAATTTTTATTTTTGTTTTAATATGCTTTCTGTAGGAGGACAACATGACACAAACCTCCCTAATTGTTAGAAATCCCACTGTTTATATTGAACATAATTATCTGATGACAGTATTTGGCGAGCGCCGTTATGTCCTACTATTTTTGGCGGTCGTAGTTTGTTCACTTTCTTCAACAATGCCAGAGAAAGATATGTTTTATGCAACTCATTCGTTGTCTCATTTTGTCCACCAAACTTTGTATGCTGTGTGTGAATGCACAAAGGTGAGCTTTGTTGATGTCCTTGACTTGTGTGGAGTGCTTATCACGCATATTTGGTCACTGCATGACTGCAAGCTAATTGATGCTAACATGCTATTTAGGCTAGCTGTATGCACATATTGCATCATGAGTCATTGTGTAGGTATATTTGAGATCATTTAATTTCCTTCACTTATGTCCTATTTGTAATTAATTTATATTTGCATGTCTCATGACACATTATCTGTATGTAATATTGGCTGCATGTCTGATAGTTGTTTGTGTACCGCTATAGACCGCAGCAAACCTTAACCAGCTTGCAAAGATTGTAATAAATCCATTAGAAGAAGACCGCCCACCATTTTCTTTAACTTGGACACACACATCTATACCTTTGGCTATTCTAAGCCATTAATTTACAGGAGTTATCTCACCCCCTGAGAAGCCTGCATTTTACTAATGTTTTCCAATGTTGTAAAAATGTAGAATAAATATTACATTTCAAAATTTTTGTCAACGGAGATTTGTGTCAGCCTGCGACACATAGTCATTTTGATAGTAGGCTATTATAGCTAATATAGACACTTACATCTTGTGCTGCCTTCATTATAACACTTGTAGAAGGCTTTAAATTTTTTGCGGCTCCAGACAGATTTTTATTTTTTTTATTTTTGGTCCAATATGGCTCTTTCAACATTTTGGGTTGCCGACCCCTGACTTAGACATTAGTGACATAACTCTGACCCAATATTGTCTGTTTGTTTACATGCTATTAATGTAGAAATATACTAAACCTCCATACATCATCAGCCTGATTTGTATAAACAACTCTGAACTGTGAAATGTGGTGGAAACACAAACCAAAACACTTCTACAGGAAGCTCTAGTTCCAGGAACTTTTGGTGAAACAGGGCCTAATATCACTAATACTTGGTTAATAATCAAGTCATTAAATATAAATGAATTATGGTTGGCAGTTTTTGGATGTTTATTTATTGGGTTTCATGGGTGGAATAGAGGACCTCCCATTGGCTCCATTGTAAGCTGACTTTTATTTACGTTTATTTACCAGTTAAAATGCATTCAAAATAATTACATCTGTCATAATTTATTTCATGATCGTGAACGTTTGGCAAAATTCCCAAAAAAAAGTGTAGTTCCCCTTTAATCGGTTCTTGAACAGGGTTCGTAAATACAATGGTTTCAATATTGAAACACATTTCTCCATAAGAAACAATGTAAAGATGAATGATGGGTCATTATTTTAGTAATAGACTGCTCAGTGGCCTTGTGGTTAGAGTGTCCGCCCTGATATCGGTAGGTCGTGAGTTCAAACCCCGGCCGAGTCATACCAAAGACTATAAAAATGGGACCCATTACTTCCCTGCTTGGTACTCAGCATCAAGGTTTGGAATTGGGGGTTAAATCACCAAAATGATTCCTGAGTGCGGCCACCGCTGCTGCTCACTGCTCCCCTCACCTCCCAGGGGGTGTAACAAGGGGATGGGTCAAATGCAGAGTAATTTCACCACACCTAGTGTGTGTGTGTGACTATCAGTGGTACTTTAACTTTAACTTTAATAGTTTGTACACAATATAAACTGCTATACAGTAGTGTGTATCAAACATACATCAAGACGACGGCTGTGCCAGCAACTTGAGGGCCCCAGGTTCGATTTCCATCTTCCGCCATCTTCGTCAGCTGTTGTGTCCTTGGGCAAGACACTTCACCCGCCTTTTTGCTCACACGAAAGGGAATGAATGTTTGGTGGTGGGTCCTGAAGCGCAAATTGACAGCCATACTTCCGTCAGTCTACCCCAGGGCAGTTGTGGCTACAAATTTAGCGTACCACCATCAATAATGTGGAAAAATGGTGGGTTCTCAGTATTCTGTGAAGCGCTATATAATTTTTATCAATAATTATTATTATAACAAGGGGTTGGGAATAACTAGCCAAAACAAAAAACAAGGTAGCTGAACTGTCCTCATTTGACAAGACCCACATACACGGTCACTAGCCCTGTAGTGCACTCAAAGTTTGAGATTACAAAACTCCTTAACTTTAACAGCCAAGTGGCTACAACGAGTCGGAATAAAAAAAAACATTTCACTTGACCTTGTCGGTTAATCTTTGCCTGCAGAGTAAGGGAGTTAGGGAATGGGGGGAAGGCAGTGTCGACCAGGCTGTGGATATATCCCTGAATGTTTCAAACCACACATTGCTTGTCCATTGCATTCTTTCGACTCCTACTAGGCTAGCAAAAACAGAAAAACGTTGTGAGAAGGCTTAAAAAAGGCACACAAAAGTAGCTAAAAGCAGAAGTGGTGCTGCAGCACTGTGCTGTGCTGGCTGAAAAAGCACAGAGATTAATCAGCCCACCCGCCTTTGATGTGCTGCAGGCACAAAATAGTGACACTGCGAGACACGTGGATGAAACGTTCGTACACAGACACAAGGTTCGTGCACCAGAGCATATATTTTTCAGTCAAAATGTTTGTATTTCATGTTCATTGTTCTCCTATAGTGATTTCACTTAATAAATGGTTGGTAGATCAAACTTTTTTTTATAATAAAGTATGTGTCATTTACTACTCAAGGCTCTAATATCGGTGTCATATTGAAAGTGAAAAAGTTGTCTTCGGAAATCAGACTTTTATAGTCTGTGCTTCGCCATCACGCATCATCAGCAGCTTCTCTATATTTTCATGGATAAACGTACATCGTTTAGAAAGTATTTCAACATTCTCGCGGGCACAAACGCTGTGTTCATCCTGAAGCAGGAGGTGCAAAGTCTGCCGACTACCATTGCTACGTTTCAACTGCCTCACCAAGTCGGCCCCAGAGTTGGTCATGTTTTTTATTCAATTAAATTCAATGAGCATCTTCCGCTTCTTCTTCTTTTTCTTCCTCCGCGAGGCTGCAATCTATCTGCAATCAACACACCTGACGCTGATGAGAGTCCTGCCATCTTAAGCCAGCGAGTCCTGTGCTCCAGTGCCAGAACGTAGCCCCCTGTGTGGTACAGTAAGCCTACACGTCTCTAGCTTTCTCCCTATGTGCATTCTCTCTCTCTGTGTTTCTCCAACTCTGTGCTTATCGTCTTGTGTCCTGTGTCGTCATCCCGCAGCGTTCCTCCGTTTCCTGGTTTCGAGTTGTGTGTCTCGTCTCCCCGAATTCCCTCTGGTTCCTTCGCTGCCTTCCTGGATCTCGACCTCTCGCCTGGACACGGACCTTGACGCCTCGCTCCTGCCTTTGACCTCTCCCCTGCCCACGGACCTCCGAGCTTGCCTTGCCCTCCCTGGACTTCCGCATTTCGCTCAACACGTACCTCCAACACCTCCCGGTAACACTCAACAGATAATTGCTTTACATAGTCTCACCACACATCTTTGGATTAGTTACGCACATCATTTCTGTGTACAAATAAATACGGTGCAAGCTAACGACGTCTCTGCATCCGTGCCGTCTCCTTCTCCCTCTGTACCGTTACAAAAGGTTTGTCGACCCATACCTATCAGCCAATGCTAGCGAGTACAGGGTTCATTCTGACAATCACTAGCGATGAGGAGGCTCATACTGAGCTCATATTTATGCTCCCATTTTAAAGTATAGGAAAACGCCAAGAGACAGATCGTGTCTCAAAATAAAAGGTACCATTTTACTTGGCCAAATCCCACACAAATATGGAAAAAAAACATGCAAACTGCACACAAAGGTCCGAACCGAGGTTCGAACCCAGAACCACCTTTCCAAGCCGAGGTTCCAACTCAGAACTTCCGGGCTGTGAGGCAGTGCGTGCGTACGAACCACACGCCTCACCGTACTGCACATAATGTCACCAGACTCCTCAAGTCAGAGACAACAAAAATAATTAAAAATTCATTATTAAACTTTATGACTGAAATCAAGTTTTAACTACTTGTAGCAGGTGCTGCAAAGTGCATGCTGGGTTCTTTTTAACTAGTCACATTGACACGACCAGTAATCAAAATTGGCGTAAATCTTTTTCACCCGAGTCGAACAATAAACCGGACGATGGTGGCTGGAACAGAAATCGGGCAGACATAAAGCCCTTTTCCATCAAATGTTCAGGAACGTTACGGTCCTGGAACCTCTCGTTCTTGGAATATAGAAGTGTGTGGTTTGTTTCCACCGCATTTCACACTTTAGGGTGTCTGTCCATCCATCTTCTTTCGCTTATTTGAAGATGGGTCGCGGGGGAGCAGCCTAAGCAGAGAAGCCCAGACTTCCCTCTCCCCAGCCACTTCGTCCTCCGGGGTATACCGAGGCAATCCCGGGCCAGCTGGGAGACATAGTACTCCCAATGTGTCCTGGGTCTTCCTCATGGCCTCTTTCCGGTCGGACGTGCCCTAAACACCTCCACAGATCCTGAGCACATGCCGGAACCACCTCCTCTGGCAGTTCAGGGTAGTTTATACAAATCAGGGGGATGACATATAGAGGAGTGGTTTGGTATATTTCTACACTGATACCATGTACCATATAAGGTCAGCATTCTTTTGCAAAAAGTAATTAAATATATAAAGCAAAAATATGCAACAAGATTTTATTTAAAAAATAAAATTTACCAAATTGTTCATAAAAAGTTAGGCACTTGTCCGCAATGTCCAACAGTCAGAAAGTCGTCCTCTCAGTAAATGATGAATTCATGAGGGTCAGCCGGTTCCTTTTGGTCCATTTCAGCTGTAATTAACAATATATAAATAATAAATGTCAGTGTTTGTTTTTGGGACTGCGTGGCTCGGTTGGTAGAGCGGCCGTGCCAGCAACTTGAGGGTTTCTTGGTTCGATCCACAGCTTCCACCATCCCAGTCCTTGAGAAAGACACTTCACCCTTGCTCCTGATGGGTCGTGGTTAGGGCCTTGCATGGCAGCTCCCGCCATCAGTGTGTGAATGTGGAAATAATGTCAAAGTGCTCTGAGCACCTTGGATGCGGAAAAGCGCTATACAAGTATAACCCATTTACCATTACCATTTAGTTTATCTCATGCCGACAACATAAATACATCGACTTTGGTGTTTGCTTGCTAGTATTAGCATTCTGCAAAATGGAGTGTCCCTGACTAATTTTGCAACATGTAATAAAGTAAATAGTTAATATTTGATATAATTTACCTTTGTTCCACTCGTGTACTGCCCCTTTATTTCACATTTATCCAACAAAGTCTCAGAGTAGTAAGCAGCTGAGGTCACCGCGTCATACTCCTCCGTAAATATGTTTAAAGTAGTTTGTCCATTTCTCGTAGCTTTGCGTAATGAAATGAAGTTTTTAAAAACGAATTAACAATAAACTGCATATAGTTTAAAGTTAAAGTTAAAAAGTTAAAGTACCAATGATTGTCACACACACACTAGGTGTGGCAAAATTTGTCCTCTGCATTTGATCCATCCCCTTGTTCACCACCTGGGAGGTGAGGTGAGCAGTGGGCAGCAGCGGTGCCGCGCCCGGGAATCATTTTTGGTGATTTAACCCCCAATTCCAACCCTTGATGCTGAGTGCCAAGCAGGGAGGTAATGGGTCCCATTTTTATAGTCTTTGGTATGACTCGGCCGGGGTTTGAACTCACAACCTACCAATCTCAGGGCGGACACTCTAACCACTAGGCCACTGAGTAGGTTTAAAGACTACAGCTGAGTAAAAAGATTCCAAAATAGCTCCCCTGATCAGTGTTATTCAGCACCAAGATGCCCCACAAAAGTTCTTACAAGTCGACATTTCCTTTCTGTTTCTTTCCCCCTGTTAGGTTTGTTTTAATGGAAATACACAATAAATGGAAATAAACAAGTTGTCTAGCATTCTCTGTAATTGTTGTTCGGAAAATACGTTTTGGGAACGCCCCCAACTTTGTTAAACTAATCAGCGTTCAACAGCACAGCCCGCACCCGCTATAAGGTTCTAGGAACCTTCCAAAAGTCCCTCGTAGCTGGCAAGAACTACAAATAGTTCCTGAATAACTAAATCTACCTGGGTAGTTTTTGGTGGAAACACAGCTGGAATTAAATTGGAAAGTTCCTGTAAAAGGAAACGGGCCTGGAGTCTTGGGCGTTAATACAAAAACAGCAACATAGTCATTATATGTGTAGCCTACACTAATATTGATACAACCTGCCTGGTCCTGCGCCTGCTTCAGTTCTACCCAGGACTAAAACCTGGGTGCTCCTGAATGAGAGACTAGGCTACAGCAACAGTAAAAGCCCGAGCTGTCAAATTGGCATCAAGAAAAAAGCTCTTAAGTTGTTAGGAGGAAGGTATACTAAAATACACACTTCCATTAGACTCACCCCCCTATACTGCATTCTAATCCGGGTCACGGCACCAAGTGTAACTGGTGGTGACTTCAAATAAGTGTGTTATTTTAGGTTATGTCTACATTATGCGGAATAACCCCTGAAACGAATAATTATTTAGCCTAAGCATCGTGTCAGCCACACTAAACCATCGTTTAAGATAACTCTCCTTGGATAATTTTTTACACGGGTAAGTGCGCCGTGTATTTCTTGAATCTCTGGCTTTTGGCTTTGTATGGACGCATTGATCGTTTACAAACTGAGTTCGGAGAGGAAGTGACGCCAGAAAGACCGCGCCCCACACAGGAAGTGACATCAG
Organism: Entelurus aequoreus; assembly: GCF_033978785.1. Classification (NCBI taxonomy): domain Eukaryota; kingdom Metazoa; phylum Chordata; class Actinopteri; order Syngnathiformes; family Syngnathidae; genus Entelurus; species Entelurus aequoreus. Next base: position 27,785,700 of record NC_084731.1, on the reverse strand, counting down.
AAAGAACGCGCCACAGCCAGTTTCATAACAACCCGTTTGGTAACTCGGCGGAAACCACTAGAAAGATGGAGGCGAGTCATCCATACACGCCCGTGTTTCTCCTTCTTCTACATGTACAGACGCTTTTGGAAACGGGCGATTGCAGTTATTGCAGCTATTTCGGATACAACACATCTCAGATAGCAACATAGCAATGTTGAGCGATGGTTTTGGATAAGCCCTGGAAGAATGCCAGCCTGGTGGGATATGTTTGTCACCGAGTGTGTTGTGCCAGAGGAACGGCAAGAGAACTTTCGAATGTCCAGGTCAGCTGTGATTCTACTTAGTGAAAAACTTTGTCCATTTATCGAAAGAGAGACAACGACAATGCGGGCTCCCGTGGACGAGGGAAGACTACGAAAAATAGCGAATGCATTTGGACTGGCAAAGAAGACTATCGGTTATTGTCCGCCATGTATGTCGAGCGATTACTCAACGTCTAATTTTGTACTCCATAACTATTGTGAAGCCATGAAGTGGTTGTGGCCGTTAAGTACGACCGCCAATTTTAGCCTACAAGCACAGTGTCCTGTTGTTGTAAAATGTTCTTTATCACGTTGTGTACTTTCACACGTCCATTAAAGATATGATTCATGTATGATGGCTTAGGTGTGATTCACTACAATAGTCTAACAGCTGCTGATGGTGAGGCAAGCAAGGTTTACTGTTAAAAGAAATGTGGCAATAGTCTACATTGAAACACAGGGTAAGAATACACTTCGAGGCCAGAGGTGCGCATTTTTTTCACGCATGCGTACTAGGTCGTGTTGCGCCGGCGGACGGAGGGCGGGAGAGGGTCTTAAACGACACGGATAAGGGTAGGTGGGATTTACTCTGGATAACCTTAGTGTAGAAAAGTGTCACGATTGGTAAAACTAGTGGACCCAAATGCAGAAAAGACAAACAGGATTAAAGTTCAAGGGTTATTATTAATAAAACCAGAGGGAAATGAGGGAGCTCGTAGTCTTTGGCTTTGCAGTCCAGGAGAGCACACTGAGGCTAGCAGGCTGAGGCTAGCAGGCCGAGGCTAGCAGGCCGAGGCTAGCGGGTTGAGGCTAGCGGGTTGAGGCTAGCGGGCTGAGGCTGGCGGGCTGAGGCTAGCAGGCTGAGGCTAGCAGGTTGAGGCAGGCACACACGGCAGGTAGGGAGCCAAAAAATACAAAAATGGCAGATTCGCAAGATTATCAAAAGTGCTAGACTTCTAGAACAAACGGGCGAGAAGCGTTACCACATGTAGAAGGTGAAACGATCTGGCAATCGCGCCGAGAGAAGTCCAAACATTTGAAGGCTGCAGGTGATGAGTTGATGGCAGGCAGGTGAGTGATTAGAGTGCTGGGATCAGCTGTGCCAGGCTGAGAGCTGGAGCCAAGCCAACGCCCAAAACACACCCACTCTCCCAAAGACACACACAGAGACAAACAGACAGAGACTGCGACAGTGTCCCCCCCTCAAGGAACGCCTCCAGGCGATCCACCAGGCTTGCCCGGGTGACTGCGGTGAAAGGCCAAGATGAGGGAAGGGTCCAGGATGAAGCTGCGTGGCACCCAGCAATGCTCCTCAGGTCCATACCCCTCCCAGTCCACCAGGTACTGCAGACCTCTACCCCGACGGCGCACATCCAGCAGCCGCCGGACCGTGTAGGCTGGGTGGTCGTCGATGACACGGGGGGGTGGGGGGGGGGGCGTATCAGGGGGAGATAGTGGGGTGGTCGAAACAGGCTTCAGTTGGGAGACATGGAAAGTGGGATTGATCCTCCAGCGTGCAGGTAATTTGAGTTTAACTGCTGTTGGATTGACGATGGAAATGATTTCATAAGGGCCAACATACCAGGGTGCAAGTTTCTTTGAGTCCACTTTGAGGGGAAGGTCTCTAGAGGAAAGCCACACCTGCTGACCTGGCTGGTATACAGGTGCCGGCCTTCGGTGTAGGTCTGCCTATCGACGATTTCGGTCCACAGAGCTGAGGAGGGCAGCACGAGCATCTTTCCACACCTTGCGGCAACGCCACATCTGAGCCTGAACTGAAGGTACAGAGATGTCATCCTCCTCAGCAGGAAACAACGGGGGTAGGTAACCTAAGGATACCTCAAATGGTGACACTCCCGTGGCCGCACAGGGTGATGAGTTGTGGGCATACTCAGTCCATACCAGGTGGGTGCTCCAGGAGGAGGGGTTCTTGGCAACGACACATCGGAGGGCCGCTTCTAGGTCTTGATTTGCCCGTTCCGTTTGCCGATTAGACTGAGGGTGATAACCCGAAGTCAGACTCACAGTGGCTCCAATGGCCCTACAGAAAGCCTTCCAAACCTCCGAAATAAACTGAGGCCCTCTATCCGAGACCACATCTGAAGGAATTCCATGAAGACGGAACACATGCTGGACCATGAGGTTGGCTGTTTCCAGTGACGTGGGAAGTTTGGGTAGAGCCACGGAATGCACTGATTTGGAAAATCTGTCCACTATAGTGAGGATAACAGAATTTCCCTGAGAAGGCGGGAGGCCAGTGACAAAGTCCAGTGATATATGAGACCAGGGGCGGCTTGGGACTGGCAAGGGATGGAGTAGGCCAGCAGGTGGTCGATTGGAGGATTTTCCACGGGCACACACAGTACAGGCAGACACAAAGGCACAGGTATCAGCATCCATGGTAGGCCACCAAAAGTGTCGCTTGAGGAGAGTCATGGTGCAGCCAACTCCTGGGTGGCAGGCAAACAAGGAAGTGTGTGCCCACAGAAGAACCTGTGAACTTACAGAGTCAGGCACAAAAAGGCGATTATCAGGACCATTACCCGGGTCTGGTTGGTCTTGCTGAGCCCTTCGGACCACCGACTCAATCTCCCAAGTCACTGCGGCCACCACACAAGACGCCGGAAGGATAGGCTCAGGACTGGTGGGACCCTCCGAAATGAACTGACGTGACAGGGCATCCGGCTTGACGTTGCGGGATCCTGGACGGTAGGTCAGTGTGAAGCGGAATCGACCAAAAAACAAAGCCCACCGGGCCTGGCGGGAATTGAGGCGCTTGGCAGACTGAATGTAGGTCAGGTTTTTATGGTCTGTCCAGATGATGAATGGGTGTTCTGCTCCCTCAAGCCAGTGCCTCCATTCCTCCAGAGCGAGTTTGACAGCCAGCAGCTCCCTGTTACCTACATCATAATTGCGCTCAGCAGGTTCCAGCCGATATGAGAAGAACGCGCAAGGATGGAGCTTCTGGTCCTTGGCAGAACGCTGGGATAGTACAGCCCCCACTCCAGACTCTGAGGCATCAACTTCCAAGATGAACTGGCGTGAGGAGTAGGGATGATACTCGAAACCGGTTTTCCCGGTTGTTCGATAAGAAAAGAACCGAGTCCTCGGACTCGAATCCCTTTTTAAAAACCGGTACCCGTTATCGAGACCACTATAGTAAAAAAAAAAGAGTTGGTTCTATATTCGAACCCCTCGGAACGAATCCCGTCCCGACCAGAAATGCTCCGTATGACATCACAAGAAATCAGTCACGTAGCTCGGTCATTAAGCGCAGATAGCGAAAGCAGGAAAAAAATGGACGGGAAAAAGCGCTCCAATGTGTAATAAAGTTCAAAACAAAAGGTATAATCCAATGAATAACTTTACTGGGAGATTTGAGCAGACTACAAACACATGACGAACACTTTTACGACCAACCGGAAACATAGCAACGCACCTCCTTTACGGCAGCTGTCGCAACGTTCTTATAGCAACCGCAGCACATACATATATGACATGATCTCCCTTTTTCAACTTTTGTTTTTCTTTCCTTGTAAACAAAACAAAATCACACTGTATATGTGTTGTCTGTCTAATTATAAATAATGCAGGCGAGGCGTGTTGGCTGAGTTCTTGACGTTTACTTTCACGGGTGACGACATGCAACAACACTTTTCGGGGCTACCGCGCATGCTCGTCACTCCCGTTGCATGATGGGTAGTGTAGTTGTTATATTCCCTAGCTCATAACATCTTTCCCCCTATAAAGAAATAATGTTAACTCAATAATGTGTATTTCTTTTTTTAGCTTTAACTTTTCATTTTTTAGCATTGTAACCACATTTGCAAACAACTTTTCTATTCATAGAATTTTCTTTCAATAAAGAAATAAAGTGCAAAAATGTCAAAGCATCATAACAAACAGTTATGTCAAATAGCAGCAGAATTGCACTTTTTGGAGAGCTGTACTATTTCCAGTTTTGTGCCCAAGGGACTGATTTTATTTAACACTAGTATTATTTATACACCTATAGTGATCACAGAGACAGGTTGTTTTTGTGTTACCTTATATATTTGTTTTTCTGAAAAATCCCACTTAATATACTTTGGGTAACAACAGTCAATATTTTTATTTTTTTTATTTTTAGGGGGGCAACAGTCAATATTTATTTATTTTTTAGATTAAATTGTTTTCTTATATAATAAAAGTGAGCTTTTGTTAAACCAAATATTGTGTGTTTTTTTCCATATACAACAACCTATCTGGACTCAATAAGAGAATCGATAAGGAATCGGTTCGATAAGAGGATTCGATAATAGACTCGGACTCGATAATTTCTTATCAAACATCATCCCTAGTGAGGAGTCAGGATGAATCAGGACAGGGGCTGTGTGGTAAAACGTCTCTTAAGCTCCTTAAAAGCAGCGTCAGCCTCTGCTGTCCAAGTGAATGGGACAGACGGAGATGTGAGTCTTGTGAGGGGTGCGACCACTTGACTGTAGTTCCGGATGAACCGGCGATAAAAGTTTGCAAAGCCAAGAAAGCCCTGGAGACGTTTAACTGAGGTTGGTTGAGGCCAGTCCACCACAGCTCGCACCTTTTCGGGGTCTGCCTTCACCTGACCACTCTCAATGATGAACCCGAGGAACCTTGTGGACTGAACATGGAACTCACATTTTTCTGCTTTAATGTAGAAGTTTGTTCTCAAGAAGGCGCTGGAGCACTTGTCTGACATGAACCACATGTTCCTCCGGGTTGCGGGAGAAAATCAGGATATCATCCAGGTACACAAAGACGGAGCGGTTAATCAGGTCTCGGAGGACATCGTTCACAAGAGCTTGAAAAACTGCTGGGGCATTAGTCAAGCCAAAAGGCATAACCAAGTATTCAAAATGACCAAGGGGAGTCTTAAAGGCTGTTTTCCATTCGTCACCAGCTCGGATTCGAATCAAATGGTAGGCATTGCGAAGGTCTAACTTGGAAAACACAGTCGCTCCTTGGAGGGGTTCAAAGGCAGATGCCAGCAAAGGCAGTGGGTATTTGTTTTTAATGGTGATGTTATTCAACCCTCGAAAATCTATACAGGGACCCACGAAGAAAAAACCTGCACCGAGTGGGGAAGATGAAGGTCGAATAATGCCTGCAGCCATAGAGTCATGTACTTTTCCATCGCCTCTCTCTCAGGGCGGGACAGGTTGTATAACCGACTAGAAGGCAGGGGAGCTCCTGAAAGCAGGTCAATGGCACAGTCATAAGGGCGGTGCGGAGGGAGGGACAGTGCGTGTTGCTTGCTGAAGGCCTCTTCTAAGTCATGGTAGACAGAGGGAACCTTGGACAGATCTGGGGGCTCTATGACAACTGGAGAAACTGTGTCTTCAGCAGGGGAGCGGGCAGACCGCAGGCAGGTGGAGAGACAATAGGAGCTCCAGCTCACCACTTTGGCTGCAGCCCAGTCAATGTGAGGATTGTGAAGTCTTAACCAGGGCTGACCAAGGACTACAGGAGCATGAGGAGAAGAGATTATATGGAATTGGATTTGTTCAAGATGATTACCAGAGACAAGGAGGTGCACAGGTTCTGATCGGTGAGTGACACGGGCAAGGAGTTGACCAGTCAGGGAATTGGCTTGCAAGGGTGAGGGAAGTGGCTCGATGGTAATGCCCACTTGGGAAGCAACCTCGGCGTCCAAAACATTCTCATCCGCCCCCGAGTCCACCAGAGCAAGGAGAGACAAGGACTGGGATTGCCAACGGAGAGTAGCAGAAAACTGCATTCGGCATAGGGACTTAGGGGAGTAGACAGCTTGGCTCACCAGAACCCCCACTGTTACTGGTGAGCCTACTCTTTTTGGCCGCATAGAACAGGTGGCAAGGAAATGGCCAGGTTGACCACAATAGAGACACACCCCTGCCCTCGTTCTGCGGAGGCGCTCTTCAGGTGTAAGGTGAGCCCGGCCCACCTGCATGGGCTCCTCAACAGGGGAACTGGAGGTTGAGGCTGTGCACATTGGCAAGTTGGGCGCGGCCGGCCTGGGTCTAAAGCTGGGGGATTCCGATGACCTGCAAGGCACGGGGTCAGCTTGTCACTGGGCCATCTGGTCAGAGATGTTGATAGCTGCAGTAATAGCTTCGTCTAGGGACAGCTGCTCATTCCTCAGAGCAATCTCCCTTCCAATGACCCGACTAAGCCCATTCTGGAAGGCAGTGAGAAGAGCCTTGTCATTCTAGCCAGACTCCACAGCTAGGGACCGGAATTCACAGGCAAATTCTCTTACTGAGCTTTTCCCTTGACGAAGTCGCAACAACTGCTGACCTGCTTGCTGCCCTCGTATGGGGTGGTCGTAGACCCGCTTCAGTTCTGCAGATAGTGCAGCAAAGGACTGGACTGCAGGGGATCCTTGCTCACGAAGGGCATTAAAATAACTCAAAGGGGGCCCCTGTAGCAGGTTGGCTACGTAAGCGATTTTTGCTGCCTCACGGCCAAAGCGAGAGGGCTGAGCATCAAAAGCAAGCTGGATCTGAGTTAAAAATTCACGAAGTGCTAGGATTGCCAGAGTACTTATCAGGCGGGGGGATGTGTGGCTCTGCAGCAGGAACAGCAGGGGGTGCAGGTGGTGCAGGTGGTTCGGGTTGTGGTTGAGCTTGTTGATTGATGAGAGTGGTCAGCTGGGTGGAAACGCGTGACATCTGGTCAATAAGTGTCTGTAGTAGTTGGTCATGGTTTCCCAAACGCTGTCCTTGATTGGCAAGGGCCTCTCTCACACGGTCAAAATCTGCTGGGTCCATTGAAAAAGGCCAGATCGTTCTGTCACGATTGGTAAAACTAGTGGACCCAAATGCAGAAAAGACAAACAGGATTAAAGTTCAAGGGTTATTATTAATAAAACCAGAGGGAAAGGAGGGAGCTCGTAGTCTTTGGCTTTGCAGTCCAGGAGAGCACACTGAGGCTAGCAGGCTGAGACTAGCAGGCCGAGGCTAGCAGGCCGAGGCTAGCAGGTTGAGGCTAGCGGGCTGAGGCTGGCGGACTGAGGCTAGCAGGCTGAGGCTAGCAGGCTGAGGCTAGCAGGTTGAGGCAGGCACACACGGCAGGTAGGGAACTGAAGGCAGAGGAAAAAACAGGGGTAGAATGAGGAGCCAAAAAATACAAAAATGGCAGATTCGCAAGATTATCAAAAGTGCTAGACTTCTAGAACAAACGGGCGAGAAGCGTTACCACATGTAGAAGGTGAAACGATCTGGTGATCGCGCCGAGAGAAGTCCAAACATTTGAAGGCTGCAGGTGATGAGTTGATGGCAGGCAGGTGAGTGATTAGAGTGCTGGGATCAGCTGTGCCAGGCTGAGAGCTGGAGCCAAGCCAACGCCCAAAACACGCCCACTCTCCCAAAGACACACACAGAGACAAACAGACAGAGACTGTGACAGAAAAGGCCTTAGTTTCACTATTTTATTGTATGTGACACCCTTTTTGTCCATGATCTACGTGAGAGGGTCACGACATGAGTAACATCATGGTAAATAATATTGACCACATCTATCTGTATTTCATGTTGACTTCATCAGATGCAAGTGGAGTGCAGATGTGCGGCAACCCTGCTGTCGGTCCTTGATAAAACTCATCACACAATGCGGAGAGGATATAACCATTGGTTCCGCTAATGTTGGCTCGTTATACACTGAGACTTAGACTTCCTTTTATTGTCATTCAAATGTGAACTTTACAGTACAAATAAGTACGCAATTTTGTTGCATTAGCTCGTTGTAGTGCAGGATAAAAGAACAATAAGGTGCAGATATAAATACATAGATTACTGTACAGATAAATATATTGCACTTTTTCATATGCATCCACGTTTATGGTTGTATGTTATATTGTCTTTATATTCCAGCGAGTTTATCCATTTTTTGGGGGGGAATTGAGGGAATTATTTTGATGCGTTCAAGAGTCTGATGGCCTGAGGGAAGAAGCTGTTACAGAACCTGGAGGTTTTGTTCCGGAGGTTGCGGAACCTCTTTCTAGAGTCCAGCAGTGAAAACAGTCCTTGATGGGGGTGGGAGGAGTCTCTACAGATTTTCTGAGCCCTGGTCAGGCAGCGGCTTTTTGCGATTTCCTGGATAGGAGGAAGAGGAGTCCTGATGGTCTTTTCCGCTGTCCTCACCACTCTCTGCAGAGACTCCAAGTCTGAGGCACTGCAGGCTCCAGTCCAGACAGAGATGCAGTTGGTCTCTCTCTATAGTGCCTCTGTAGATTGTGGTGAGAATGGGGGGAAGGAGCTGTGCTCTTTTCATCCGACGCAAAAAGTGCATGCGCTGCTGAGCTCTTTGTACAAGACCTGTGTAGGGACCAGGTCATATTTTCAGTTATCTGCACCCCCAGGAACTTGGTGCTGCTTACGATCTCCACTGCTGTGCCGTTGACGAAGAGTGGAGTGTGGCTGGACTGGTGCCTCCTGAAATCGACGATGATCTCCTTGGTCTTGTTATCAACCATTGAATGAAAACATTCATGCATAAACAAATTATATAATTCTTAGTCAACAAAATATTATAAAACAAGATCACCTGGAGATGTCGGCCGTGATAGAGCACATGTATACAAGCTATATGCTGTGAGCGCACTGGTGAGCAGCTGTCAGTGAGACATGTAATAGCAGCCTATTGGACCATTAGTCTTGCCCATTAGACTTGTTATGGTCGTTGTCTGTCCGGGCCACACGCCTACAGTCACAGTTTCTCTTTGACCCCGGGCATTACCTCCCAAACAGCAACAGGGCCGACACTTAACGGCTTTTCACGATCCACACATGGGACTCTGCACATTCCCCCCGTGTGCTGTTTGATCTGTAACGGTCACCATTCATACGGGGAATTGGAACGTTCACCCAAGGCTAGAAAGAAAAAGAAAAAATGAAGTCATTTCAGCACGGATATATTAAGTGCCCTCAGAGAAAAAACATTGCAGAAGCAATGGGGACTGCAGATATATTAAATCATCGTCTGTCATTACCAACAGTTTGCAAATGCTACCATTTGACTTGGGAAATAAAAAAGAAAATCCAGAACCTCTTTGAACCTATTGCCAGAGAAAATATCAGTCTGAAAGCATCGACAAATCAAATTAAAAAGGAAAAATATCCAATGCAGTGAGAGTAGGTGATAATCTCCAGCCTGCACCCTGCATTGTCCAGCTCCTTCCTTTTACATCTATGCGACCTCCTCAGCTTTGTCAAAAGCAAATTGTCTTAAGCGTGACACGTGGAAATTCAATCTAATTAGAGCACTGAGCCAATAGCACATCGATCCCTTCCTCATCCGGTTAGAGTACGGCATGTACTCAATGTATTCCTGCCAGGAGAAACAAATGGTGAATTAGGATGGTGTCCACAAGCCCTACAGGCAGTCTTGCCTCCTGTTGTAACAACAGAGGTATGGCGATGAAAACTGAACAAGAACTCCTTGTTCCCTGTCAAAAAAAACAGTTTTATGCAAGATCATTTATACAGTGGGTGCTTCGTTTCAAGACAACTGCCAAAAAGTACAAATACAAAGTAATTGAGACGCCCATTTTTTTTTTTTTATATTTTTACTGTCATATAGCCTGGATTACAGAATCAGAATCAGAAAAACTTTAATAATCCCTGAGGGGAAATTAAGATTTTCAGCACAATCCCATTCAAGAGCAGACAAGAACAGGATTGCTGACGGGTCTGACGACTTCCGGTGCCCCTTACGAAAAAGGTGAGAAACAGGTAAACGCCGGGGAGAAGAAAAAAAAATCAGTCTAAGCCTGGGCCCCTGGAGAGGGGGTCCAGACTGAGACTAAGGAAAAAAAAACTCGTAGCCATAGCACAAATAAACATGTGTGTAAGAGGGAAACAACAAAGGACATTAAAGACATCAAAAGAGCAGAGCTGATGCAACCAGCCACTTCTACACACAGCCACAAAAGTAAAACAACAACAAAAAAACATACACTGTGGTGGCCTCTGCGGTGTTCCACGCCATCGTCTGCTGGGGTGGAGAGAGCATGGCCAGAGACAGGAGCAGACCCAACAAAGCAACCAAGAGAGCCGACTCCACCCTCGGCCGACAACCAACTCCCTCGGCCAGTGTCCAGTCCGCATGGATGAGCAAGGATCCGTCTAAGGCAGGGGTCACCAACCTTTTTGAAACCAAGAGCTACTTCTTGGGTACTGATTAATGCGAAGGGCTACCAGTTTGATACACACTTAAATAAATTGCCAGAAATAGCCAATTTGCTCAATTTACCTTTAACTCTGTTATTATTAAAATTAATGATATTTATCTTTGTGGAAACACTGATCATCTTAATGATTTCTCACAATAAATATATATATAAACAGATAAATATCAATATGCAACACTTTATTTTTATATTCTCTCTAAGTGCACATTTTTCAAATTGAACATTTTCAAATGATCACTTCTAAGACAGTCTTGTGAAATCACAATATCCCATTTTAACTAGCTAGCCACTAACATTTTTTAACAAATCATGAATTACTTTGCACCATGTTTGTACAAATAATAACTCATGTAAAATACAAAAGTAAACTCTCAAATTTTTAAATCATGTCACACTTTGAACTAGACACCAAATCTGTTATCTGTTTCTTTGTCAGTTAGTGGGACGCCTGGCATTGCATGCTGTTAACTAGTGTGTTGTACTCTGGTGTGTAACTTGACACTGCAACTCTGAGTGAGTCTTGCAGATGTGCATCAGTGAGGTGTGTTCTGTGTTTGTTCTTGATGAAGTTCATGTCAGAAAAGGCTGATTCACAAAGATAAGATTTTTCCTCATTGTTTGCGGAACCTTCTTAATCTTTTGGACATATTTTCACAGCAATCTGGCCTTAAGCTTAATTATGATACATGTAAAATGTTAAGGATTGGAAATCTAAAGGGAACGTCCTTTCGAATGGAATGCAAAGTGCCTGTTTTGTGGACAGATGGACCAGTTAACATACTTGGTGTTGTTGTCCCAGACAATCTGGAAGATCTAGGCTCAGTAAATTATGATAATCGACTAAGAAAGCTGGACAAAATTATGCAATTATGGAATGGGAAATCCCTAACCTTGTATGGTAAAATGTCTATTGCCAACTCGTTAATTATTCCTCAATTTATTTATTTGTTTTTGTCATTACCAGCTCCATCACAAAACTTTTTTAAGATTTATGAGCGGAGGGTCTTCGATTTTGTCTGGAACGGCAAACCAGAAAAGATTAAAAGAAAGGTTTTGTACAAAGAGTAAGAATATGGGGGCCTGAAACTTCTCAACCTTGAAGCCATGTGTCTGTCTTTAAAAGCATCAATTGTTCCAAAGATGTATTTAAACATTGAGGGGTACACAAGTGTCCTGTTGGACAAAAAACATGTACTGTATCAAAAGAAAGTGTATCCTTTTTTACAAGTGATCCCCTCCCATTTTTCTTATGTAGAGAGTCTGCTGGGAAACATGGCGGGGTTCATAAAGGAAACAATCCACTCATAGTGGTGTTTTCAATTTCATGTGCCAGAAAAAAGAGACAATATTTTGCAGCAGATAATATAGATTAACTCTAATATTGTAATAGATGGAAAGCCTTTCTTTTGGAAAAATATGTTTGAAAGAGGAATCATTTTTGTCAATGATATTATCAATGAGAATGGTAAAATTATGAAGTATGATGAATTTAGAACTATGTATGGTGATGCTTGCTCAAGCTTTTCATTTTATCAACTAACTGGAGTAATTGGGAAAAGATGGAAACAAATAATTAAATATGGAACTACTAAATTATTAGTTTTTAAACCTCTAATAAGAAATTCTAGTTGGCAAAAAGGAACTAAAATAAATAGAAAAATATATAATTTTTATTTAATAAAGAAATCTTTGAAGGCTGCCCCATACAACACATATGGAAAATGGGAGGACTTTTTTGACTGCCCGTTGCCATGGGATGCCATATTCAAACTAATCTATAAAACTACTATCAATGTGCAAAATCGTTATTTTCAAATTAAAATTATTTATAACTTCTTACCCACAGGGAAAATGTTAAAATTATGGAATATGACAGAGTCAGATGATTGCCGATTTTGTTGTCAGGAGCCTGAATCCACCCTGCATTTGTTTTGGTATTGTCATATTGTGTCTTTGTTTTGGGTGGAAGTTGAAAACATTTGTTTAAGGATTGGTTTGTTTATGAAACTTAATGTGGTTTCTGTTATTTTAGGAGAGTTCATTGACAATCATGATTTAGTCAATTTATAGTACTCGGTAAAAGGTTTATTTTTAAGGCCAAAAACAGATATTCACTTAGTATTACTCTCTTTAAAACATTTATTCAGTATTTTCTAACTTTAGAAAGTTACATGGTTGAAAACGATAATGATGCCAAAAAACATTAAAAAAAAGATGAGAAGTCCTCAAAGGCTTATTTTGAAAGTATAATTATGTTTATAGATTATATGATATCTGTTGTTGTGTTCCCTAATTTGAGTGACCTGGACATAATCTGGACTGTACATAAATGCTTATTTTGAAAATGTAATTTTGTTTATAAATTATATGCAATCTGTTGTGTTCCCTAATTTTTTTCTGTGTACATGAATGAAGGTGTGTGTTGCTGAGTCCGACTTGGACATTATCTGGACTGGGCCTGGTTTAAAAAACCCTTTAAACAAATATAATTTCATTGACAACCTGGTCTGTTGAAGATAAGGCCCTTTTTTAAAAAATAAAATAAAATAAGATAAATAAATAAAAAACATTTTCTTGGATAAAAAAGAAAGTAAAAGAATATACAAATAATTACATAAAAAATAGTAATTAATGAAAATGTTAGTGGACCAGCAGCCTATACAATCATGTGTGCTTCAGGGACTGTGTCCCTTGCAGATGTGTTGTCTATGTTGTGGGAACCAGAATATTGGTAGCAGAAAGAAATAACCCCTTTTGTGTGAGTGGGTGTGGATGAGTGTGCATGGGGGAGGTTGTTTGGGTTGATGCACTGATTGAAAGTGTATCTTGTGTTTTTTCTATGTAGATTTAATTTTTTTTTTTTTAAATTAAAAAAAAAAAAGTTTTTTTTTTTTTTTTTTTAAATGTATTTTATTTTATTTTTTTTAGAACAGGCCCGCGGGCGACTCATCTGGTCCTTACGGGCGACCTGGTGCCCGCGGGCACCGCGTTGGTGACCCCTGGTCTAAGGAGACCGAGGTGTCCGATACCCGCTCATTCAGCCAAGACACTGTGAAGCTTGTCCGTCCAGGCGCTCAGCGCCAGCTCCGCAGCCCTGTCTCTTCATCCGCATCTCCTCCAGTCTCTCCAAACGGACTCTGGTGTGGCAGGGACCCAGCAGCTGGTCTCCAAGGCCAAAAGGCTCCCGGGAGGCAGATTCAGAAGTTCACAAAAAAGCACGGCAGAAGCCACGAAAGTGCCACCCCTTGTCGCACAGCCCCAAAGGGTCCCGAACCAAAAGGCAAAAAAACCCACATGAAAACAAAAGGGAACATCAGGAACACAATAGGAGGACACAAGAGCACAGAGCTCCTGCCAACAGCAGCCACTACAGCGGAGCCATCTTGAAAACAAAACAAAAAAAAACACTTACCATTTACTCACTAGTTTTTTCACTAAATACTACTTACTCTTTCTCAATACATTTTTTTGAATACTTTTTTTTTTAGTTTTACTTGAGTCATAATAGCATGGCATCCACTCAAGGAGCCCGAAGGCTGTTCGTCGCAATGGACGGATTGGGCCGGGCTGTAGGAACACAGTCTGTGGCGATTTCTGAACTGAATCGCAAGATGGATCACATCATGGAAAAGCTTGCTATAAAGGAAGGTTCGGATATGAGAGCCAGCATGGACAAATAGAACAGACAAGTCATTGTCAGTTCGAGAAAAAACAAAAAACCTTATCTACGATTTGACTCCCCCGAATGGTCTTGAGACAAGAACAGGCTGTTCTGTAATCATCCCCTGAGGAATTTCAAAGATGGACGCTTTTTGACCTCCCTCCCTCCTCCCCTCCTCAACGACACCTGGGAATCGAACTTTGCTTGCATTGCATGCAGAACGACTCTGGGCTTATGAACATTTACACTTCAACCAAAGACAATGGGCATATATACAAACACACTCCCCATCCCCATCCAACGCCCCTCACCACCGCTGCTTAATTCCCCCTCCGGGTTATGGATGGCTAGTAGCGCTGTATAGCAGCAGGCCGGCCTCCATGGCCCCAAATCCCCCCCTCTGTTGCGAGTTGTTGTGATTATATGTAACATGTTTATGTGTGCTATGCTAAATGAGGTTTTTTTCCCCTTGGACTGAGTCTGGACCCCCTCCCGAGGGTCCAGCCTTAGGCTGATATTTTTTACTCTTCCCCCCTTTCCCAATATCACCTTTTCCCCCCCTTTTTTAAGGAGCGCCATAAGTGGCTGATCCGTTGGCGGTCCCGTCTTGTCTCCCCGTAACGTATGTCTGCTCTTAGTGGGACTGTGCCGAAAATTAAATTTCAGTTCTTATGTGTCTTGTACATGTTAAAGAATGGACAATAATAAAGCATCTTGAATCTTGAATCTTGAATACTCCAAAGTAACAGTACTTCTACTTAAATACAATTTTTAGCTACTCTACGCTACTTAATTTTCCCTAGGGAGGTGTGTATGGCAAGACCCAGGACACGTTAGGGAGACTACGTCTCCCAGCTGGCCTGGGAACCCCTCGGGATCCCCCGGTAGGAGCTGGACGAAGTGGCTGGGGAGAGGGAAGTCTGGGCGACCTGAGCCTGAATAAGCGGAAGAAGATGGATGTTTGGATAGAAACAACCATTTTTTGGAGAGAAAAAGGGGCAGATTTTAAACTACAAAATAATTTAAGAATATTTATTTCCGACCAAAAATATGAATATGAATGCTTGATTGAGAACATGCAGCAATCTACTGTCTTTTTCAAATAAAAAATAGCACCGTCGGTTGACTTGGTTAAAATTTTTAACAAGATTTAAGTCCCATCTTAAAACTCATTGTATACGCTAGCCTTTAAGTAGACCCCCCTTTTAGACCAGTTGATCTGCCGTCTCTTTTCTGCTCTGCCCCCCTCTCCTGCATGGAGAGGTTATTAGGTGACCACAAATGAGCGCTAGCTGTTCAAAGTCGGGACCCGGAGTGGACCGCTCATCTGTGCATCAGTTGGAGACGTCTCTACGCTGCTGACTTGTCTCCACTCAAGATGATCCCCTGCTGATCCCACTAAGGACCGGACTCTCACACTCTTAACTAGATCCACTCGACGTCCATTGCACCAGTCGCCCGAGGGGCCTCCATATCTGCGGTCCCCTCCAAGGTTGCTCATTGAATGCCATTGGGTTGAGTTTTTTCTTGCCCTGATGTGGGATCTGAGCCAAGGATGTCGTTGTGGCTTGTGCAGCCCTTTGAGACACTTGTGATTAAGGGCTATATAAATACACTTTGATTGATTGATTGATTGAGATCATTTCGCACAGTTCAAGGGCCTGCAAGTCAACAATTACTGAAAAAGCAGTGGCCTGCGTTCTAAGAACAAAAAACTGCAATTGCCACTAATGCTAATGTAACATGGGTACACAACTTTCAGATCTGGACTTGCCCAAAGGGAATTATTGTTTGGATGTTGGCCATCCGTGATTACTCCACTGCCAAAGATGAAACAGATTCACTGAGAGCTCGCTCCCGCTGGGCCACAAGATGCACTGAGACATATTCCCTCAGTGTGTGAATATCCCCTGTGGCTCAGACACAAACATGGCCTTATTCTTATTAATTTGATACTATTGTATTGTTTTTGGACCTACTCTCTATTTTATGCTGCTGCTGTCACATATACTGTATACACTGTAATATTGTACATGGTCATTGGTATATGTCATATATATGTTATAGACGTAATATAATATATCTGTATATATATTATTCTGTACACATATTATGTATATATTCGTATATATGTTAGATTTTTTATCGCTATATTAGTCTATTTATACCTGCATTGTCCTTTCCATCCTTACACTTTCCATCATTGTAACTGATCTACTGTGTTGAACAATTTCCCTTGTGGATCATTAAAGTTTGTCTAAGTCTAAGTCTAAGTCTAAGTTTTATAGCTTTGCATTGAGTTATAAAACCCTTGCTATTTGAATGAAATCAAAAATAAAATTCCCCCTGTCTTATCATAGTCTTATCAACTAACTCGAGGTCAGTTTGCAAAATCATTCAGTGATTATGACATTTTTTAAGTCAAAGTTGGCGATTCTAACCCTGTATTTACTCAGTATTGGATCGATACCAAATTCCCAGTATCGCCCAACCTTAGTTTTTATTGTCTATCGTTAGTTAGAACATGCCTAAAAATATCTCAAGCTGAATTTAAAGGTGATGGCCAAATTAATATGTGTACACGTCGTCTTATTGATAATCGATGATTGATAAACTATCAAAATAGTAGCCAGTTCGATAGAACCAAAGGGGTTTGGTGAGTCGGCCTCAAGGGTTTGGCGGAGCCTTCGCCGTGGAGGTCAAGACACACCCGACTCATCATGTAAATAAAAACTTCTCCCTATCGGCGTATTATGGATACCCCCAAACAATGTTTCCTCTAATTTTCCATCTGATTTGCAGGTGTGTAATTTGTTGTGAGTTAATGCACTGTGTTGGTTTTGTTCTTTGAACAAGTTGATGTTCATGCACGGTTTATTTTGTGCACCAGTAAAAAAAACCCATCTAACTTTGTCTAGATTTTGAAAAAAAATAACATTATATTTTTCACAAAAGAAGGGTTCGGTGAATGCGCATATGAAACTTGTGGGGTTCGGTACCTCCAACAAGGTTAAGAACCACTGAGCTAGTTGCAGCCCTAGCGGCCAGTCCAGTGTGGAATAGGTTCTAGCTCACCCTAAGGAGAAAAAGCGTTGTAGAAAAAAGAACAGGCAACAATATATGTCCATCTATGGGCCACACTGACAACACTAGATTGTATAGTATAATGTTTACCCATGCACTTACAGTACAGTACAGTACTTAAATGCAATAGGTCACTATGCCCTGCTGAGGCAGACCATCACACCGTTGCAGTTATTCATTTCAGTTGAAAGGTCAGAAATGACATGCAATTTATGGCAATCCTATCATGAATCCCACAACACATATAAATGTATTGGCGCAGTATTTTCAAATATCATAATAGCTTATTTCCCTTTGACACTTTTTCCATTCCAACAAAAGTCACAGAAGGCGCAGACCAACGCAAAATAAATCTTGTGTCACATCTGGGAAGAATAAACTATCAGTCAGTGTGTGTTGTGGAAACTAACGTAACACTTAGGGCAGAGCTGGGCAAATATTTTAACTCAGGGGCCACATTGAGAGAAAAACATCTGTCTAAGGGGCCAATGTGTATGTGTGTATAAATGATATATACACATTTAGCTGTCAAATCTGCTGTACAGTATGTGTGTTCGGGTCCCTTTTTTGCAGGAACACTAATAACAAAGTCACAATCTCCGACAGAATTCTAAAAAAAGTTATGACGGACCACCTCAAAAAAACGGAATGGAATTTTACAGGTTTTTTTACTGAATGTAACACCCAAAATGTACATTAAAATAAAGAAAGTGGGATTTACAATATTAACTATGAGCAATAAAACACTGAATATTAAAAATATATGAAAAAAATAAAAATAATATATATATATATATATATATATATATATGTATATATATATATATAATATATTATTACATATGTTATGTTTTATATTGCTACTATGGTACATTTTTAGTCTACTTTATACCTTTTTGTTTTCGTACTCTTTTTGTGCCCTTTCCATCCTTATCCTTTCCATCCTTTGTAACTGAGCTACAGTGTGGAGAAATTTCCCTTGTGGATCATTAAAGTTTGTGTAAGTCTAAGTCTAAGTCTAAAGATTTGGAGGCTTTTCCCCGCAAGGTTTTGCAGTCTGGCTAGAAGTTACAGCAAGGTGGACGTACTGATTTGGACAATGAGTAATGGTATCAGCCTTTGGGCGAGGAGCTCTCCATGAGGTCAGCTGAGTTTGAGGAAACAGAAGAAAAGGTAGGATAAAGTATTATTTTTAACTAATCTTGACTTTTTTTTAAAGTATATTTTTAATGCAGCTCTGTATCGCTCAAAGAGTGTGCAGGTGTACCTAATGTTGTGACCGGGTGAATCCATACAATGCTTCGGAAGTTTATTTCCGATTATGTCTGCGGAATAAATAGTGGTGTCGTCTCATTTTTAAGATATACTGTATGAAGTATATGTACAATATATATGTCTGTATTAGAGCTGTCCGATAATATCGGCCGATAAATGCTTTAAAATGTCATATCACAAATTATCGGTATCAGTTTCATGAAGTAAAATTAATGACTTTTTAAAACGCCGCTGTACTGAGTCATACATATCCGGTAAAACACGGACGTAGGGCATACTTGCCAACCATCCCGATTTTCCCGGGAGACTCCCAAATTTCAGTGCCCCTCCCGAAAATCTCCCGGGGCAACCATTATCCCGAATTTCTCCCGATTACCACCTGGACAACAATATTGGGGGCGTGCCTTAAAGGCACTGCCTTTAGCGTCCTCTACAACCTGTCATCACGTCCGCTTTTCCTCCATACAAACAGCGTGCGGGCCTAGTCACATAATATATGCGGCTTTAACACACACATAAGTGAATGCAAGGCATACTTGGTCAACAGCCATACAGGTCACACTGAGGGTGGCCGTATAAACAACTTTAACACTGTTAAAAATATGCGCCACATTGTGAACCCACACCAAACAAGAATGACAAACACATTTCGGGAGAACATCCGCACCGTAACACAACTTAAACACAACAGAACAAATACCCAGAACCCCTTGCAGCACTAACTCTTCTGGGACGCTACAATATACACCCCCCGCTACCACCAAACCCCGTTCCCCCCCAACCCCGCCCACTTCAACCCCGCCGCCCCCCCCCACCCCTATCTCCCGAATTCGGAGGTCTCAAGGTTGGCAAGTATGCTCTAGTATACTCTGGACTGAAGCTGTGTGCCTTCATTGTTTTTGTAGCTGTTGTTTTGAGGCATGTTTAAAAAAAATAAAAAATAATGCACTTTGTGAAAGTCAAAGTATAGTATTTCCCATAGTTGTAGTGGGTATTAGGATTATCTCAGGGAGCGCATGTCCCAAATTCCAAGCTGTTTTGAGGCATGTTAAAAAAAAAATAATGCACTTTGTGACTTCAATAATAAATATGGCAGTGCCATGTTGGCACTTTTTTCCATAACTGGAGTTGAAGTTGTTCTCTTATTTTGTAAAACCTTGTTTTCGATTGATTGATTGAAACGTGTATTAGTAGATTGCACAGTACAGTACATATTCCGTACAACTGACCACTAAATGATAACACTCGAATAAGTTTTTCAACTTGTTTAAGTCGGGGTCCACGTTAATCAATTCATGGTAAAGTTACATTGTTTAATGCATCCAGCGGGGGAACACATTAAAATTAGGCATAATAATGTGTTAATTCCAGGACTGTATATATCGGTATCGGTTGATATCAGAATCAGTAATTAAGAGTTGGACAATATCGGAATATCGGATATCGGCAAAAAAGCCATTATCGGACATCTCTAGTCTATACATACTCTTTGCTTTAAATTGAATTAAATCATGATAATTTTTATGATGATTTTTTTTTTATTTCATGATTTTATCAGCCTTATTGCAATGTTATTCATCTGTGAAGAGCTTTGAATTGCCTTGCATATGAATTGTGCTCTATGAATAAATGGGCCTTGGCTGGCCTAGAAAGTTATCTTTTTGTAACTAAAATATCATGTTCTACATGCCTTTGGAGACTCGTGTGTTTTCCTGTGTTTTGCTTTCCATTTCCGTTCCAGCAAGTTCATTTTTTAAAGTTCCTCCTTCTAATTGGCATGTCAGCCTGCATCTTCACCTCTGCTGAGAGTGCTGGTTCTTCACCTGTACCTCATTGGCAATCAGGAGGGTTCTTAAACAAAAAAATCCAGTATTCTACATTCTATAGCCTGTGTTCCGTTTTCTTAGCCCTGCTTCAAGCTTGTAAGTTTTTTGTCTCTGCCTCTATTCTTGCAGAGTATTTTTTGACTCACCTCTGGTCCACCGCTTTGTCCACGCTGATGCTACCTTAATTTTCATTATAAATACTTTTACCCGCACATCGCCCTCTGTCTCTGCATCCTGGTGTCATGCCGCAAGCTTAAGCGTGTTAGCTCGACCGTAACATAAATGAGGGGCAAGCTACTTGGAAAAAGTCGTAAGCTAATCTACAAGTTACTCTCAATTAAATGCAGCGAAGCTACAGGGGAAGTTATCCCTGGAGAATTGTAGCAAGCTACACTACAAACTACATGGCAAAAGTAGCTTGCTACATTAAAGCTAGGTATGTATATGTATATAACCCCCGGTATGGCATACAATGAATCCCGGGCGCGGCCACCGTTGCTGCTCACTGCTCCCCTCACCTCCCATGGGGTGATCAAGGGTGATGGGTTAAATGCAGAGAATAATTTCACCACACCCAGTGTGTGTGTGTGTGTGACAATCATTGGTACTTTTAACTTTTTAATTAAGTAGAGACCCCCATTTAACGGCATTTCCATCTATGGGCCCACATGTATAATATCTACCTCTTAAGGCCCAATCTTTTTGTTTTTCATGCTTTTTTTATTTCTCTTTGCTATTTGGGCTTATTGGACCCTAATTACAATACAAACTAAGAATCATATTTTGATATGATGTACTTAGTCCATAAGTACACAACTGTGTACTTCATGTTTAAGTGACATGCTAATTCTTATTTTTACACTTTTTTCCCCCAAATTCCATTGTATGTTATACTCTTCTGACACCACCAGATGGCAATATAAGTGTCCACATAAGCGGCCATAAGACCCCAATTCAGTAGTGTACACAATTTTGGAAATAAGAGCTAAAAGGTGCTGTCCACGCATGTGGCCACTAAGGTCTTTAGAGGTTTAATTTAACTGAGAGTGTACAAATAGACCCAGTAAGGGTCCATTATTATTAACTATCTGTCATTTAGCTGGGGACACCCTACAACTACCTCTAGGGGTCCCTGCATCCCACTGTATGTATTTATTATAGTTTGCCTTTTCTTTGGCCCACACCTATAATGTTATTAATTTTCTATACCTACAGTTGGTAATGGTTATGTGCAGTAAATGAACTCAACTCACCTTAATATGTTTTCCTAAATTTGTGTTGGACGTCTGAGATGAAGAGAGCAGTTCTGATTTTGGTTCCAGGAGTAAACAACTAAAAACTAAGGTTTTGGACATTGTTTTCTCTAAACACATACATTTGTCTAAATATGGCCAACGCGTTTTTTATGGGTTTCCTGGACGTCGTCTTCATCACTAAAGGAAAAATCTAATCCGCGGGAAATAATTCCTCTGCCGTTTTCAAGTATGTTTTTTGTTTGTTTTTGAGTCGTCAGCTTGAAGCGTCGTCATGTGACATGAGTGCGTGTCTGTTATGATTTTGCATACTAGTTTCTATAAACCCGCCTTATTTTGCCTTTGATTGGCCAGTTCCGTAATGTTTCGCACTAACCTTAGCCAATTGTGACTCATCATACGAACACCGACCAATAATCATGGATTTTCTCTGTATGTATGGATGTTCTCATTCATCCAGGTCATTGTATTTTCTACATATTTTTTAGGCCTGGATTTGGAGTCCATTTTCTCCCTTTGTAGCTTGTAGTGAAGTGAATTAATTAACTCATATTATGTTCTACATAGGGTGAATGTTTATAATCACCTTGGAGAAAGCAAACCACCAAGTTTAATTAAATGGCGGTATTTCAGTTTAAGCACATAAATAGATAAGGCCCTTTAGTTTGATATTCACAGGTGGATTGGATCACTTCTCTAATTGGGACTTCGGAATGCAAAAGTGATAACCATATCCTTGAGAAAAGACTACCTGTCTAGCTCAATGCCAACATTTGAATTATGACTTTTAAGCGGTTGTTTTCCAGACACTTACACACAAACATCTCCTTTTATGGTCAGGATGCACTCTCCTAACTTAGCACACACACCCGGAGACAGAAAGGAGGAATATAAAAAAATAATTGTTTGGCTTCTCCAGTTAGGAGTCCTTCATTGTTTTGACCTACGTTCCTCCGGGTACTGCAGACCTGTTTAATGACGCTCGCTTGTAATAAAGAAACTTTTTGTTCAGCAAATCGTCTCCGACGTCTCTTTTGATTCAGCCGCACTGCCGTGTTGTCCTCCTGCCCGGGAGGGGGTGACAAGACCAGAAATACACTTCAGTAGCTTTGATGTAAGCTACGTAGCTACATGGGTCTAAAAGTAGCTAAGCTACAGAAAAAGCTACTCGTTAAAAAAGTAGCTTGGCTACCGCCAAGCTACTAGAAAATGTAGTTAAGCTACGTAGCTTAGCCACATCTAGCTTGTTACTGCCCATCACTGCATAAGTCTCTATTTGTTTTCTTCGTAATAACATAGACAACAAAAGTCACATATTTGATGCTTCAATAACTACAGTTGTTTAAATGTTTTATAATTTGAAATCATTAGGCTAATTACCGTATTTTTCGGAGTATAAATCGCTCCAGAGTATAAATCGCACCGGCCAAAAATGCATAATAAAGAAGGAAAAAAACATATATAAGTCGCACTGGAGTATAAGTTGCATTTTGGGGGTAAATTTATTTGATAAAACCCAACACCAAGAATAGACATTTGAAAGGCAATTTAAAATAAATAAAGAATAGTGAACAACAGGCTGAATAAGTGTACGTTATATGACGCATAAATAACCAACTGAGAACGTGCCTGGTATGTTAACGTAACATATTATGGTAAGAGTCATTCAAATAACTATAACTTATAGAACATGCTATACGTTTACCAAACAATCTGTCACTCCTAATCGGTAAATCCCATGAAATCTTATACGTCTAGTCTCTTACGTGAATGAGCTAAATAATATTATTTGATATTTTACGGTAATGTGTTAATAATTTCACACATAAGTCGCTCCTGAGTATAAGTCGCACTCCCGGCCAAACTATGAAAAAAACTGCGACCTATAGTCCGAAAAATACGGTAGAATTAATTAGGCTTTACTTTGAAAGGTTTACTCTTATAAATGAACGCTATTTTTTCTAAAAAAAAAGAAGAGCATGAATTTTAATTTCTAATTTGCTGTCTTTTAAGAATATGCCAAACCTAATACCTGCTGTAGAAAGCTATCATCCATTTGGGAGCTCTTAGCATGCAGCATTGTTTTCCTCAGCTAATGAAGCCATATGACCAAAATCACCACCAAGCGCATTGTTTCTCAAACAGTAAAGAGAGGGCTCCTGGGGTGAGGGAGGATGTCAGGGGAGCCATGTTAGTCCAGTATTAGCGTAAAATGCTTGGTCTGGCCTAATAAAAGGTTTGTTATTGATGTGAAAAAAATCTTGTTTTATGGTGTTAGGCGCAAAATATCGTTTATCTCATTTACCTGAGTTGCATATTAATTTCAGTGGTGCAACTCCACTGGAGCAAGTTTATGAATTCAAATACCTTGGTCTTTGGATCGACCCTGAACTTACCTTTAAACCACATTTTGATTTTATTTGCAATAAAATGTATCGCTGTTTGGGCTCTCTGTACACATAAATTCATTGTTTTTCATTTCTAGAAGAATCCTTTTCATTTGTTACTTCCCATACTAGATTATGCTGATGTTGTTCACCAAAAACTCTACTGACTATTCTTAGACTTAGACTTAGAGAAACTTTACTGATCCACAAGGGAAATTGTTCCACACAGTAGCTCAGTTACAAAGGATGGAAATGGTAAGGATGGAAAGGATAATGCAGGTACAAAGTAGACCAAAAATGTACCATAGTAGCAATATAAAATATAACATATGTAATATGTACATATTATATATTCAGTATATAATATGTACTGATATATCATATATTTCTATATAATATATACGATATATAACAAATCCCAATCACCATGTACAATATTACAGTATATGTAACAGCTGCAGCAAAAAAAAAGGGGGCAGCATAAAATAAAGAGTAGATCCAGCAGAAAGTATACATTATAATCAAAGAGAGGTAGCTAACATAGAAGCGGTCAGGTAATAGACAGATATCATCTATTGCTGTATGGCGAGTGATTATACAGCTGGATGGAGTGCGGAATGAAGGAGTTCTTGAAACGAACACTGTGGGAACGAAGCGGAAGGATCCTGTTGGAGTATGAACTCCGCTGTCCCTTAAATTGTCTGGTGGAGTGGGTGGGCAGGATTGTCCATGATGGCGAGCAGTTTGTCCAGTGTCCTCCTGTCCCTCATGACACAAACGCCTTCAACTGCGTGCCAATAGTTTGGTCGGCTTTCAGGATCAGTTTGTCAATCCGGTTTAAGTCCCTTTTGCTGGTGCTGCTCCCCCAACAAACCACTGCAAAGTACAGGGCACTGGCCACAACAGACTGAAAAAAAGATCTCCAACAGCTTGCTGCACACATTAAAGGACCTAAGCATCCTCAGGAAAAAGAGTCTGCTCATGCCCTTCTTCTTATTTTTCTTCATTCTCAAACCTCTCGACTCTTTGTATTAATTTTTCCTGAGATGACCATTCAGAACCTACCATTGTATGGTGTACAAGGCTGTTCATCGACCTAATCCTAAATCGAGGGGTCACTTTCACTGGGTGCGGCCATTTCATAATTTATTTTCTACATTTAAAACACTTAATTGTGGTCTCCATTACATGGAGTGGTGATTATTTGGTGACAAATGCACATAGATTTTGTTTTACACACCTACATGCATTTTCAAGCCATCTTTTTCTCACTTTTAAAACGGTTCGTTCTGAGAGGCGTAGTCTCCTTACCCCCTCACGCTCAGTAAGCATTCGCCCCCGCCTGCCAGGAAAGGTTGGTCGTTTTTTAGCTTTCTTGCTTTGGTTTGGACTTTGGTGACCGCCACAAGCCATCTGTTTTGAGTGAATTTCACCACAACACAACAACCCAGATCATATGGCGAGATCATATGGCGAGATCATAACGCTGTGGTTTGTTGTCGGCAACAAGGAAGGAGGCCATGCAGGTGGACGAAAGCCAGGAACGTTGCCCGGCTACAGTACAAGTCTGGAACTATACACGCTGGCTTTGGTTGAACTTCTACCAAGTCTAAATTTCGAATGCTAGACACCGGACGTAAAAAGTTTTACTATTTTATATCATGTAAATCAGTGGCCCGCTACCGGTCGGTGGATCGATTGGTACCGGGCCGCACAAGAAAACAAAAAAAATGTTTTTTTTTTAAAATGTTGATTTAATTAAAAAACTTTTTTTTTTTTAAAACTAAATCAACATAGAAAACACAAGATACACTTACAATTAGTGCACCAACCCAAAAAACCTCCCTCCCCATTTACACTCATTCACACTCATTTGCACAAAAGGGTTGTTTCTTTTTTTAATTAATATTTCTGGTTCCTACAGTCTACAGGGATACAGTCCGTAAGCACACATGATTGTATTTTTTTATGACAAAGACAAAAATAGTTATATATACCATACACCCCGCGACCCCCCCGCCCCCACCCCCACCAACGGTGGGAAACATTTTCAAGCGTTGACCGGTCCGCAGTTACAAAAACGTTGGGAACCACTGATGTAAATAACTCTGCTGCTCGGCTGCTTTGTGTTGTAAACAATAATGGCTAAAGGCTATCACCTACGATAAGTGCAACATTGAGAACGTAATATCATATTATACAACTTACTCGTCAATTGCCAAACACAGTAGGCACTGATCCAATTAGAAGTAGTTTTTAGGAAAATCATTCTTTATTTTGCCGGGGGAGTGGGAGAGGAACGGCCGTGAGCGCGTCCAGAGGCGTGTCCAGAAGAATGTGGTACTTGAGCCGTAACATCGAGGTTCCACTGTATTCTAATTAAAGGCCTACTGAAACCCACTACTACCGACCACGCAGTCTGATAGTTATATATCAATGATGAAATCTTAACATTGCAACACATGCCAATACAGCCGGGTTAACTTATAAAGTGCAATTTTAAATTTCCCGGCAAACTTCCGGCTGAAAACGTTTCGATATGATGACGTTTGCGCGTGACGTCAACGGTTGAAGCGGAAGTATTCGGAGCCCATTGAATCCAATACAAAAAGCTCTGTTTTCATCTCAAAATTCCACAGTATTCTGGACATCTGTGTTGGTGAATCTTTTGCAATTTGTTTAATGAACAATGGAGATTGCAAAGAAGAAAGTTGTAGGTGGGATCGGTGTATTAGCGGCAAACTACAGCAACACAACCAGGAGGACTTTGAGGATAGCAGACGTGCTAGCCGAACGACCTCACCTCGACTTCCTCCGTCTCCGGGCCGCCAACCGCATCGGTGATCGGGTGAAGTCCTTTGTCGTACCGTCGATCGCTGGAACGCAGGTGAGCACGGGTCGTGATGAGCAGATGAGAGCTGGCGTAGGTGCAGAGCTAATGTTTTTAGCATAGCTCTGTCGAGGTTCCGTAGCTAAGTTAGCTTCAATGGTGTCGTTAGCAACAGCATTGCTAAGCTTCGCCAAGCTGGAAAGCATTAACCGTGTAGTTACATGTCCAGAGTTTGGTAGTATTGTTGATCTTCTGGCTATCCTTCCAGTCAGGGACTTATTTGTTTTGTTTCTATATGCAGTAAAGCCCGATGCTATCACGTTAGCTCAGTAGCTAAAGTGCTTCACCGATGTATTGTCGTGGGGATAAAAGTCACTGTGAATGTCCATTTCGTGTTCTCGACTCTCATTTTCAAGAGGATATAGTATCCGAAGTGGTTTAAAATACAAATCCGTGATCCACAATAGAAAAAGGAGAGAGTGTGGAATCCAATGAGCCCTTGTACCTAAGTTACGGTCAGAGCGAAAAAAGATACGTTCTGCACTGCACGCTAGTCCTTCACTTTCACGTTCCTCATCCACGAATCTTTCATCCTCGCTCAAATTAATGGGGTAATCGTCGCTTTCTCGGTCCGAATCTCTCTCGCTGCTGGTGTAAACAATAGGAAAATGTGAGCAGTCCTTCCTCCGGTGTCGTCACGCTACTTCCAGTAGGGGCAAGGCTTTTTTTTAATCAGAGACCAAAAGTTGCGAACTTTATCATCGTTGTTCTATACTAAATCCTTTCAGCAAAAATATGGCAATATCGCGAAATGATCAAGTATGACACATAGAATGGATCTGCTATCCCCGTTTAAATAAAAACAATTTCATTTCAGTAGGCCTTTAAGAGGGCTGGACATGACAGAAAATAATTGAGAACCACTGCGCTAGTGTTGATGAAATTAGAAATTGTTCATGTAAATGCAGACTTCTCATAAAAGTGTGAAAAATTGAGGGATTTTTAAATGTTTTGGACTGAGATCTGTGGGTAAAAAATGGAAAAAGACGACAAATACTTAAAGCTTCTTACTTTTCTAGTTTTAAACTAATGCATCTGTCTCTGAATCTGGTCTAAATGTGAAGATATCTAAGGTGACCACCTAATTAAATTCAGTGCAATTGAATGCCCTTTTTCTCAGCACTAAAATCCCCCATCTTTCAAAACAGTCAGTGAGGAAAAATCAATAGTGTGTATTGATATTAATGTTCCACATTATGCATCTAAATGAAATCATAGTGGCAAACGGGAGTATCAGGCCGGTATTATTAACAAGATGTGCTGAAATCGAATAACCAGCTTGAACTTTCTCTCAGGTCACACATATTGAGGTAAACCAAGCTGCTGCATTGCTATTTTGTTTCTGAGCTGGTGTGGGAGTAAACGTACGGAAAACAAAACTCTGCCCTGTTTGTCTACTTCCATTCATGTTTTAACATAAAAGTCCCACGACGCAATGCTGTGGACAGCCTGCCAGATAAGTGGAGCAAATCACTCTGACTCAGCGTGTTGTGATGTTTTGTTGCGTCCAAGAACTCACTTAGTGACCTGCAGACTGAATTCAAACAAATATATTCCACTAAAACGAAATACGCATCCTCAAGCAGTTTGAAAAGGAACATACACTCAGCGGCTCAATTTGTCGGTCTTTTTATGGGGTGCTGAATGGAAGAGTTCAGCAGATATATTTCTCACATTTAGCTCACTTTTACATCGCTGCATTCATCTTAGTCTAGTCAGGCAGGGTGACCAAGGACCCGGTGGTCACTCTGTCAAAGCTACAGCCTTCCAGAACCTTCCAGAACCTTCCAGAAGGACAACCAATCAGGCCTGTATGGTAGAGTGGCCAGGCAAAAGCCATTTCGAAGTAAAAAGTTTGCCAATATGCACCTAAAAGACTCTCAGACCATGAGAAACACAATTCTCTG
Source organism: Entelurus aequoreus (assembly GCF_033978785.1). Lineage (NCBI taxonomy): Eukaryota > Metazoa > Chordata > Actinopteri > Syngnathiformes > Syngnathidae > Entelurus > Entelurus aequoreus. The sequence goes on along the minus strand of NC_084731.1, from coordinate 27,756,947 downwards.
GTCTGATTTTTATTTTTTAATTTTTTTATACATTTTGATTTCTATTTACTGTTTTAATTGTTTTTATTCATATTTATTTTTAAATTGTTTTTATATTGGTTCTATATGTATTTATTTTTTGTTTTTATTCAGTCATTGGTGGAGCTAAGGATAATATTTGATTATTGTTTTTAATATTGTTTTTAATACTGTTTTTAATATTGTTGTGCAGCACTTTGGAAACATGTTTTTGTTTAAATGTGCTATATAAATAAAGTGGATTGGATTGGATTGGATAAAAATTGAACTCTTTGGCGTTGTTTGGAGGAAACCAAGTACCGCTCATCACCAGGCCAATTCTATCCCTACAGTGAAGCATGGTGGTGGCAGCATCATGCTGCGGGGGTGTTTTTCAGCAGCAGGAATTGGGGAGACGAGTAAGGATAGAGGGAAAGATGAATGCAGCAATATACAGAGACATGTTGGATGGAAACCAAAGCTTCCCATCCAATCTGATGGAGCTTGAGAGGTGCTGCAAAGAGGAATCGGCGAAACTGCCAAAAGATAGGTGTGCAAAGCTCGTGGGATTGTATTCAAAAAGACTTTAGGCTTTAATTGCTACCAAAGATCAACAAGAAAGTTTTGAGCAAAGACTGTGAATACTTAAACTTCAAAAAAGGGTAATTAGAATAATACACAAAGCGTGCTACTGTGGACTTACCAATCCATTATTCATAAGTTCTAATGGTTAAAATTTCCAGATATTGTGTTTTTAAAAACAATGGAAATTGTGTTCAGGGTAAAGAACAACAGCCTTCCAGCTTGTATTCTTAGGTTATTTCAATTAAGAGGAGGAAACTATAATCTACGGGGGTATTGATTTTTGAAACATGTAAAGTATATAAATGTATTTCAGTTTAAGGAGATAAACGGTGGAACAAGCGCAGTGATGAGTTGAAGGAAAGCCTTGAAAGGTGAAATAATGAAAAATTATAAAATATAGCAATGATTACTTTCATCCCATTGATTTTTTGGAACGTTGATGTTCCAGGCAATCTGATTTTCAGTGAATGTACAAGATAGGCAAATATAAGCCTTGGCTTCAGCCTGTTCCTTTTTCGGTCATTCTTTTTCTTTTTGTGTGTGTATGTGTATGATTGCTAATATGTACAATCTGTGCTGTTAAATTGATCACACAAAATGGTTGATTATATGACCGAAATAAACTCATGTCATTCATTCATTCAGTACTTCTGCACATGTGATTTTTTTTGTTTTGTTTATTTTTGATGAATTTGAAAAATAATAATTTTCATTTATTGCCATTGTTTGAGAACGGGTTCACAAACTAGGAATTTTTCATGGTGCAATCGTGCAACATAAAACACATATAACACAGGAAAGGTAATAAAAAGAGCTGTAACTGAGCTATCAGATCTTGTTATTGTTCATGTGCCTGATGGCCGAGGGGAAAAAACTGTTCAGGTGGCGGGAGGTGTGGGTCTGGATGGATCGTAGTCTCCTGCCTGAGGGGAGAGGTTGAGAATAGTTTGTGTTCATATTGTGATTATGGGGTATTGTGTGTAGAATTTTGAGGGCAAAAATTTATTTATTCAATTTGCATTCTTTTGAATGTAGGTTCAATGAGAGCGAGAAGATCAGGGGTTTTGTCTAAAGCCAGATATATTAAACAATACTAATATTTAACTTCTACCCATGATAAACATGATTAAGGGATTCCCTGGCCCAGAATCTACCTACAGTGTCCCAACTCTAAAAGAAACACTATCCATTCTTCAGACTGAGTCACCAGTGGTTGGGATTTTTTGTTTAAAACAGGGGTGTCAAACGTACGGCCCGAGGGCCGGATCAGGCCCGCGAACAGGTTTTATCCGGCCCGCGGGATGAGTTTGCTAAGTATAAAAATGAACCTGAAATTTTTGAATGAAAGAAACAGCTGTTCTAAATGTGTCCACTAGATGGCACAATAGCAATTCTTTGTATCTTTGTAGATGATGCTACATATGTACAAAATAAACCTCATGATGTTAGTACATCAGTCGAGGAAAATGATCAAACTGCATAAATAACATCTTGTAATTTGATTTTGATATAATTGTTTTATCTTGATAGATTGAAAATGAACACCAATGAGTTGACTGATGAACATTATCACATAATTTATTCAGAAAATATAAATAACGACAAAAAAAGTATATATACTATTAACCGCAACAGGTAATTGTAAAAAAAACAACAACTTTATGATTTGTACAATTTCAGAATGTGCTTGTTCTATTTTTAAACAAATAAAACAATCTGAAGTTGTCTTTATTTTTAAGTTATCGTGCCGTGATTTTACCAGTCCGGCCCACTTGGGAGTAGATTTTTCTCCATGTGGCCCCCCATCTACAATGAGTTTGACACCCCTGGTTTTAACATTAATTTCCACTGAATAATAGGAAGGCAAATGGACGAGTTCATTTCAAGTAATGTTTGGCCGTCTGATAACAGACAGAGCATACTAAAATTATTAATAAATAATTAAAATGAAAAGGACAATTATGACATTATGACCAGTGATGCACCAGCAAAAGGTAGGAATAGGGACCAAGGCAACATTTTGTGAGGAAAGCAATTCAAGATGTGCATTTTGTTAAGTCAAGATAAACATGGCTTGTTTGTTTACAAGATAGATCCTCAGGGCCCCTTTCAGGATTGTGTGTCATCTTAGTCCGACTGACAGCTGCCACATCATATCACGATCTCTGACACCATTTCTTTATACTTAAGACAGGAGCATATTTTTCGTAGCCGGTGTTTCTAACAATGCTTTGTCATAAGACGCAATGAGTAGAAAGTGTGGTATTGATATGCAAACACGGATCCCTGTATATGATGTGGTGGGAAAAAAAGAAGGCCTCCTCATCGGCCCCTTAGGTTGCTAATAGATGACAAGGCAGGCACAGGTCGTTCATTCAGTTTCTCTTTCAAAACAGATTTTGGAGATTATGAATGAGGGTTTTCAATATTCATGGCAGTCCTGAATAAAAGAAGGAACTTGTGGTGCCTGGATGGTTTTAAATATTGAGCAGCCTTCCATCATTTCTTTCTTGGGCCAGCTCTTCAGATGAAAGGTAAAGAGGTGGAAATATCAGGCTTGGCCAAGTGATTTGAAAGCGCAGATATATATGCATCTCTTTGAAAACGGAACGCTTTGTTTTCATAGTCTTTGATATGTCTTTTTATTTGTCCCAATGGAACACCTACGGGTTGAAAGAAGCATGGCTTTTATCTGTTTAAATGTTCTTTTATGTTTCTTCCAGTCAGACAAGATTTTGGTAAATGGATATTTCCCCATTTTTGATGTTGTTTGCATTTTTACACATTTTATTTGAAAATGCACCAGAACAATTATTATATTATATACTATTTCGGTAACACTTTAGTCTGGGGAACATTTTCACCATTAATTAGTTTCTTATTAACATGCAAATTAGTAACATATTGGCTCTTAATTAGTCATTATTAAGTACTTAATAATGCCTTATTCTGCACGGCCTTATTATAACCCTAACCCTAACCCCCTAACCCTAACCCTAACCCTAACCAAATAACTCTAAATTAATTATTTGTTACTTAGAATATGTTCCCCTAGTTCCCAAATAACTCTATATTAAGTCTCTGTTACTTAGAATATGTTCCCTATACTAAAGTGTTACCAATATTTCCTCAATAATGGCAAATTAACAGTCTCCTCTTCATTACAATTGTTGCTATGTTTTTATTGAATGGTATCTGCTTCCGGGTTGTGTACCGCGCGTTAAGACAAGCACATGCGCGAGAAAACTGGTTTTCAGTTGCATAGTCCAGGTGTGTTAGTTTAAATGTGCTATATAAATAAAGTGGATTGGATTGGATTGGATAAAAATTGAACTCTTTGGCGTTGTTTGGAGGAAACCAAGTACCGCTCATCACCAGGCCAATTCTATCCCTACAGTGAAGCATAGTGGTGGCAGCATCATGCTGCGGGGGTGTTTTTCAGCGGCAGGAACTGGGGAGACGAGTAAGGATAGAGGGAAAGATGAATGCAGCAATATACAGAGACATGTTGGATGGAAACCAAAGCTCCCCATCCAATCTGATGGAGCTTGAGAGGTGCTGCAAAGAGGAATCGGCGAAACTGCCAAAAGATAGGTGTGCAAAGCTCGTGGGATTGTATTCAAAAAGACTTTAGGCTTTAATTGCTACCAAAGATCAACAAGAAAGTTTTGAGCAAAGACTGTGAATACTTAAACTTCAAAAAAGGGTAATTAGAATAATACACATATTGGCTCTTAATTAGTCATTATTAAGTACTTAATAATGCCTTATTCTGCATGGCCTTATTATAACCCTAACCCTAACCCCCTAACCCTAACCCTAACCCTAACCAAATAACTCTAAATTAATGATTTGTTACTTAGAATATGTTCCCCTAGTTCCCAAATAACTCTATATTAAGTCTCTGTTACTTAGAATATGTTCCCTATACTAAAGTGTTACCAATATTTCCTCAATAATGGCAAATTAACAGTCTCCTCTTCATTACAATTGTTGCTATGTTTTTATTGAATGGTATCTGCTTCCGGGTTGTATACCGCACGTTAAGACAAGCACATGCGCGAGAAAACTGGTTTTCAGTCGCATAGTCCAGGTGTGTTAGTCTGTCTTTTTCAAAGCTACCAAGCACCTCAAGACAGTTTCACAGATTTGTTGGTTGTGATATCATTGTTCCAGTTGGTTGGAGACTGTTTCGGAATGACAAACACGGTATGTCGTATTTAGATTGTTGCTTTGTATTTTTTAGTTTAGCTTTCCCTATAGCAAGCTTTTCCGTGCACAGCTTTCCCTGTGTCTTTTGGTGCATTTCCCTGCTGCACTCTCTTTGTGTTTTCATACATTTGGACATTAAATACTCTATTGCCTGCATGCTGTCTACTGAATTCTGTGGTCACGACCTCTGTTACCAAGAGCGTCCAAAACACAGAAATTAGTGATTTAGTGTTTGTGCTTTTGCAAAATAAACCACGTTGATACGTCACATGATCACATGACTGGCTAGCTCATCGTCTCTACCTCTCTCCGTGAGATTGATACTATTTTGATCATTTCCATTTACTCGCAAAATGTGTAAGTCTTTTGGTGTCATACATCAGATATACAGTCGTGGTCAAAAGTTTACATACACTTGTAAAGAACATAATGTCATGGCTGTCTTGAGTTTCCAATAATATCTCCAACTCTTGTTTTTTGTGATAGAGTGATTGGAGCACATACTTGTTCAACAGATCAATTTTTGTTTCATTTGACATCACATGGACAAAGATAAGACCTTCTGGAGGAAAGTTCTGTGGTCAGATGAAACAAAAATTTAGCTGTTTGGCCACAATACCCAGCAATATGTTTGGAGGAGAAAAGGTGAGGCCTTTAATCCCAGGAACACCATACCTACTGTCAAGCATGATGGTGGTAGTATTATGCTCTGGGCCTGCTTTGCTGCCAATGGAACTGGTGCTTTACAGAGAGTAAATGGGACAATGAAAAAGGAGGATTACCTCCAAATTCTTCAGGACAACCTAAAATCATCAGCCCGGAGGTTGGGTCTTGGGCGCGGTTGGGTGTTCCAACAGGACAATGACCCCAAACACACGTCAACAGTGGTAAAGGAATGGCTAAATCAGGCTAGAATTAAGGTTTTACAATGCCCTTCTAAAAGTCCTGACTTAAACGTGTGGACAATGCTGAAGAAACAAGTCGATGTCAGAAAACCAACAAATTTAGCTGAGCTGCACCAATTTTGTCAAGAGGAGTTGTCAAAAATTCAACCAGAAGCTTGCCAGAAGCTTGTGGATGGCTACCAAAAGCGCCTTATTGCAGTGAAACTTGTTAAGGGACATGTAACCAAATAACATAATACAGTAACATTGCTATATGTATACTTTTGACCCAGCAGATTTGGTCACATTTTCAGTAGACCCTTAAAAAATTCATAAAATAACCAAACTTCATGAATGTTTTTTTGTGACCAACAAGTATGTTCTCCAATTACTCTATCACAAAAAAATAAGAGTTGTAGAAATGATTGGAAACTCAAGACAGCCATGACATTATGTTCTTTACAAGTGTATGTCAACTTTTGACCACGACTGTATATGCTAATAGTTTCAATGTGGAGATAACTTGTTTTTCCACTCTACTGGTACCTTCATATTTTGTCTCGTTGGTGTCAGCCGTGAGTGATCGATGCCTGATAGCAAGCTTGTACCTCTTTCATCACAGCTAAAACTGAAAGCCAATAAGTGTGATGTAACATGCAAGCTACTGTCTTGATTAGGAATAATTATGATTAATCGATGCACTTGACAAAGACGATCAAAAAACGGGGGCCTCACTTATCTCAAGTCAATTCATGCTGGAACCTTCAATAATGGCCGCTATACTTGGAGTGCTGATTAATCATTAGTCTGGGATTATTGACAGTAGACTGGATTCATGACCTTATTATACGGAGCCATGGTTATTATTGTCATAACTTACTGTCGATTAGCAATCTTTCGCAATGTGAAAGAGACCACCGCCTGTTTGTCTTGTGTACTTTATTAGATCAGATGTTTGTAGAGGTGAATTCAAATAAGACAACCAGCTTCAATTTCACAAGATTTTTTTTTTTTTTGTACTCTGTAGTAAAACATCTTGATTATACATCATTTCTAAATAACCAGGAGTTGCACAGTTTTGTGTGTTTTTTCCCCACATACAAGCACAGTAGCACTGTCAATCTATTCCACCCATAAAGCGTTGTAAAAACATACGAAAAACCTTCATCAATGTTTTATATACATGCTGTAATTACAAACCCCGTTTCCATATGAGTTGGGAAATTGTGTTAGATGTAAATATAAACGGAATACAATGATTTTCAAATCATTTTCAACCCATATTCAATTGAATGCACTACAAAGACAAGATATTTGATGTTCAAACTCAAAAACTTTATCTATTTTTTTTTGCAAATAACAATTAACTTAGAATTTCATGGCTGCAACACGTGCCAAAGTAGTTGGGAAAGGGCCTGTTCACCACTGTGTTACATGGCCTTTCCTTTTAACAACACTCAGTAAACGTTTGGGAACTGAGGAGACACATTTTTTAAGCTTCTCAGGTGGAATTCTTTCCCATTCTTGCTTGATGTACAGCTTAAGTTGTTCAACAGTCCGGGGGTCTCCATTGTGGTATTTTAGGCTTCATAACGCGCCACACATTTTCAATGGGAGACAGGTCTGGACTACAGGTAGGCCAGTCTAGTACCCGCACTCTTTTACTATGAAGCCACGCTGTTGGAACACGTGGCTTGGCATTGTCTTGCTGAAATAAGCAGGGGCGGCCATGGTAACGTTGCTTGGATGGCAACATATGTTGCTCCAAAACCTGTATGTACCTTTCAGCATTAATGGTGCCTTCACAGATGTGTAAGTTACCCATGCCTTAGGCACTAATACACCCCCATACCATCACAGATGCTGGCTTTTGAACTTTGCGCCTAGAACAATCCGGATGGTTATTTTCCTCTTTGTTCCGGAGGACATGATGTCCACAGTTTCCAAAAACAATTTGAAGTGTGCACTCGTCAGACCGCAGAACACTTTTCCACTTTGCATCAGTCCATCTTGGATGAGCTCGGCCCCAGCAAAGCCGGCGGCGTTTCTGGGTGTTGTTGATAAATGGCTTTCGCTTTGCATAGTAGAGTTTTAACTTGCACTTACAGATGTAGCGACAAACTGTAGTTACTGACAGTGGTTTTCTGAAGTGTTCCTGAGCCCATGTGGTGATATCCTTTACACGCCGATGTCGCTTTTTGAAACGTACTATGAATATAGACATGCGAAATGTATGTAATAGTTGGAATTAAACTATTCGACTCGGATGTATGGCTGCAAATTTATCTAAAAATGATTCATGCTTTTGACATTTTCCATTTTATGCAGAAGAACCAATTAAGTTAGGAAATCGAAGTTCCGCTGTATCTGATTTGACGCTGTGGCATTGATTAACACACGTTCCTAACATCGTAACAACATTTATGAGTCAAAAATGAGGTAAATCACCATAAGTCCCCTTTAAAAATTTACAACAAAATATTCCATTATTGGCGCTTATGAACTTAGTTTATTGTTAACAGTAGGATGAAAGCAGCAGTATAAATAACACATTTGAATGTGTCTTTTACTGGACTTTTTAAACTGCCCAAATTGAGATGTTCACCTCCTGCGCTCTGCTTGCATGATTACGGCTAAAATTGGAACTTTCATCCCATCACGTCGTGCTGGAGGCATTCTTCTGACAGTTCCCGAGCTTTACTTTGCACCCTTGCCTTTCACACCACAGAGGTCAAGGATTCACTCGCGTGTGTTTGTGTGTGTGCAGAAGGGAGGTGGAGGAAAACAGCTGAAGTGAGTATGGGGCGAAGCTGTCTTCCCTCTCAGCCAAGCTGTTGTCAGGTCTTCTGTGTAAAAGAACCCTGACAGTCTGTCCCCTACCTCACCTTGCCCTGATCAGGGCCTGATATCAGCTTTCATCCATCGTGCAAGTGTGGGGAGTGAGCGCGAGTGCCCACTCAAGTGTAACAACTTGCTCCCTTTTCTCCACACGTGTTTCTGTGAGTGTGTACCCCCTTTTCCCCGACACACACACACCCAGCTCCACGCGGCTCAACTGTTCAATATTTATCCACGGTGGTAAAAACTGACTTGTGGATTAATGCAGTCTTCAGTCAGACTACAACATGTCAGGGTTTTCACACCATCCCTTCCCCCTGGTGACCAGATGTGATGTTTTTCAAAAGGAGAAAGTGAATCCCAACCAGAGACCACCAAAAGGAGACCTGCTGTCACACTTCTGCAGTTTACTGACACAGAAAGAAAAAGAGCTAAACATGTTTTTTTTTTTTGCCCATGCTATACATTTTGTATGTGGTTTGGCTGTGGGACCCACCGTCATGCTTTCAGGGACGGAACCTATAGCGTCAAGGAGAGTTATCTATATGTATTTTTTGCTCTTGAAAAATGAATCTGTCAGTCATTTTTCAACATATCAATTAGTTTTTGAGTAATCGGTAGATACCCAACTGTACTTGGAACGCACCCTTTCCATCACCAGACTCTTGATGTGTCATGTTTTTGTCGTCCTGATCCATGATTACTTCAAAACTGATACGGTTAACATTATGAGCATAAAGAAAATGCAAGGCCAGCAACACTCGTGTCCTTCTTATAATTTGAATATAAACTGCACATGCGCTACCAAACGCAGACCGGTTTCGACAAGGTCTTCATCAGTGTGCAATTTTTAACAGGAAGTGATATAGTCACAGCTGTGGTCAATCAATTGATATAATAAATCAAGAACAACTTAAATGAAAGTGCACAAATAATAGACAAAATGGGCACAAAATTAATAGAAAAGAATCGGCATGCTTGGGCTTCCCTGCTCTTTCATTTTCCTTCGATACCATAGCCTGTTTCCCCTTCATGCTCTTTAGGCATTTCCTCAAGATGCTTGAGGAAAACATCAGCAGAAGAGGACGCAAAAAAAAAATACTAGCGCTTACCTTCTTTTTCTCATTTTTGAGCAGTCTGCTCTCCTTTCTCCATTTTCTTGCAGGTTCTCTCCCTGTCTTTCTCCCCTTGAGTGTGCTCCTGATTTTCAGGATCGCATTTAGCATGAGTCTTTAAAAAATGTCATATCCAAACTTCGACAAAAATTCTTCTTCTTCGAAATCAGAATCATTAAAATGAATTAAAGTTACACTCCTCTCACTTGGTCTGTCCCAGTTTGCATGAGTCAATTAGAAGTGAATCATATTTATGTAGCGCTTTTTCTCTAGTGACTCAAAGCTCTTTACATTGAGAATCAGACTGGAGAGGTCCATATGTTCCTTATATTCTCATCATTCGGAAATATATGTGGGCTGACCCCTCTTTAGTTGGATTGCTTTTTTGTGATTGTTTTTAAAGCATATGTATTTATGGCCTAAATTAAGCATTTTTAATCATAACAATTGCTAATTGAACTAAAAATGGTAATACTAAACTAGTATTGGCCACAAGATGATACCAAACCAATAAGAGCACGCTGTTGCGTATAATGCCAACTGATTGGCTCTGCCTCAGACAGCATACCTATATTGGATTACGAGTGTAAAGGTGACTGTGTGGATGTTATTTCATGTCTAGAGGGCCTTTCTAATGTTAAAAACCATAAACAGTTTTTTTATGCACAACCATGAAAATATTTGATGAATAATGAATAATTCCTGCTTCATGGTCAGGTCTGGAACCACTTAACGAGAATTACCATACTGAAATATTTCAAGAATCTTTTTTTAAACATTTGGATGATTATGGTTTACAGCTAATAAAAAAACTAATTCCGTATGTCATAAAATGTGACAAATTGTAAAAAAAAATAAAAAATGATAATATAGATAATATATAGAGCTTGTATTCCAGAATACTCGTGTCTTAAATCAGTCTGGTAATCATTCAGATGGTTGTTGCTCTATGGGAACAGTTTATACCAGTACATTAAGGGGCCTGGGGCCGTACTTATCAAGCTTCTTAGAGTGCCATTTTACACTTAAGTCCTGAGAATTTGCGAAATTTAGTCCTACTCTCAAACTTAAGAATAAAAGCTTTTTATCAACGTTCTTAAGTCTAAGAATCACTCCTACTCTCCATGATATTTAAGAGACCTTCAGAGGTGTCTTAAGTGATTAGGAGTTGCCAGCAGGGGATGGCACTGAGGCGAGAGAGACGTGCGCGAACATTCAGGGAGCGGAACGATGTTCTGGATTTGTTTGATGACGAGCAGCTGATCAAACGGTATCTTTTAGACAGAGCGGGTATTATTTTTGTCACAGATTTAATACTTTTCGATTCCATGTTGATTTCTGCATGTGGCTGCAGTGGGCTAGTATATATAGAGCCACCCACACCAGTTTCAAATTAGTTGCCTAATTAATGAATTGGAAAGAAAATGTTATGACAGTAGCGTATGTGTGTGGCCGTGAGGTGAGTGACGTCAGTGAGTGTGTGGGCGACAGAAGAGAGGGAGCGGTAGCGTGAGTGCCGGCGGGGACTAGTTTCTTTTTTTTATTATTTTGTAGTTTATTGTCAAAATATACACTCCCATTGTCCACTTAAATATTTCCAAGATATTTCTTTATTTTTAGACAACGGATTCCCTTCCGTGATTGGTCATTTCTATGGACACAGAAATTACGTCACCTAAAATTCCATTTACGGCACATAGTAATGTCGTAATTCAGCTCTGAGTGTGACACTTAAGATTCAGCCCTACGCTTCGCTGAAAGTGTGAGTAAGACGCTTGATAACTAACTTTTAAGTGCAGCTTTCAGCGAAGAATTTATTTACTCTTAAGTCAACTCTTAGCAGGCTTCTTAGGAGTAATTCTGAGAAGCTTGATAAGTACGGCCCCTGATCTATTGTGTGTACTAAAATCCATGCAAACTTGATAGCACACTCAAAGCTGATTTACTAAACTCTGAAAAGTTTGTGCAAACTGACAGTTACACACACAGCTGTGAGAAAGTAGCGGGTTGTGCTGCAGCTCCATTCGAGGCATGCTTGTCAACATATATTGACTGTCAGAAATAAACTATAAAAATACTCAACAACATCCTTTTATAATTTTATAGTTGCTAGATGACCTGAGGGCTTATTAAAAAAAAAAAAATTGATACCTTTTGAAGTCTGCTGGTGTTTTCTTTAATAATTTATTTATTGATATAGAAGATATATTATTAAAAAACCTCTTTCAATATACATTTTTTTGCATCTTCAGCACACAGTTAGTGCCAGCGTCTTCAATGAGTCCAATTTCGAAGCGCAAAATTATTCAAAAGTGTTTTCCATTGTAGATGCATTGTGTCCGCCCTGAGATCGGTAGGTTGTGAGTTCATACCAAAGACTATAAAAATGGGACCCATTACCTCCCTGCTTGGCACTAAGCATCAAGGGTTGGCATTGGGGGTTAAATCACCAAAAATGATTCCCGGACGCGCCACCGCTGCTGCCCACTGCTCCCCTCACCTCCTGAACAAGGGGATGGGTCAAATGCAGAGGACAAATTTCGCCACACCAAGTGTGTGTGTGACAATCAATGGTACTTTAACTTTAACTTAACTTTGCAGGACTGCTTCTAAAATGCCCAGAAGTAAGTGATACGTGTCTGCTGCATGTTTGAAAACAGCAAAACGCCACAGGTCGGAGCATGATAACATAAATGTGCAGTAAATAATTGAGTGTCTCCATAGTGAAAGCTGCGTAGTACACACAAAAAGCCTTTTTGAATATGGCGGTCGGCACCACTTTTCAATTGTTTGCACAGTCTTAGTAGATCACACATAACACGCAAACTAAAACTGCAGACACTTAGCGCACGCTGTTTAGCGTGTGGTATTTGGATCTTAGTAGATCAGGCCCTAAATCCATCAAGGCCCTTTTGAATGAATTTGGTGTTGAGGAATTTGACTGGCTTGATTGGCATCACTAAATTGGCCCTAGTGTGTGAATGTGAGTGTGAATGGTGTCTGTCTATCTGTGTTGGCCCTGCGATGAGGTGGCGACTTGTCCAGGGTGTACCCCGCCTTCCACCCGAATGCAGTTGAGATAGGCTCCAGCGACCCCAAAAGGGACAAGCGGTAGCAAATGGATGGATGGATGGATGGAATTTGACTGGCTTGTATTAAACCATGACCTCAATCCCAGTCGAACAAAGTGAGGACTATCCCGATGTAAATATTTACTAAAAATAAGACAAGGGTGCAGCCATTTTTTCTCACCTTAATATGAAATGTTATATTTATTGTGTATTACCTTTTGTTGGTTAATCTCTCAGGCAAAATTGAGCTTCCATTACCAGAATATGGATTGCAGCCATGCTTGCACCAGTGCTGTGGCTCCGATACAGGTTCAATGCCCTTTTCCTCGCTGCCCAAAAGTGCTTATGCAGCATTTTCAGCACCTGGATTAAGTCATTCATTGACATTCTCTGACACACACATGCGCACACACGCACACACTCTCACACGCCGTTATCCATCCATCCTCAAGCAGTAAACATTGTGTTTCCCTGTAGAGAAGATGTTCGAGCTGTCCTCTTTCAACAAAAGGCAGGTATTCTATTGTATACTGCTTATCCCGAGCTGGAGCCTATCCCATCCAACAGCGGGAGAGATAAGTCTGTTCATTGTGTTTTTCTAGTTTTCCTTTTTTTTGCCTGCGTGTTGGTGTACAACCTTCAGATGAGTCTCCCGTGGCGTTGTTCCCATTATATTTATTCTCTGCTGCGTGCTTTTACAAACACATTGAACGACCAACACGACATGTTCAACATTTGTATTTTTGCTCTATTGTTGTTATCATGTGCATTGTAGGTTTGTCAGCCTTTGCTTCCATCCTACAGCGCCACCTACCCATTTGTAATTTACTTACAGCACTACAAAAGTTAATTCAATTGAACAAAGATTTTTTTTAAATTAATGGTGGAATAAAAACAATGAAATTATGGATTTGTGGCCATAGCATTAATAATACAATTATTGTCGATGCCATGCTTGACTATAAAATGAACTAGAAACCTCAAATCAAAAACTTACAATCAAAATGAATGGAAATTGCATTTATCAGTAATTATTTAATAAATAATTTCTTAGTCAATATCCTGTATTTATTTATACATTATACAATGATTTTAGTCTTATATTTATTTTTGTTGGTTTTTGTCAGGTTTAAACACTGATGACATCTATTGAACAAGACAAGAAGCAAATAATTAAACAGAGCCTAATTGGTCCAAAAAATATTATTTGCAAATCAATAATTATAATCTGCAAATAATGTGCTGTTGTCTAGTGTCTGTGCGGCATAGAGCTCGGCAGGGTGACCATGTAATACTCCATATTAGTAGGTGGCAGCAGGTAGTTCATTGCTTTGTAAAAGTCGGAACGCGTCGAGGATATGCAAACCACAGCGAGAAACAGCGTGCAGGTAAAAAGGTATGTTACGCTTAAACCAAAAACGAACAAAAGGCAAGTCCCGCTAGTAAAATGCACTGAAGCATAGGGATGGCTATGCAAAACGAAAGTAAAACTGAACTGGCTACAAAGTAAACAAAAACAGAATGCTGGACGACAGCAAAGACTTACAGTACATGACATGACAATCAAAAATGTCCCCACAAGGAAGGATAGCGTCCACACAACTGAAATAGTCTTGTTTGCCAATACAAAGCAGGTCAGGCAATGGCACGCAAAGGAAGGCGTGAAGCTGCTACAGGAAAACACCAACAAAACAGGAAGAGCCACTAAAATAACAGCGCAAGACAGGAGCTAAAGCACTATACACAGGAAAACAACTACAAACTAAAAAAAAAAGACAACCTGGTGGAGTTTCATTTTTTTAACGTTTCTGCTGGTGGTGTGCCTCCGTATTTTTTCAATGAAAAAAATGTGCCTTGGCTCAAAAAAGGTTGAAAAACACTGTTTCAGATCATAAATATTGTATAAAAACAATACAATTGAATGTACTTTACTGTACAGTAGTTTTAGGAAGTAATAATAATGTACAGTATTCACCTTGGAGAGCGGACTTCTACGGTATCTACTTCCAGCTGTTCTGTGCTCTTGTGTCATCCTTTTGTGTTCCTGGTGGTTTTTTTTTTGCCTTTTGGTTCGGGACCCTTTGGGATTGTGCGACAAGGGGTGCGACTTTCGTGACTTCTGCGGTGCTTTTTTGTGGGCTTCTGGATCTGCCTCCCGGGACCCTTTTGGCCGTGGGGACCAGCTGCAGGCTCTCTGCGACACTGGAGTCTGTTTGGAGAGACTGGAGGAGAGGAGATGCGGATGAAGAGACAGGGCTGCGGAGCCGGCGCTGGGCCGGGACGGACGGGCTTCACAGTGTCTTGGCTGAATGAACGTGTATCGGACGCCTCGGTCTCCTTGGACGCATCCTCGCTCATCCATGCGGACTGGACACTGGCCGAGAGTTGGTGGGCGGCCCAGGGTGGAGTCGGCTCTCTTGGTTGCTTTGTTGGGTCTGCTCCTGTCTCTGGCCTTGCTCCCCCCACACCAGCAGACCGTGGCTTGGAACACCGCAGAGGCCACCACGGTGTGTGTGTGGGTGTTGAAATTATGTTTTTGTTTGGTTGCTTGTTTATGCATGGTGCAATCGTGTGTGCGCAATGTATATTATTGGTTGATTCATTTTGTTGTTGTTGTTGTTTTACTTCTGTGACTGTGTGTAGAAGTTGCTTAAGCTTGGCTCTTTTAATGTCTTTAATGTCCTTTGTGTTCTTTGATGTTTCCCGCTTACACACTTGTTTATGTGTGCTATGGCTATGAGTGTTTTTCCCCCCCTTGGCCTCAGTCTGAACCCCTTCTCCAGTGGCCCAGGATTAGACTGAATTTTTATTTTCTCACCCCCCGTCCCCGAGCGTTTACCTGTTTCTCACCTTTTTGTAAGGGCCGCCGGAAGTTGGCAGACCCATCAGCGATCCTGTTCTGTCTCCCTGTAATGTTGCTCTTGAATGGGTTTGTGCTGAATATCTTAATTTCCCCTGGGGAAATAATAAAGTACTTCTGATTCTGATTCTGATTTTGGCTCATGGGACTCCGGAAGCAGCGGACGGGTACTAATAGGCTATGCATTGTGCGGCTTAGGCGGCACACTGCGAAAACCCGGACATGGGAGGAGTTCGGAGAAACCATGGAGTTGTGCAAACGGTCAAACGTGAAGTTCCTTACTGGTAAGTAACACATAGACCTTTATCATTACAAAATAACCTTACAAATCATCAAATGAAGAACCAAATTGTACGGTTCAATTCTTGTAGTCCATAGAGTTTTCTGCTCAGCGACAATTTCCAACCAACCTACTGCAATTATTCAAGGTACATCACTGAAAAACACAACTTTTTTTTACATTCAATGTTCGATAAAACGGAACATACTGCTTGTGTTTGATGTGCTGTGTTAAATTTTTCACTGATCTTCATCAAACAAGCTGTATTAATGCCGTCACACACACACTGAATAAAAATGCCACCGAACACTAGGTGACTGAGGAAAGTGAGTGAAGAAATGATGGAATTTCCTAGTAAATTTCTGCAGGTTATATTTTTTCAGTACTTAAGTATAATAGGAAGGGCTTTAGGAACCTGCCAGTCAGAGTTCAGGGTTAGCTGCACCGATGAAAGGCAGAGCGTGGTGACGCAACGTCTCTCTGATATTTTCCATTTTTAAATCATGGCTTGACTGCAGCGCGTGGGTTGCCAAAACCTCTGAGCTTCGACGCACATTCAGCTACCTGTATCTTTGACGCAAATGTAAGTTAGAACCTGCACTTTAAAGTAATCTGCTTAGGGACTAACTTCTTTTTGTGTCACTTATTAGTAGAGAATGTTGTAGTGGACAATAGTAGAGGTCGATTAACAACTGACACTGGCCAAGGTATTGGTCATTTTAATTTTTGTATTTACTAGGTTTTAGTTGATTATTTTCCAAATGTATGATGTTTGTTTTTTGTTGGATTGTTTTACTGTGCACCATTTTAACCTGTCCCTTTTTTTATCCCACTAAGTTAACTGTTGTATTTATTAAACATCAAATGTTTAAATAACATCTTTTTTTAAAAATCTTATTCACATGGCACTTTATTTCAATGACTGGATTTGTGCAATAGCATTAAATTACAAACCCTGTTTCCATATGAGTTGGGAAATTGTGTTAAATGTAAATATAAACGGAATACAATGATTTGCAAATAATTTTCAACCCATATTCAGTTGAATACGCTACAAAGACAACATATTTGATGTTCAAACTGATAAACATTTTTTTTTTTGCAAATAATCATTAACTTTAAAATTTGATGCCAGCAACACGTGACAAAGAAGTTGTGAAAGGTGGCAATAAATACTGATAAAGTTGAGGAATGCTCATCAAACACTTATTTGGAACATCCCACAGGTGAACAGGCAAATTGGGAACAGGTGGGTGCCATGATTGGGTTTAAAAGTAGATTCCATGAAATGCTCAGTCATTCACAAACAAGGATGGGGCGAGGGTCACCACTTTGTCAACAAATGCGTGAGCAAATTGTTGAACAGTTTAAGAAAAACCTTTCTCAACCAGCTATTGCAAGGAATTTAGGGATTTCACCATCTACGGTCCGTAATATCATCAAAGGGTTCAGAGAATCTGGAGAAATCACTGCACGTAAGCAGCTAAGCCCGTGACCTTCGATCCCTCAGGCTGTACTGCATCAACAAGCGACATCAGTGTGCAAAGGATATCACCACATGGGCTCAGGAACACTTCAGAAACCCACTGTCAGTAACTACAGTTGGTCGCTACATCTGTAAGTGCAAGTTAAAACTCTCCTATGCAAGGCAAAAAACCGTTTATCAACAACACCCAGAAACGCCGTCGGCTTCGCTGGGCCTGAGCTCATCTAAGATGGACTGATACAAAGTGGAAAAGTGTTCTGTGGTCTGACGAGTCCACATTTCATATTGTTTTTGGAAACTGTGGATGTCGTGTCCTCCGGACCAAAGAGGAAAAGAACCATCCGGATTGTTATAGGCGCAAAGTTGAAAAGTCAGCATCTGTGATACTTGCCAACTCTCCCGTTTTTAGCGGGAGAATCCCGGTATTCAGCGCCTCTCCCGACAACCTCCCGACAGAGATTTTCTCCCGACAAACTCCCGGTATTCAGCCGGAGCTGGAGGCCACGCCCCCTCCAGCTCAATGCGGACCTGAGTGGGGACAGCCGTTCTCACGTCCGCTTTCCCACAATACAAACAACTTGCCTGCCCAATGACGTCATAACATCTACGGCTTTTAGAGAGTAGAGTGCACAACAAGGAGAGAGAGTTCTTGGTTTCTTATGTGGGTTTATTGTTAGGCAGTTTCATTAACGTCCTCCCAGCGCGGTACCAACACACAACAACAGCAGTCACGTTTAGTCTACCGTAAAGCAGTTCGTCTGCAGTAAACAGCAATGTTGTGACACTCTTAAACAGGACAATACTGCCATCTACTGGATAGCCTACAGAACACTGAAATTCAAGTATTTTATTTATATGCATATTAAAATAAAATAAAAAAATAACAAAAAAATTTTTTTTTAAATAAATAAATAAATAAATAAAAAAAAAAAAAAAAAAAAAATATATATATATATATATATATATATATATAGCTAGAATTCACTGAAAGTCAAGTATTTCATACATATATATATATTATATATATGTATGAAATACTTGATTTGGTGAATTCTAGCTGTAAATATACTCTCTTGTTAACCACGCCCTTAGCCACGCCCCAACCACGCCCCCCACTCACCCCCCCACCCCCCACCTCCCGATATCGGAGGTCTCAAGGTTGGCAAGTATGCATCAACGTGGCTTCATAGTAAAAGAGTGCGGGTACTAGACTGGCCTGCCTGTAGTCCAGACCTGTCTCCCATTGAAAATGTGTGGTGCATTATGAAGCCTAAAATACCACAAAAATGTGTCTCCTCAGTTCCCAAACGTTTACTGAGTGTTGTTAAAAGGAAAGGCCATGTAACACAGTGGTGAACATGCCCTTTCCCAACTACTTTGGCACGTGTTCCAGCCATGAAATTCTAAGTTAATTATTATTTGCAAAAAAAAAAAAGTTTATGAGTTTGAACATCAAATATCTTGTCTTTGTAGTGCATTCAATTGAAAATGGGTTGAAAAGGATTTGCAAATCATTGGTATTCCGTTTATATTTACATCTAACACAATTTCCCAACTCATATGGAAACAGGGTTTGTATTATCCGGTGCTGTTATATTGAGGCTTGGTTTTATTTTGCAGTGTATTCCACTTCATTTGCAGTGTGTGTTTTTTAGAGTGGCAACATTTGGGTTTTTATTCTATTTAAGTATTTTATCATAGTACTGGTTTTAATTCAGAGCAACTGTTAAACTATTGCCTTTTAACTACTGAGTGTGTTGTGTTTCCTATGGGAAATAAATGTACCAGATTAAAGTTCAGCCTCCTCCCGTTTATTCTGGCAACCGGTTTTAGCTGTATTATAGTTCTTGATGCTTTTAGTACCCACATCGATTTATAACAACTACATAAGTACAGTGGTAATTTGAGATACAGTAGGAACCGTCCCTTGACTGTTTGTTATGCTTTAATTTGCAAGAATTTGAAAGAAGAGCCCAACCCACCACCGGTTAAAGTAATATTTGTCACATGGTTGAACCGCTTGAGCAATAAAGAGTTATTATATTGTTGTATGTTGCTATTCCTGCTTCTTTTACACAAGAAACAAAGTTTTAATTAGACAACCGACATACGCGATTGAGTGCCGCTCAGAAATCGACACAACCATGCCCTCCAATTATCGGAAAAGCGAAATTTAGTGTGAAGGTGAAGAGGCGGACGACCAAAGCGGGGAAACAATCCAATAAATATATGTCCTACCGGTTAGCGGCCTAATCGGCGATTGATCCCCACCACAGCATCAGTTTGCATCACACAACCTGCAGCCAGAAATGTCCAAACGATGAATATTTATTGTTAGAATAATTATATATAAGTTATCACACAACTCTTATGCTTAAAGGCCGTTGCTGTAGTTATTATCCAATGTGCGCAAGCTGTACTTTTTCTTTTCGTGCAAAGGCCCATAACTTGTTATCTTCCCCTGCAAGTTAGGAGTTGCCGCGCCGCAGATGTTTCTGTTTTTCAGCCTGCTAACAGCCAAGGACGGACCTCAAGCACCTCAACGAAGATAAAGGCAGACAAAGCAGAGACAGGGTGCAATCACAATGCTCAGCACATTTCCGTTCAGAATAATCACGTATTGTGTCTACTGAGCTATTTGCATAATATGTTTAGAAGCAGCCTCAGCGATGTAACTAGGTAACTCCTGAATAAAATGGGGGGCACATGGGCTGTTCCTCAGAGCGTGGGGGGGAGACTGTAACTGAGTGTGCAGCTCCATACGTTCTCCTCATGAGAACAATTGAACTCTGTCTGATTCCTTGCTTCTTGTTCTGTTTAATAGATAGTTCAGTGTTTAAACCTGACATTTATCCATAAAAATATTGAGACGCTGCAGATACTGTGTTTGAAGTGTTTCGGTTTGTTCTTCCCAGTCTTGACTCAACAAACTGGATTCGTCGAGAATTACCTTTGGCACTCAAACATACATATCGCTTGTTGTCAACTTTGACCTCTCCGGTCCATCACTCAAATACCTCCGTGGGCAGTGGTGTGCCGTCAGGGCCAGCAAGGCCTTCTCTGCTGGCCTAACATAACCAGGAATCATGGTCATAATTAAAGATTATATTATTTTTTTTATTTACTTTCCCTAAATATCTAAAAGTATTCATATTCTCTTCATGTCATATTATGCTCGTTCCTGTGCTGTTGTTTTTAGTTTTAGTTCGTATCCAATCAGAATTCAGCTATCTTATGTTGCCATGCTGTACGAAATCTGCCAGGCGCCTTCAAAATCAACAATGCGGGCGTCCGTGCACTGTAAGTGAAGGGGGACGTACAGGTGATAGACAGTTGCGATAGCCAATCAGATCACGAGTTGTTGTCAGTAAGGCTCACGTTGAACGTGACATTTACGCGTCCTGTGATTGGATGCTCATCGGGACCGTTAGCGGATAAATGTGACAACACAGAGTTGAGAGACAGTTGCGATAGCCAATCAGATTGCAAGTTATTGACAGTAGCTGTTCTGTTACAACTAAAAGTTGTAAACTGTTTTTGTTAAAGTGTGTCATGCTTGTCATTTAATTAACATTGTTACATGTGTATTTGTCGCCATCATGTGGTCAGGGCATACTACGTATATATTTGAGAAGTGTGTACTTTGAATCAAACTTTATTGACCGGAAGTTGCATAAGCCAAGCAGAGAAATTTACGGTATATGTTTTAATTGCTGATGCGTTTTAATTGATTTTTAAATGCGCCAGAAAATAACCCGTTTTGTATACTGTTGATGTGATTGTATGCCCAGTAGTGCGTAAATGTGTTCCTCTTTAGTGTTTCTCCAGCAATGATCATGTGGTGACATCAATTATAGTATTTTGAGAGGTAATCATTGAAGTCGGAGATCACTAAAGGCCTAGGTGGGAAACGCACGGCCCGCTACTGTCCGTGTGTAACATAAAAAAGCAATGTATTCTTTCCTATAGTTACACAACAGAGAAACCTACAAAAGTCTGCTTCCCAAGGTAAATGCTAAACAATATTATTACATTATTAGATAAAACTAATGTAGTTGTTAGAATAGAATAGAATAGAATCGAAAGTACTTTATTGATCCCTGGGGGAAATTCAGCACCACAGTCCGCTCACAATAAACAATAAACACTTAGGTATTTTTTACATGTGAATACTATAAATACAGTCTATTATACAGCATTATTCACATGTGAATAACATAACTACAGTCTTTTATACAGCATTATTCACACATGAATAATATAAATACAGTCTATTATACAGCATTATTCACATTTGAATAACAAATACAGTCTATTATACAGCATTATTCACATGTGAATAACATAAATACAGTCTATTATAAAGCATTATTCACATGTGAATAATATAAATACAGTCTATTATACATTTAAGTACAGTCAAAAAGGGACATATGCATTATACAGTCTGATGGCTGTCGGTATGAAGGACTACTGTACTACATTCTATTGTAATGTTTTTCTTTTCAAAAGGCATTTTACATGTTAAAATGGTGGTGTTTTGGGAGAGCCAAGCATGGAACTAATGGATTTCAATTTATTTCAACGGACGGAGTTGATTTTTAAATACGAGTGTTTTGTGTTACAAGCTTATATTATCCTACTATTGGAGAAGGCGTGAAACTTTTCCGTGAAGAAAATTTGGAACCCTCAATTTCCTGACTGTGAACCCAACATGCTAACCACTCAGTCACCATGCAGCCCATTCAATGTTAATGATGTTCTTTGATTGCACAAATACGGCATTCTGATCACCGGGCAGCGAGTTCTTTCTGTTTATCAAAGCTCATTTGATGGTGGAAGTACTATTTTGGAGTCAATCCAGCAACATACTGTCCACTACATTATGCATGTTCCAGCTCTCTACTGTCACAGATACTTCACAACACCAGCTGCTTTATGTGTTTTATGGAAAACCGAGTGCCCTTGGACGATCCAATGGCCTCCTCTTGACCTGAAATAGGTTTGCACATACAAGTTCATCTGTCATGTATCACCCGCACCATGCTTGATCCCCTGCCTGCCTGTCCCATCCCGTGCTGCTGCCTGACAGGCAGTAAACCGGTCCTGACAGGGTCCTCGACGGTGTCACAAGCTCACTACAGAAATCAGTACCTGTCTCTACTCATTTCCTCCTTTCGGCACTTGAGACCTGAACCCAGCGGCTCTGAACCCCAGATGGCTCCGCCTATCTCTGTGGTGGAGGATCACAAAAGCTGATTTTCACATGATTTCGGGTTGTCTTTGTGCAGAATGTGCATTGTATTTACAAATATTGTCATGTCCAAGAACATGTAACGCATTGTCTTAACTCATATCTTCTATGTTTGTGTCGACTAGTACAGTCGGAAGGGGATTCATATGGCCCCGGTTTACCTGACACATGAAACGTGACGACTTGGGGGAGAGCATTTTCACTACCCACTTTAGCCGCCAAATGGCAATGAAATGTGTTTTGTGGCAATTCCGACTTTGACCACAGTGTCAGTTGCTATGTAGAGTGGCATTTTGCATCAATTTTAGCTGCATGGCTCTTAATCTCATGCAAGATCCACCCAGAAATGGGGCCAGGTGAATCCATTCCATACTGTATATCAGGATCAGTTATTATCATGTCAAAATCTGTAAATTTAATCGTGGACGCCATGAGATATTTTTAATATGAAGGCACAAAAAAGTTTACATGTGATCTCTACTGTATCACACATATACTGTTCTGTAGGATTCTTAAAGATGCATTTTCACACCTTTATTTTGAAGTGGCAAAGTACTGTAAATCCTAACTACATCAAAACATAATTGGGAAAAATTAAACCATGTTAATGTAAATATTGTCTTTCACGCTCAAGATTATTAGTCATTTTTTACAGTGGCCTGGAAGTGCAAAAACACTCATTTCATGAGGTGGCGACTTGTCCAGGGTATACCCCGCCTTCCGCCCGATTGTAGCTGAGATAGGCTCCAGCGCCCCCCGCGACCCCGAAGGGAATAAGCGGTAGAAAATGGATGGATGGATGGAAATTACAATCTTCAAAAACACAAAAACAAAGGGAGGAATTAACTTAAGATAAAATAAAAATTAGTAAGACCAAGACCAAGAAGCTGGTCATCGACTTTAAGAAGAAAATTACCCTGTGGAGCCCATCTAAATCCAGAGTTGGGAGGTGGCATTAGTGGGGCAGTAAAAGTAACCCCACTTGAATAGCAGACTGGACTGGAAGGACAACAGCAAAGCTGTATACAAGAAGGGCATGCGCAGACTCTTTTTCCTGAGGTAGCTTAGGTCCTTTAATGTGTGCAGTAAGCTGTTGGAGATCTTTTTTTCAGTCTGTTGTGGCCAGTGCACTGTACTTTGCAGTGGTTTGTTGGAGGAGCAGCACCAGCAAAAGGGACTTAAACCGGATTGAAAAACTGATCCGGAACGCTACTGGCACGCAGTTGGAGGCATTTGTGTCTGTGAGGGACAGGAGGACCCTGGACAATCCTGCCCACCCACTCCACCAGACAATTGACGGACAGCAGAGCTCATACTCCGACAGGATCCTTCAGCTTCGTTCCCACAGTGTTCGATTCAAGGACTCCTTCATTCCGGACTCCATTCAGCTGTATAATCACTCGCCATACAGCAATAGATGATATCTGTCTATTACCTAACCGCTTCTATGTTAGCTACCTCTCCTTGTTTATCATGTATATTTTCTGCTAGATCTACTCTCTATTTTATGCTGCCCTTTTTTTTTTTACATACACATATACTGTAATATTGTACATGGTAATTGGGATTTGTTATATATTGTATATATTATATAAAAATATAATATAATAATATAATATATCAGTATATATTATATACTGTATATATAATATGCAAATATTACATGTAGGTCATATTTTATATTGCTACT
Source organism: Entelurus aequoreus (assembly GCF_033978785.1). Lineage (NCBI taxonomy): Eukaryota > Metazoa > Chordata > Actinopteri > Syngnathiformes > Syngnathidae > Entelurus > Entelurus aequoreus. The sequence goes on along the minus strand of NC_084731.1, from coordinate 27,732,675 downwards.
ATGGTACATTTTTAGTCTACTTGATACCTGCATTATCTTTTCCATCCTTACACTTTACATTATTTGTAACTGAGCTACTGTGTGGAACCATTTCCCTTGTGGATCAATAACATTTGTCTAAGTCTAAGTTAACACAAAACACTTTACAATTTCAGAAAATACAAAAACAAAAGCCCAAACAACTTACAATTTCAGAAAATGGAAAGGGGATGTCCCAAAATTCCAGATTGACAGCTAAATCAGCCAATTAAATTGTTCATGTCCGCAGAGCCCGAATGAGGACGTGAAGATTCAGCGAAAGTGGACAAAGTGAAAGGCTGATTTAGATGTCAATCTGTGAATTGGGACATTCTCTTTTCTGTTTATGAAATTGTTTCGTTTTTTTTTCCTCTGTAGTTTGTTTCATGAAATTTTAAGTGTTTTGCGTTTCCAGGCCACCGTAGTTTTTGGATAATTTCTGTGTTTTGGACGTTGCTACGTTTTTAAGAATGCACCCCCCCAGGTGGCCGTGGGCTGGCCTCGCCGCGCTCTCCGGGGGTTGGGGGGGGGGGGCTCGTGGGGGCCCTGTTGCCGGTGGGGCGGGGGCGGTCTTCCCGTCCGGTTGCGGGGGGTCTCCGGGCCCCTCGGGCGGGGCGTCCCGCCTTTCTGTCCGTGTGGGGTGTGGTCTCTCGCTGGCTTGGGGTCTGGCTGCCCCCTGTTTTTCTCGTGCCTTGTCCTCTGCCGGGTGCGTCTGTCTGCGGCCTGCTGCTGGCCCTTGTGGGCGGCACGGTGGGCCAGGCTCTGGGGTTCCTGTCGCTGTCCGGCTTGGCTGCGTGGGGGCGGTGGCCCCTGGTTCCCTGGGCACCACACCTACTGTTTGTGGGATGGGTTCTCGGGGAGGCTGGGGCCGTACTCTGGCTCCCGCACACACTGGGAGTCAAATGTATTGTACATGCAAATTCACATATACTCACACACATACATACAGACATACATAGGTACCTACGCTCCCACATACATATACAAATAAATACAGTACATATTTACACACTCAAAGTTCGTACATCCACACGCACATTCATTATACAAACATACTGTATACACATACTGTACATATACATTCACTGTAAAAACATACATATACACATACTGTACATATACACTCACTGTACAAACACACACATACACATACTACACATACATTCACTGTACAAACACACACATACATATACTGTACATATACATTCACTGTACAAACACACATTTACACATACTGTACATATACATTCACTGTTCAAACACACATACTGTATACACATACTGTACATATACATTCGCTGTACACACATATACACATACTGTACATATACATTCACTGTACAAGCACACATACACATACTGTATACACATACTGTACATATACATTCACTGTACAAGCACACATACACATACTGTACATATACAAGTACATATGCACACATACACTCATGCACATAATCACGTTTCATCAAACATATATTAACGTTGTTGCCCTAGGGTAAACTGGGTATAACACATGGCACACTGACAAAGCTTAACCTATTGTTACTATAACAATCTACAAGGTTAATGTAGGTTGCTTCTCTTTCTTCCCCTCCATTTTTCTGCATTCTTTCGTATATCAAGTTATCATTACGTATATGTATTGTTGCATTTGAACAATTGTATTGTTGATAATAAAGGTAAAGTACTGGTATTGTTTATTACCAATAGCACTATTTCTATTGGTATTCATATTGCTCCATTTTTAGTGTAATAATGCTCATTGTCATTTCTGTATTTTTTAAATTTTTTTTCGCTAACTGCTTATTTGCTATTACTTTTACCATCATATTTGTACATGTCGTATTTGCTGATGTTGCTCTGTTGTTGTTGTTGTTGTTGTTGTTGTTGTTGTTGTGTTTGCTGTTGTTGTTTTTGTCTCTCTGTCTAATCCCCCTCTTGTCCCCACAATTCCCCCCTCTGTCTTCCTTTTTCTCTCTTTCTATCCCCTCCTGCTCCGGCCCGGCTGCACCAAATGATAATATAAATACATTTAATAAAGTCAAAATACAAGTAAGGCAACAAGAGAAGTATCCTACACTTCTCTTTTGTAAAGTAAATCTGAACAGCCGATATGGGCATCTACATCTGCTATATGATTTGCCCGTGAAGCTGGGCAGGACATTATAAAAAAAAAAAAAAAAAAAAAAAAGAATGCACCCCCCTAAATTATTAATTCTAAACAGGAAAAAAATAGAGCTATTGATGTGCAGTCACGGACTAATGTCAAGAGCCCCAAAGACCAACAGTACTCTTCCGACCTTCACAATAAAAGCACTGTGAGCTAAACCCTGTCCGATTAAATAAGGGTCTCAATAAAGTAGCTTTTCCAAACATGTTTATTTTTCCACCTTCACTGTGTTGTATATGTTTTTGTTTTGCTGTGATAATCATGACAATTGGATTCCCTTGAGGGAGTACTGGAGAATGCTCCCTCGGGTGATTCCCTTGTTCTGCTGGGGGATTTCAACGCTTATGTTGGCAACAACAGTGAAACCTGGAGAGGCGTGATTGGGAAGAATGGCCGCCTGGATCTGAACACGAGTGGTGTTTTGTTATTGGACATAACAAACACAATGTTCAAGCATAAGGGTGTCCATATGTGCACTTGGCACCAGGACACCCTCGGCCGCAGTTCCATTTTCAACTTTATAGTTGTGTCATCAGATTTGCGGTCTCATGTTTTGGACACTCGGGTGAAGAGAGGGGCAAAGCTTTCTACCGATCACCACCTGGTGGTGAGCTGGCTCCAATGATGGGGGAGGATGCCGGACAGACCTGGCAGGCCCAAACGCATTGTGAGGGTCTGTTGGGAACGTCTAGCAGAGTCTCCTGTCAGAGAGAGTTTCAATTCCCACCTCCGGAAGAACTTTGAACATGTCACGAGGGAGGTACTGGATATTGAGTTCGAGCGGACCATGTTCCGTGCCTCTATTGTCGAGGTGGCTGATTGGAGCTGTGGTTGGTGCCTGTCGTGGCGGTAATCCTGAGGAATGCCGTCAACCTGAAGAAAGAGTCTTATTGGGTCCTTTTGGCTCATAGGACTCCGGAGGCAACAGACAGGTACCGACAGGCCAAGCGGTGTGCGGCTTCAGCGGTTGTGGAGGCAAAAACTCGGACATGGGAGGAGTTCGGGAAGCCATGGAAAACAACTTCCGGATGGCTTCGAAGCAATTCTGGAACACCATCTGCCGCCTCAGGGGGGGAAGCAGTGCACTGTCAACACCGTGTATGGTGAGGATGGTGTGCTGCTGACCTCTACTGCGGCTGTTGTGGATCGGTGGAGGGAATACTTTGAGGACCTCCTCAATCCCATCAACATGTCTTCCTATGAGGAAGCAGTGCCTGGGAAATCTGTGGTGGGCTCTCCTATTTCTGAGGCTGCGACCCTTGGTGGCAAGGCCAAGGTGAAAGAGATCCGCCCGGAGTTCCTTAAGGCTCTGGATGCTGTGGGGCTCTGCAAGACTCTGCAAAATCACGTGGACATCGGGGACGGTACCTCTGGATTGGCAGACCATTGTGGTGGTTCCTCTCTTTAAGAAGGGAAACCGGAGATTGTGTTCCAACTATCGTGGGATCACACTCCTCAGCCTTCCCGGTAAGGTCTATTCAGGTGTTCTGGAGAGGAGGCTATGCCGGATAGTCGAACCTCGGATTCAGGACGGACAGTGTGGTTTTCGTCCTGGTCGTGGAACGATAGACCAGCTCTATACTCTCGGCAGGGTCCTTGAGGGTGCATGGGAGTTCACCCAACCAGTCTACATGTGCTTTGTGGACTTGAAGAAGGCATTCGACCGTGTCCCCCGGGAAGTCCTTTGGGGTATCGGACTGTCTGATAGTGGCGGTCTGCATTGCCGGCAGTAAGTCGAACATGTTTCCAGTGAGGGTTAGACTTTGTCACCGATTCTGTTCATAACTTTTATGGACATCATTTCTAGGCGCAGTCAGGGCGTTGAGGTCATCCGGTTTGGTGGCTGCAGGATTAGGTCTCTGCTTTTTGCAGATAATGTGGTCCTGATGGCTTCATCTGGCCAGGATCTTCAGATATCAATGGATCGGTTTGCAGCCGAGTGTGAAGCAACTGGGAGGAGAATCAGAACCTCCAACTCTGAGTGGTTCTCGCCCGGGAAAAGGTGGAGTGCCATCTCCAAGTTGGGGAGGAGATCTTTCCCCATGTAGAGGAATTCTTTTTTTTTTTTTTTTATAATGTCCTGCCCAGCTTCTCGGGCAAATCATATAGCAGATGTAGATGCCCATATCGGCTGTTCAGATTTACTTTACAAAAGAGAAGTGTAGGATACTTCTCTTGTTGCCCTACTTGTATTTTGACTTTATTAAATGTATTTATATTATCATTTGGTGCAGCCGGGCCGGAGCAGGAGGGGATAGAAAGAGAGAAAAAGGAAGACAGGGGGGAATTGTGGGGACAAGAGGGGGATTAGACAGAGAGACAAAAACAACAACAACAACAACAACAACAACAACAGAGCAACATCAGCAAATATGACATGTGCAAATATGATGGTAAAAGTAATAGCAAATAAGCAGTTAGCGAAAATTAAAAAAAAAAAAAATACAGAAATGACAATGAGCATTATTACACTAAAAATGGAGCAATATGAATACCAATAGAAATAGTGCTATTGATAATAAACAATACCAGTACTTTACCTTTATTATCAACAATACAATTGTTCAAATGCAACAATACATATACGTAATGATAACTTGAGATACGAAAGAATGCAGAAAAATGGAGGGGAAGAAAGAGAAGCAACCTTAACCTTGTAGATTGTTATAGTAACAATAGGTTAAGCTTTGTCAGTGTGCCATGTGTTATACCCAGTTTACCCTAGGGCAACAACGTTAATATATGTTTGATGAAACGTGATTATGTGCATGAGTGTATGTGTGCATATGTACTTGTATATGTACAGTATGTGTATGTGTGCTTGTACAGTGAATGTATATGTACAGTATGTGTATATGTGTGTACAGCGAATGTATATGTACAGTATGTGTATACAGTATGTGTGTTTGAACAGTGAATGTATATGTACAGTATGTGTAAATGTGTGTTTGTACAGTGAATGTATATGTACAGTATATGTATGTGTGTGTTTGTACAGTGAATGTATGTGTAGTATGTGTATGTGTGTGTTTGTACAGTGAATGTATATGTACAGTATGTGTATATGTATGTTTTTACAGTGAATGTATATGTACAGTATGTGTATACAGTATGTTTGTATAATGAATGTGCGTGTGGATGTACGAACTTTGAGTGTGTAAATATGTACTGTATTTATTTGTATTTGTCTGTATGTATGTGTGTGAGTATATGTGAATTTGCATGTACAATACATTTGACTCCCAGTGTGTGTGGGAGCCAGAGTACGGCCCCAGCCTCCCCGAGAACCCATCCCACAAACAGTAGGTGTGGTGCCCAGGGAACCAGGGGCCACCGCCCCCACGCAGCCAAGCCGGACAGCGACAGGAACCCCAGAGCCTGGCCCACTGTGCCGCCCACAAGGGCCAGCAGCAGGCCGCAGACAGACGCACCCGGCAGAGGACAAGGCACGAGAAAAACAGGGGGAAGCCAGACCCTAAGCCAGCGAGAGACCACACCCCACACGGACAGAAAGGCGGGACGCCCCGCCCGAGGGGCCCGGAGACCCCCCGCAACCGGACGGGAAGACCGCCCCCGCCCCACCGGCAACAGGGCCCCCACGAGCCCCCCCCACCCCCGGAGAGCGCGGCGAGGCCAGCCCACGGCCACCCCACCCAAGCCGGCCGCCACAGGACCACCCAGCACGGGGCCACAGGAACCACCCACCCCACCCGCAGGGACCCCAACGATGGAGATGGAACAACCAGCAACCGCCCCGCCGAGTCCCCCCCTGAGGTAGGGGAATAAATAAATAAAATAAATAAATACATAATAATAATAATAATAATATTAATAAAATATATTTTTTTTTAAAAAAGGGGAAAAAAATAAATAAATAAATAATTAAATCTATTTATAAAAAAAATAATAATAATAAAAATAAATAAATAAATAAATAAAGAATTAAAAGAAGATCACAGACATGCTGACACACAAGGTCGCTACCCCAACAACTGGCCGACTCGCAGCACCTCGGAATACCCTGCAGCACCAAGCCACCACAGTAGACGCAGGGACCAGACCCAGCAGGCCCCAACCAAGACGGGCACCCGGAAGGGATGGACGGCGGGACCCAGGAGCTCCAGACACGCAGTCCGGATGCAGTAGCCTGAGGCGCCGACCCCCACCCGACAGGCAGGCCCAGAACGTACCCCCAGAAATATACATACATATATATATACATACACATAAACATACACATGTACACATACACACACATACACATGCATACACATACACATATATATACATACATACATACATACATACATACATACACACACACACACACATACACATACATATACACAGTTTGTCAGCCCCGACAACCACCACGCGCGCGCTGCCACCAGTCACAACATCAGCCACCCCCCTGCACCAGACCCAGCAGCCACGGGCGCCCACACCACAAAAAAACGGCAGCAGAAACAGCAGCCACAACACCCACAGACAGCCAGCACCACCCAATCAAATCAAAGCGATCAAAAAAAAAAAATCAAAGCGATCAAAAAAAAAAACACGACCGGCAACCACACGCCAACAGGATCACAGATACCAGCCAGCGCCAGCCTGCCAGCAAGCCCAAACGCCAACACGCAAACAAGAGACACCAACACCCCCCCCCCCCCCCCCCCCGCCAAAAGACCCCACCACCCCAACCCAAACCCGCACAAACACACCACTCCCAAACAACCGAGACACAGTATCCAGACCAGACACGGGCGCCGCGCCGCCACCACATCAAGTCGCCAACAGAGACCCCACAGCGCAAGGTCGGGCCACACGGGCACGGACCCCACCCAACAGGAAGCGAGACCCGCGCGAAGCCACACACAAATAAATAATAAGATTAAACAAAAATAACAATAATTTAAAAAAATAAAATAAAAAATAATAATAATAAAATGAAATACAAATTACATTAAAAATAACAAATACAAATAATTAAATAAAATAAAGTAGGTAAATAATAAAAATTATTTGAAAAAAATAAAATAAAAATAAAAATAAATAAATATATATATATATATATACATATATACATACACATACATACATATACACATACACATACATACATACACACATACACACATATATATATATATATATACATACATATATATACACAAAAAAAAAAATAATAATAATAATAATAATAAATTAATAAAAGCCTGGCAGGCCACCAGAACGCAGTCCCCGGAATCCGCGCCGGCCGACGAGGCAATGAGGGGTGCGCCGAACCCCAAACCCCCCACATGCATGTGTACAATGCCCCCAGAGTGTCTACTGTGTAGTTAAAATTAGGAGGTCAGCCATTACAGCCGACCTCCAGTCCCTATTGATGCGTGTACTGTAGCGTGAGTGAGATATGTATGCTTGTGGGAACTAATAATGCGATTAAAATTGGGGGACATCAAGGTCTTGGTGGGTCCCAACCAAGCCGAGCCCTCCAAATCCTAAGTGTCTAATATGCAGCTAAGATTGAGGGATGGCCGAGCAGGGGACAAGACAGGAGGACCGGAGCCCCATAGGAGGCATCCTCAACCCCCCGCCATGCCTCCCCGCAGGACAATCCCCCAAAGTCCTATATTTGTGTGACTGTGTGTGCTATAAGTAGGAGGAGTAGAGGGCCCGGACATCCCCCCCAGTCCATGCGGCCGACAACCAGGAACTACGGCCAGGAAGCCGCCCCCCCCACGGCCCGTGACCCACACCAGACCACTTTAGCGTGACGTCACGCGAGCCCACCCCCCGCCAAACAAAGCCAGCCCCCGCCCGCCCCAACCCAACCCCGCAGAGCCCATACCAGCAACCAAACGCAGAAAAACTGCACAGCCCCATGCCCAATGCAAACACCGCATCCCGGCCATCCACACAGCAACGCACCCATACGAGTTCCGGCCAGGGGATGGTGCCCCCCAACTGGGGAAGAAGTCAATGCACCCCGTCCGCACGCCAGCCCCCAAACCAGCCGTCAAGCCAACGCCAGCCAGCCCCCACAACCCCACAAGCGCACAGATACCAGCCACAGTCCCCCAACCACTCCAACCCAACACAGCGACGCCAACCGCCGGCAGTACCACAGCAACCATCACCACCACCGCCCGTCCGCAGTACAAACACCCGCGGCCGCCGAAACCTGAAACAAAAAAAAAAGCGACCTACCCCGTAAACCACAACAACGCACACCCCCAGCTACCACAGAGGCCGCCAACCCACCTACCCCAACTCATCCACATACAGGCCAATCGATCCACCGGACATCCACACCCATACACACACCTACACATACATACACACATACATACACACATACACATATACATACATATATGTATATACAGATCTTTCCCCATGTAGAGGAATTCAAGTATCTCTGAGTCTTGTTCACGGGTGAGGGAAGAGTGGATCGTGAAATCGTGAAATCGACAGGCAGATCGGTGCGGCGTCTTCAGTAATGTGGACGCTGTATCGATCCGTTGTGGTGAAGAAGGAGCTGAGCCGGAAGGCCAAGCTCTCAATTTACTGGTCGATCTACGTTCCCATCCTCACCTATGGTCATGAGCTTTGGGTTATCACCGAAAGGACAAGATCATGGGTACAAGCGGCCAAAATGAGTTTCCTCCGCCGGGTGGCGGGGCTCTCCCTTAGAGATAGAGTGAGAAGCTCTGTCATCCGGGAGGAGCTCAATGTAAAGCCGCTGTTCCTCCACATCGAAAGGAGCCAGATGAGGTGGTTTGGGCATCTGGTCAGGATGCCACCCGAACGCCTCCCTTGGGAGGTGTTTAAGGCACGTCCGACTGGTAGGAAGCCACGGGGAAGACCCAGGACACGTTGGGAAGACTATGTCTCCCGGCTGGCCTGTGAACGCCTCGGGATCCCCCGGGAGGAGCTGGACGAAGTGGCTCGGGAGAGGGAAGTCTGGGCGTCTCTGCTTAGGCTGCTGCCCCCGCGACCCGACCTCGGATAAGCGGAAGAAAATGGATAGACGGATGAATGGATGGATGGATGGATGGAATCATGACAATATGTTTGTATTCTGTATTGTTGAATTTATTACTTCACATTTTATTTACATTACTGAAGTATTTAAATTACAATTCAATTAACTTGCATATAATACAATCCTTGAAAATAGAAGTGCATTGTTTTTAAAGGGGACCTATGGTGTATTTTCTGACTTATGCGTGTTGTTACAAAGTAAAATATTTGTGTTAAACAATGTAAGTGAATGAAAGTTCTGTGGTCAGATGAAACAAAAGATAAGACTTTCTGGAGGAAAGTTCTGTGGTCAGATTAAACAAATATTTAGATGTTTGGCCACAATACCCAGCAATATGTTTGGAGGAGAAAAGGTGAGGCCTTTAATCCCAGGAACACCAAGCCTACCGTCAAGCATGGTGGTGGTAGTATTATGCTCTGGACCTGTTTTGCTGCCAATGGAACTGGTGCTTTACAGAGGGTAAATGGGACAATGAAAAAGGAGGATTACCTCCAAATTCTTCAGGACAACCTAAAATCATCAGCCCGGAGGTTGGGTCTTGGGCGCAGTTGGGTGTTCCAACAGGACAATGACCCCAAACACACGTCAAAAGTGGTAAAGGAATGGCTAAATCAGGCTACAATTAAGGTTTTTGGAATGGCCTTCCCAAAGTCCTGACTTAAACGTGTGGACAATGCTGAAGAAACAAGTCCATGTCAGAAAACCAACACATTTATCTGAACTGGACCAATTTTGTCAAGAGGAGTGGTCAAACATTCAACCAGAAGCTTGCCAGAAGCTTGTGGATGGTTACCAAAAGCGCCTTATTGCAGTGAAACTTGCCAAGGGACATGTAACCAAATATTAACATTGCTGTATGTATACTTTTGACCCAGCAGATTTGGTCACATTTTCAGTAGACCCATAATAAATTCATAAAAGAACCAAACTTCAATGAATGTTTTTTGTGACCAACAAGTATGTGCTCCAATCACTCTATCACAAAAAAAATAAGACTTGTAGAAATGATTGGAAACTCAAGACAGCCATGACATTATGTTCTTTACAAGTGACCACGACTGTGAGCATGACAAACATGTATTATTGTTTGTTCGTCATGGAATCCATTGAAATGGAGAAAATGTAAGAACCACCCCAGCAGTTCCAGGAAATTGTTCCATCATACAAGAAAGGAAATCCCGGTTGCCTCATTTGTGTCTAGGAGAGACTGTTAAGTGGCTCTAAATCTGCCTTAATTTGATGTTTGATCTTCCTCACCCGTAAAGCATAATGGTTTTAAATATGACATGGCGTCCACTGAGGGAACATGATGAAAGAATCTCGACATCTCTGGTCTGTTAAAAAGAACATTCATGCCGAAGGCTTTGACGGGTGAGCGACTTTTTATTTTATTTTTTTTTCCTCAACAGATGACAGATATCATTTTATTCCCTGAAGCGGTGCTCAGAAATATCCCCTTGAGAGCTCATCATTTGACGACGAGTACGTGTTTCAGAACTGCCGATGGGGGGCGGGGGGACGCTCCCTGGTGTACGGCCAGAGATTTAGAAACTAAATCCCTCTCGAGGCCATTTTTGTAGTGCATCCTCCAAAACACAACGTGTTGATTCGCCGACTTTTTGCCTCCAGGACCGTTTTCGAACTGCGTTCTGACGGCGGGGGGGCTCCGGGGAAAGAAAGGGTGACCCTGCTAATGGAATAACTCATCTGTTTCTTGCAGGGTAATTAGTCGAATTAGCCAATCCCCTCTCCTCTGATGTGACCCCCGGACACTGATTTATGCATTTGATGTGCAGGAAGTATCTGGAGCACCTTTACACTCATATGACTTCAATCAATCAATCAATCAATGTTTATTTATATAGCCCTAAATCACAAGTGTCTCAAAGGGCTGCACAAGCCACAACGACATCCTCGGTTCCGATCCCACATAAGGGCAAGGAAAAACTCAACCCAGTGATGTCAATGAGAATGACAATGAGAAACCTTGCCCCCCTAGGGGAGGACCGGATGCAATGGACATCGAGTGGGTCTAGCACAGGGGTCGGCAACCCGTGGCTCCCGAGCCGCATGCGGCTCCTTGACCACTCTGATGCGGCTCCGATTTTCCCAGGAGATTTATGGATCTCAGTGTCTCTCATAGATTACTCCCAGGGACAAAATAATCCTAATTTACACTCTAATTACTAAATAAAGGGCGTGCCCTAACTGCACTGCAGTAATTGTCCTCTATAGCATTTACATACAGCATGCCAGTCCAGCCACATGTTGCATGTTGTTATTACTTGCACACACAGGAGACAGCAAAGCATACTTACTCATCAGCCACACAGCTTACACTGACGGTAGCCGTATCAAACAACTTTAACATTGTTACGTTACAAATATGCGCCACACTGTGAACCCACACCAAAAAAGAATGAAAACA